>NC_043015.1:3841050-3860388 GCF_006345805.1 Octopus sinensis
CGTCCTCATGGATGGCGATAATAATTTTCATAACAAAAGCTGACTTAAATCGAGTTTTCTCAAAATGTACGAAAAAGTACGAAAACAAAATTAGCAGTCAACTTTAAATATTTCATGTTCAACGAAGATATACATTTCAAAAATAATAGTTTAAAATGAGAAAGCTGCCATAAATCCGATTTACAAAATATGACGTGAGAAATAAGACATAATTAAATGAGAGTAAGGAAAAAGTAACTGGCAATGAAATAGTCAATTATTTATTCTAACAGTTATTCTCTAACATTGATACGGAGTTAGGTTATAAGAATAAATTGAAAGAATTTAGTAATTTTGGTGGGCGGGTTATCATTTGAATATTACTAAAAAAATGTAAAAACTAGGCTATAATATAAATAAGATCATTCGTTTTAGTCGAAAATAATTTTTTTTGTTAATAGAAAATTTATGATGAAATCCAATCGTTTATCAAATTTGGTACATTGACTGAGTTGTTCAAAATGGTGGTTATTGAAGATTCTTACAGAAATTCAGTGAAATAAAGAGACGACGTGATAAAATCATCGTAATTAACATATGAAATGAAGAATAATATCAGTAGTATAAAAAAAGCAAATTGATGCATTAATATCGATGATTAAGGCAAGTGCAAAGACAAGTGAAATATTAATGATGAAAAACATATGTGAAGGTAAATTCTACGAAGATACTGCGAAAACGAAAACCGAAATTTGAAAATATTACATCAGCATAAAAAGACAATTGTTACGAAAAAGTAACTTTTCAGAATTTAGTAGTGCATAATTTAGTAGCAGTAGTAGTTGTTGTATTGGTGGTGGTGATGGTGGTGGTGGATGTGGTGTTGCTGTTGGTAGTGGTAGTGGTAGTAGTATTAGTAGTAGTAGTAGTGGTGTGGTAGTAGTGATAGTGGTGATGGTGGTGGTGGTGGTGGAGATGTTGATGATGAGGTTGGTGTTGGTGTTAGTGGTTGTGGTTGTGATGGTGGTGGTAGTAGTAGTAATATTATTATTATTAGTAGTAGTAGTGGTGGTGGTGGTGGTGGTGGTAGTCGTAGTATCAACAGTAACAGGAACAATAGACATGATAACCTCGAGAATTTTGCAATGTGGTTGTAGTGGCGACGTCGAGAGAACAGTAGTAACAACAACAGCAGCGGCAGCTATTGTAGTAGTAGTAGTAGTGGTAGTAGTAGTAGTAGTAGTAGTAGTAGTAGTAGTAGTAGTAGTAGTAGTAGTAGCAGCAGCAGCAGCAGCAGCAGCAGCAACAGCAACAACTGGAGTGATAGACGTAGTGTCCTGGAGAAGGTTGTGATGTAGCAGATGTTAAGTGAAACATGATATGTTAGAAAAGTAAATAAAAAAGAAAGATATCCAAAATTTAAAATGAACTTAAGACGAAAAGATTGGCGTGATGACGGAGGTGCACACACAACAGGAAGCCAAAATGAGATGAGACTCTAGATTATTTATTTTCAAATGACTTTCAATGCTTGAAAATTATCCGCATAGTACTGTTGTATTAGACATTATTGTTAAAAGGTATAAAACAAAACCAATAAAAGACAATACGAAAACCAAGAAAAAAACAACAAAATACAACGAAGAAATGTAAAAAATAGAGTATAGTGTATGGAAACATAAAAAATAGAAGCGAAAATTTGAAAAATAAATGAGAGAATATATAAGAATTATTTGAAAAGATGAGGTGGAAAAAACAAAAATAAACAAAACATAAAGTAAACTTGGCCTGACTAGATGTACACGCATATATATATATATATATATATATATAATATATATATATATACATACATAAAAAATGATTTGTGGATAGAAAAGTGTAACTCGGGCACATGCAAATCTCTGGGCAGACACGAGCATACACACGAGAATATGTATACATACAAACATATGTATATATATATATATGTGTATATATATATATATATATATATATATATATATGTATGTATGTATGTATGTATATATCACGAAGCCACGCATTTATATAGACACACCTATATAAAGCGTACGATAAGCATTTAAGTCATTTGCGTGTTTGTGACTATGAATATTTCAATGTTAAAGATTTTGCATAAAAATGTATATCGTAGATGTGTTTGTTTATAGCTGTGTGTGTATATATCCGAACTTTTTAATATAAATGGAAAATATCTGAAAGTAAATATGAAACACTAAACAAGAAAAAAAATGTTAGTTAAAAAAAAGCAAATTATTTTCTTACTGAAATTATTGGGAATAATTCAATGAAGAAATATTCAATCGGTGCCAAGGGCTAAGTACACAATCTACATAGAATGATCTCTCACCCACCCTGACACTGACGCACATACACACAAGCAAAAACAAGTGATACTGCGTGTAAGAGTGTGTCCACCATTTAAGCATATACTAAATCATGTTGCTAAATATATACGTGCGTGTGTGTGTGCGTACACGCGTATGTATGAATGTAAATACGTACACACACACATACATATATAATTATATTTATATGCATATATATGTATATGTTCGTATATATGTATGTAAATATATAAATATGTATATATATACATATACATATATATATATATATATATATATATATATATATATATATATATATATATATATGTATGTATGTATGTATGTATGTATATATCACGAAGCCACGCATTTATATAGACACACCGATATAAAGCGTACGATAAGCATTTAAGTCATTTGCGTGTTTGTGACTATGAATATTTCAATGTTAAAGATTTTGCATAAAAATGTATATCGTAGATGTGTTTGTTTATAGCTGTGTGTGTATATATCCGAACTTTTTATATAAATGGAAAATATCTGAAAGTAAATATGAAACACTAAACAAGAAAAAAAATGTTAGTTAAAAAAAAGCAAATTATTTTCTTACTGAAATTATTGGAATAATTCAATGAAGAAATATTCAATCGGTGCCAAGGGCTAAGTACACAATCTACATAGAATGATCTCTCACCCACCCTGACACTGACGCACATACACACAAGCAAAAACAAGTGATACTGCGTGTAAGAGTGTGTCCACCATTTAAGCATATACTAAATCATGTTGCTAAATATATACGTGCGTGTGTGTGTGCGTACACGCGTATGTATGAATGTAAATACGTACACACACACATACATATATAATTATATTTATATGCATATATATGTATATGTTCGTATATATGTATGTAAATATATAAATATGTATATATATACATATACATATATATATATATATATATAATATATATATATATATATATATATATATACGTATTTATGTGCATGTGTTGTGTGTGTGTGTGTGTGTGTGTGTGTAATTCTCTGTGTTTTTGCAAATATGGCAATGTATGTGTGTTTGAACGCGAGTGTGTGTGTGTGTGCGGATGTTGATTTGGTTGCCTGGAAACATGAGGCTGGACACCGACTTTGATTAAACAACACAAAATAGGATGTCTGCTAGACTGACAAAACACTAAGTTCAAATACAACACATGATTTTAATCTCAAATCGTTTCAATTGATATAACCCCATACTAATTGAATCACTAACAGTCATTAACATAATGTTCACACCCACCTCCTTTGTCTCCTAAACAATCACGACCAATTATCCCTATCTCACATCATTGATTTCATTCTCCGCAAATTGCCCTTACATAAAAGTAACACAATGATATTTTATTCACTACTATCTCCGAATATCTCTGACTTCGTACACTGTCACCTCCTTCAGACATTACACTTCGTATATACATTTTTTTTTCTAGGATACACGTCTGTTGACTCTATAGCTTTTCGTTAAGTCACCGCCTTAGACACCGCCTAAGGTAGCTTTGACGAACGATACTTATTTTTTTAAGCATGGTACTAATTAGCAACCCGAAAATAGAGGAAGTGGGGCAAGTAATGGATTACATATTAGCTATATTCTACGACAACGCGTTTTCAAGTGCAGGTATAAAATTATTCATAAGTAATATTTATTAGTAATGTTTATTAGAAAAATCAGTGACAGAGATAAGCGGAGATAGTAATGAATAAAATATCATTCTGTTACTGCTGTGTAAGAACAATTTTCGATGAAAGAAAGCAATGATATGAGATAGGGATAATTGGCCGTGGTTGTTTAGGGGACAAATGCGTTGGGAGTGAACATGTCATGAACTTGATATGAAAACATTTCTGCCTGTCCAAATTAGTACAATCACATAAGCATATATGTCCATGCAAGGACAGAGCGTAGGCCTGCGTGTATGTATAAGTCTGTGTATATATATATATATATATATATATATATATATATATATATATATAGGGAGAGAGAGAGAGAGACATAGATAAACATGCATTCTTTTACTTCTTTGAGAATATATATTCACATACAATATATATATATATATATATATACATACATATGTGTGTTTGTGTGCCTGTGTGTGTACATGGGTGTGGGTATATACACGTGCGTATGCATCGTAAGTATTCTAAGATATGGCACATATCATTCATCTAGCGTTTTGGAGCGCATGAATTTACTTGGCATACCGACGGTGCCAAAATTACTATGATCAATAAAGACTTATGAGTGCATTTTGTTTGCAGACTTAAATAAATTTCCAGAAAACTTCAAAGTGGAGACTTACTTAATATATTGCATCAAATCTAATAAAACATCTAATAAAGCACTAATATATTGGAGCTGATTGCTCGTTGAGATGTCCACTTTTATTGTCCATTTATAGGAATAGTCGATTCAGCGACTATTAATCCGCAGAAACTTCACCTAAATAGCCTCACGTATTTCTTTGTCGGCAATTGTGTCCAACTTGGCAGTCATATTAGTTATTGTTGAAAGCAATTTGTATGTCGTTCCGTCGAAAATTGGAAATAATTCCCGCTGTCGTTTATTCTATGAATTTGAATGCACATATGTGTGAGTGTGTGTGTGTATGTGTGTATGTGTATTTGTGTCTGTGTATTCAAATGCATTTACATATACAAACAGACATATATGTTTATAGAAATATTTAGCAATGCGATATTATACAACAGTTGTTCTACCTACCTGTCTGCTACACCTAACAAACTTAGTCTGCTTTCCGGAAAATAAATTCTGAAAGTAAGCAAATTTAGAAGTAATTCAACAATACATAGGGTTATTTCTCTCTTTGATACTAATTCTTTTGAGCACATACTACTTTTGTTTTTATTTAATCTCCTACAGTCATATTTTCCAATAAACTTCTACACAGTCTCCAATGATTGAATGACACAAGTAGCGAAATTAAATTCAACGTACAAAGATGTTTTGATTCAAAACACAAACAAAGCTAGAAGCGCTTATTGAAACACAAATGCATTTATAATGTGTAAAACCTAAATCCAAAGCGCAATTACGTTCGTTAGAATCTCCCACGCTTGCCTATAAAATCAGATGCATTCATATTACCACATAAAAGCAGCTATAAAAGAATACCTACATGTGAAATAGAAATAATTTAATTCCTTCCTTTCTAAAAATGTGGTAAATATTTTCAGCTACCTCTCACGACAAAATCTAGCGATGCTCTTGCTTGTAGGCATACATACATATGCGTTTTATCCTTTATTTCTATCAGCCGTTAAACTAAGGCCATGCTGCACGATCACTTTGGGAGAAATATTTTAGTCGAATAAATCAACGACAGAACTTATTTTCTTTTCAAGACTTATAACTAAATAAGTCGGTCCTTTTTGAAGAAGCACCAAGTTACGGGGACGTCAACACACCTTCGGCAATTGCCGAGTAAAGGTCGAAGAGAAACACAGAGAGAAGGACTCACATGCACACAATGACAAAACGCACACAAACAAATAAAAAATCTCACACACACACAAACGTATACGTGCTTCATTCGGTCTACAAAGTATTTTGTTACCCGAAAATATAGTAGATGACACTAAAGAAGTTTCCACACTGTGAGACTGAACCCGCAACAATATTGTTGGGAAGCAAGCAACTTATCCGATCAACAACGACTGCTCTGGTATGTATACTTGCACACACACACACACACACACACACACACACACACACACACATACACACACTCACACCTATCTGAAACAGTTGAGAGATATTCTATATTGAGAAAAATGATGCAATCAGGATTTTGGATAAAGGTTTCTTAACGCTTTCATTCGTTTTCGAACGCGTCAAGATAAATTCAAAACCGAAATGGTAAAAGTAGAACGTTTCGTTGACTATTTATATGAATCAGCTGACTTTTTTTTTTGTTTTCTTTAGAAAGGGGCAGTGAGAGAGAGAGCGAGAGGGAGAGAAAAGCAAAGCGGGGGAAAATAAGTCGAGAGAAAGCTTTCAGGGCTATCAAAAAAGAGGACAAAAATAATAAATTATGGAGAAAGGATAGACAAATAGAGAGATAGAGAGAGAGAGATGTTTCTTTTCTTCTTGGTATTGTCAATTCAGTGAAATTTCATTACAATTTTTTTTTCTTTCCTTTCATCTTTCTATCATTATCTATTTTTCCATTGCATACTTATCAATATGTTTGCAAATAAACAAATTTTGTCACAAGTGCTGGTGGCCTTTCAAAGGTGTCAATTTTAGGAAGTAGGAAGGAACAAATAAGAAAAGTGGTGGGTGATGCGTTCATCACTGACAAATAAAAAAGAGTTTAAAGTTCAAATTCCTATGAAAATTTATATTCTTGTACACTGTAGAGCTAAGTCCCATATTGTGTATAATTCTATGTTTTGCATGAACAAACATAAAATATTAGTATAATATTTATAAATTAGGATAATAAAGTCAGAATCACGAATTCCTTTGCAAAGTATCTACATTAGATGTTTTTCCTAACGAGTTGTAAAATGCTTGCAGAATTCTTTCGCAGTTATATGTGTGTTCTATACGAACAGCAATTGTCAAAATCCCCTTGTTATATATATATATATATATATATATATATATATATATATATATGTCTGATCATTTATAGAGATACGTATCACGTTAACATTGTTTTTCTTTTTATAGGTAACTGGAGTGAGAGAGAGAGAAAGAAAATCAATGCGTGGGTGGATATGGATAGGAATTTCAAGACAAGTAAGAAAGACGAGAGAGAAAAATAATAATACAGTGAGAGGATAGATACATATAGAGAGGGGGAGGGTTATTCTCCCTTTGGTATGATCAGTTCACTGAAATTTCACTACGAAGCACGCTTCCTCTTTTGTTTCTTTTTCTTTCTCCAGTGCATACCTATCAACATATAACATATAACACACACGCACACTGACAGACATATATATATATACACACACACATATTTATATACATACACACACACACACACACACATATATATATATATATACATGTATATGTATATACACATGCCTATATATATATACGTATGTATGCATATATATATGTATGTGTGTATATATATATATACATGCATATATGCATATATATGTATGTATACACACACACATTCATATATATATATATATATATTATATATATATATGCACCACACGAAAGTCGGTATTTACATACAAACCGAACAACAACCAATGCACACCAAATAAAAGACACCAGGACCTCATACTTACACAAGTCAATCTAACAAAAGAAAACTACGGTACAACTGGAACACAAACCTCCATAATAGAAAACTCGCTTTGTTGAATATGATAAAATATTCCAAGAAAGCAGATATCTACGAGGGATGAATGATCTCAACAACAATTATTCTCCCACGGAAATTCCAAATCAAAACAATATCTAATGAACCCAACAGACGGAGCACTATTAGGGAAAGGTTAGCACAATTCCATCTAAAATCAGAGATCGAACTACCAAACTTTAGAGCCTCCACTAATGAAGAAAAATATAAAAACATCGACGAGGAGATTCACAGGGACATAAGCAAACAAACCGAGGCACAACTCTTCGAAAACACCATAAATCTTTGGAAAAAACTCTGCGAAAACGAATTATGAAATTCTCTTCTACGCTAGGAAATAATCAATGGTTTCTTCCAAAGATATGAATCAGTGAAGATAATTCTATTCTACAGAAAATGATAAATTATAAACAACAAACAGAAATTGAACAACGCACAAATCTCCCCCAATTTTAACCACTTTTCAACCACAACACTCCTCATTATCTGTCATACACCATAAACAGAAATCACCTACTACCTCCATTTGTGAATCACCCAAAACTAAACAAGCTGACAGCCAACTCATTTATGAAATAGATTACATCAAATCTAAAGAACACCCATACACCAACATCATCCCAATATCAGGCATAACCATCTCATGGCAATGCAAAACAACACTAGGAAAGCAAGCAAACCACATACCTGGCGCTACTACCCCATGACCCAAAATTTCCGGTCTCCACCGAACACAAGAACAGCACAAAATAACACTTGATCAAGAAACACCCCGCATACAAATAATTCCAAATAAAAGTATACCTCACACAGAAATGTTACACACATCACTAACCAAAACTACCATAGGTACCGGCAAACACATAACCTGAAGCAAGAACACCATTCCCCCGGACCAATCCCATACAACCTCACAGACATCTCATGCAAACGAACCTGCAACCCACATTTTTAGCTCCAGATCAGAGACACCAGAATACAGGTTGGAACCTGGTGATCAGGTTAAACCGAAGATAATTAACCTCTCAACTAAACCTCTTCCAATCACAAAAGTAAACATCTTCTCAAAAGACAAAACAGGCAATCGTTTGAAATTAAAAAGGCTATTGAACAGCGTCAACCCAAACATACAGTTCTCAATGGAGTGCAACCAAAAGGAGCGCCCATTCTTAGATATACTAATTGAAAAAACCTAAAATTCGAAACGGACATATCTTATAAATCTACAGACGCCAAACATTATCTACAATTTAATTCATGCCACCCAAAACACAAAATAAACATCCCCTTCAACCTTGCAAGAAGTATATTCAAAATAGTGTCAGAAAAATACCAGAGACTTTAGACTGCAATGGCTCACAGTTAAACTCATAGAAGATGGAATCAGACTTGCAATGCAAATCGACATAGAAAACTTTAGAAAACACAGCTTCCCCGAAAATATTGATGTACATATCCACATACAACCCAATAAACAAAGAAGCCTTTATCATCATAAACCGAAATTTACCAATGCTACATAATGACCCACATGAAATCATTAAAATCCACAAACAACTGAAATCACTAAAAATGACAATCACAAGGGCACAATTACTTTCTTAAATAACGGATGGAAAAGGGAAACAACCTTCTAGATAGCGCTAATCTTCTTGATGGATCAGAATAGATTTTCAAATAGGGACAATTCAAAATCAAATCTGACTTTACTTCTGCTTCAGAAAACCTGATTAATGTTATAAGATGCTCGAGTCCCACCAAAACTAAATGGTATCCACGGGGTTATCACTCAGACGCAGATGCACTCTGCACCGACAGCAGATTGCATTCCTAAGTTACGGAATGATACACTTTAGTGAAATTATTGAGAATGCGCAAAGATAAGGCTAATACAATTTGTAATCTTTCTATTCTATCAATGTGCCATTGGAACACCGACACAAGTTAGATTAAATAAGGAAACCAACTTCATTGGAAAATATAAGCCAAAACCTAACGATTTCTAACATTTTAAAATAAAGAAACTTACCCCATTGAAAAATATAACGCAAAGCTTAACCCCTTGTAACACTCTATTCTTTCTAAATCAAATCATGTTAAATTAATAAAAACTAGTCATTCCCAACAATTTTGATTATCTCCGCCATACCGAAAAATATACATATGTATATATTTAGATATATACATGTACACATATCATTCGCACATGGTAGTATGTGAATGATATTCTGAAGGACAACATTTCGCAACCACCTTTAGGCTTTTTCTCTAACTCAATTCTTAACCAAATATGATGATATTTACATTTATAAATTGGTCACATGATGAGCTGTATTGCGTTTTATGATAGTTCTCGATGACAGAAATCAATCCATATGAGTTATATGCAACAATATGAAGTAGAAAAAACATTGAGTTAAAAATCGACGAAAACAAGGAGATTCACGCCTGAAATTGACTTTGAATCCAAATATAAATCTCCTTTCAAAAGAAAACTATATTTATATTTAACTATTTTGATCTCGTCTACAGGAATCATATCATGCTAATTATTTATTTCAAAATTTTAGTAAAATATGCTGAAGAGCCAAATATGCCGAAAAGGCAAATTCAGAACTTAATCATATTTTTAAATTTTCCTTTTTTTTATTAGCTCATATGATAGAACTGATGAAAATATTCAAAATTCAAAAGGTGTTTTATAAGATAAATATGCCAAATGTAATTAATAAGTAATATTGTTACTTATTACACTAGTAAGACGAAGAGCTTGCAGAATTGTTAACATTCCAAAATTGGAAACCAATATTCCCAAATGCTTGATTCAGTTTATTATTTAGGTAAGTTACAAAGAACTATCTCAATATCATAGAATACTCTATATTGTAATAGATATATACTCTAAAAAATATCTTTCAGAAACGGTAGTGTGTGCATAATATTCTTAAAATCCAATCGCGACAAATTCTAGGCTTTGTCACTAACTCAGTTATTTACAAAATTCCATAGTGTTTATACATTTTTAGATTGTTTACCTACTAAGCTACATTTTGAGATACAAATTTTTTTTTTATAGAAAATGTTGAGATTTGAAATGTGAGGTATACATATGTATGTATGTATGTATGTATGTATGTATTTACGTATGTATGTATGTATGTATGTATGTATGCATGTATATGTATATGTACATATATTTATATAATCCCAAATGAATGCGAAAATCTCAACTCTGTAGGAAGGAAGAAAAACCAGTATATAAAATCGTTTCCTGCACTGTGTATAGTGAGATCCGAAACCAATATTTCCTATTTACCAGATTTTTGTTAATATACTTGAACCACCCTAGATGTAAAACAAATATTGATGTATTCGTTAATTAACATGTATATTTTACTTTATTTATGCCATGTTTAATGAATCGCAGTCCAAACAAGTTTTAACTATTAAAAATATTTACAATGTTTTTTCTACATATAAAGATTATATGTTGAGCATCTGAAAATGGTGATGATTATTATATTGTTCCATTAATATTCCAAAAATTGTACGAATGAATTCATATGTTTGAAATCAGTATATGAATTGCAAGGAAATTAAAAGATATGAGAAAAACCCGAATTAAACATCGTACAACATTGATATAAACCACGCGATAATCCAGTGGCTTTCAGTTACAGAACAATTCAAATCATGTTATGTATGCAATTAACAATTATTTACATTTTCGTCTTCCTGAAATTATTAGAGGTTGTATCATTTTCAATGTATTATTTGAGGAAAAGAACTGCTATTTCTAGTACGAAGAGTGGTCATTTACAGGTTATCTTGCTTGAAGATATATAGTACGCGGCGTGATAATTATAAATCAATGTCTATTTCATCTTCCCCGTATGTACACACTTCTACACACGCACACACACACAGACACACAGAGGCTTACGTTAATGCATACATATATTCACACACACACACACACCTATATATATATATATATATATATATAATATATATATATATATATAGGTGAATATGTATATATATATATGTATATATTTGTGTGTGTGTGTGTGTGTGTGTGATTATATATATAATCGTGCCGAGAGAGACACGACATATACATTTCGCTTATTCACAAAATAACCAGTATGTAAATTTCGTAGAGAAGATAAATGGCGAGTACTTGATATAAAAATAGATAATATATGTGCGAGAATAAATGAGTCTAAGCTGCATTTCCAAGATAAAACGCTTAAAAGGACAGTGATTGATATATAATAATGATACATTTCCCAAAATAACTGATATAAACTTCTTAAAATAAGTACATAGAACGTTAAGTTTCCTGAACTTTTCATAGAGACCACACAAATAACGTTTAATCGTTATGTGGCATAATCTTTTAAAACAAAATGGGTGAAAGTCTGAGATATTGTATTGCTGTACGCTGGTCGTGATTTCAAGATCTTCCTTTAGGCTTTTGATGTGTGTCTGATCATAACATTTTGTTCTCTATTGTGCTAGTTCATCCAACGATTAAAAATAGCTTATAACCGAGTATTAGGTTCAATAGAATGACGTAAAATCGAAGGTGACATTAGCTAATATTTGCTTCATAGCACACGCAACGGCTACCAGTGCGTTAGGAGACAGGTTTAATTATTTCAATTATCGAATATCGACTAAATTTTGAAATTATAACTTTTGTGTAGGTAGCGTGCGTGCGTTTATGAAAAAGCAATCAAGTTATGCATCGTTGTTTAACGTTATATAATATTAAATGAAACTTTATTTTCAGTATATTTTCTTCTCGGTGATATAATTGCCAAACTGGAGTTTCTAAAATCATCTTTGCAACATACGTATCTCTATGTATAGGTATAAACACACATACACACTGACAACACACAAAACAAACATACACGTACACGCACAGACACACATGCTTGTATGCGCGTGTTTGTATGTGTGCGTGTTTGTGTATAAAATACTATGTAAATTTTAGATGGTAGCCGTTTAATTTAAAGCGTCTCATTTATTTATGGTTAGCTGATATACACAGATATTGCATTGTTAAATATTGAAAGAAGCCTAATCAATTATTAGTAGCCTTTAGTATTAACGTGGTATTCTTCACAATATATATTACCAGAACTGCAGTGTTTAAAGAATTGGTTTATATACGTCTTTCATAAGGATTATAGATAAGTGTTTTTGCTTTTTGGTGTACTAATAAAAATAGTTTTCTTTTATGAAAAATGTTACTAACACTCTCGGCATTCTACTACACATAATAGACGTTACTATTTACATATACATAGACTCAGAAGATTTGAGAATGCACTGTATTTATATGATATTCTTTATAAAATTGTATATTGTAATGTCAATGAAAACGCACTTAATATTAGTAAATAATTATAGAAATAACTCAAATGTTTACTTTCGTTTTTTCCCTCTTATTGGCAGTTGACTTATCTAATTCCTAAATAAGATGGACAGCGGATTGTCATACACATTGCTTTAAAATAGTTTATATATATATATATATATATATATATATATATATATATATATATATATATATATATATATATATGTAGGTGTGTATGTGTATATATATATATATATATATATATATATATATATATATATATATATATATATGTGTGTGTGTGTGTGTGTGTGTGTGTGTGTGTGTGTGTGTATTATAGATATAGGAATATAAATGATATTTAAACAATTAATTATTGTAAGCACTTAGAATATAAATCGCGTTATGATAGAATCTCTTGCATACCTAATTCACAAACTCTCTAACTATCTATCCATCTCTGTCTATATATCTACATATCCCACCATCTCTCTATCTGTCTCTATCTATCTATATATCTTTATCTCTCTATCTATTACTATCTACCTTTATCTTCTCTGTATCTATATCTATCTCTGTGTCTATCTCTATATCTACCTCTATATCTATCTCTGTATCTACCTCTATAAATCACAACTCTATCCTCGTTACACGAGAAAAACCATTTCGAAGAAGACTTACTGATATGGTTCCTGATTGTTGCCACACTAGACCATTGTGGTGACTGGCAGGGAAAAAATGGTGTCACCATATGCACTCTATTAACACGTCTTTTTAGCCCTGCAACTATGAGGCAGACCCTTCCACATTTTAGACACGTATATATATATATATATATATATATATATATATATATATATATAAAAGCAATTAAGATTGAAGTCAATTCTAATGAATTCACTTGAATATGGTACTTAACTTAGATGCACCAGAAAACTATATGGTGTTAACCAATACAGTAGTGTGGGGTGATTATAAACGAGAATAGAAGCAACAAGAATGGATTGGTTTTTAGTACAATTGTTTCATACAAAGACAGGCTTTATTAAAAGTTGCAAATATTGCAGCAGATAAAAGTGTCCCGTACTCATCAGCTAAAACACATATGAGTTCTCCAAACATGTTAGTGGGTGAGGCTACACTCATGAAGTATTGGAGATAATTTCATTAAAAGCAGATTCAGGTTGTAAACAGACTTCCAAAGATCTTTAATGATGATGCACAGTCTTATCACAGGTCTTAAAAAAGCTTATTAGCTTCACAAAAAAGTTTAATCCATCCATCGTTTGTGAGTATGAAATACCTCCTCATATCTCTGGAAATTTACACCTACACTATGGATGGATTAAACTTCTTTGTGAAGCTAATAAGCTTTTTTAAAACCTGTGATGAAGACTGTGCATCATCATTAAAGAACTTTGGAAGTCTATTTACAACCTGAATCTGCTTTTAATGAAATTATCTCCAATACTTCATGAGTGTAGCCTCACCCACTAAGATGTTTGGAGAACTCATATGTGTTTTAGCTGATGAGTACGGGACACTTTTATCTGCTGCAATATTTGCAACTTTTAATAAAGCCTGTCTTTGTATGAAACAATTGTACTAAAAACCAATCCATTCTTGTTGCTTCTTTTCTCGTATATATATATATATATATATATATACAAGTATGTATCTTTTGGCATGATAACACTGTTGTTCTGGAAAATCGACCAAAATTATGCGTATATGGTCGAAAGCCGGAAATATATCGGAGCATAGATGCCGATAAGGAATAATTAAGTGAACGGTCAACTAAAGGCAGCATGTGTAACATATCTAATGCTTGATAATTTCGCACTAAACACAATTAAAGCTAAGCTTAAATTGACTCTGTACATACCATGAAGAACAAATGCAATGCAAGAATATAAAAAATAAATGTTTTCACTGAACGTATCTCATTGTCTCCTTTGACTGTAAGTACAAATCATGAAGTCTAACAGTACAGTAGAGTAGAATGGATGTTTAAAATGTTTGAATGTGAAGACAAACAAACGCATTCACACACACACGCACACACAAAAATGCACACATATACACGATTATAAGCAGACACACACACTCATACGCACATACACAGTCACGTACACACGCGCGCATGCGCAAACAAACACATGTATGTATATACTAGTTTCAGAGCTGTACTCCATGCGGACCATCCACCGGGCTTTTGCCTAGGGCTAATTAGTCCTGCGGCCCAGAACAAGATTATACGATGATAATAAAGCATTTATTGGTACTGTGTCTATAAGTTATTACGTTAAATTCAGTTTAAAGGAAATAAATTGTTAGCTCCAGATATCTGGAGTTCATTTAATATTCGAATAGAAGATATGTATACACACACATACACACACACACACACACATATATATATATATGTATATATACATATATATATATATATATATATATATATATGTATGTATATATATATATATATGTATGTATATATATATATATATGTATGTATATATATATATATGTATGCATATATATATATATATGTATGTATATATATATATATATATATATATCTATATATATATACATATACATATATACATATATATATATATATATATATATACAGAGAGAGAGAGAGAGAGAGATAGGTAGATATATAGACAGATAGATGGATAGATATATACATACATACACATGTATATGTATACACACATACAGACACATATATATATATCACAGACCAAAGTGTACGTACGTCGGTCTATATATATACTTGTTAGAAAGAGCAACCGATCATCATTTAAATCAGATGCCATGGCTGAATGTTCAAGAAAAAATGGAGGACAAATTTTCAGTCTCAGGAACATCCTGATTCCAAAAAGGTATATGTCAACCTAGAACAGAGGTTCCGGTTACGCTAAGAAACAAAGATAGAAACAGTCTGAAAGAAACGAATATAAAAAATTGGGTGATACATTTAAAGGTTCACAGGTTTTTGTCAGCTAATCGATGTAATCCTCAGTACATATAGTCTCCGTCATAAAAAAAAATCTTGAACTGCCTTTCTTATTTTCCTATGTGTTATATAGATATTACTCTGGAAGGAGATCAGGCCAGGGCTTATGCACACTTGTTCTTACCATACTCATTTATGATCCACAGTTGTATGTCACTTATCTCCAGCATTTTCGAACCTTGAGTGCTTTCACCAGCACTGCATCATTACCATCCTCAGTATCAGCCAACGTTGAAGTCATTAAACAGGCAAAGGTCACCTGTATCGTATTCATGCTACTAAAGACTCAGCTGCGCTAGACAGGGCATTACTTCAGGTGAATGATCATCGACTGCCCAAGATATCTACATCTGACACGAAGACAGAAGGGAACCTCAGAAATGATATACATCCCTTAATAACACACCTTAGTACCTGTCATATCGACTATCATCGGCGTTCCACCCTAGCTTAGATCTGTGACACATGTCATTTAAACACCAAATATATTATGCTGACGGCTTCTTTAAAATAGGGGCAGGACAAAGGTGCAGGAGTGATATTCCAGTTTAGCCCCTTGTGGTTAATAAGGAAATAAGAAACGTTAGCAATCCGGGCGAAATGCTTAGCGGTATTTCATCTGCGGGTACCTTCTGAGTTTAAATTCCATCCAGGTCGACTTTGCCATTCATTCTTTCGGGATCCACAAATTAACTAACAGTTGCGTACTGGGGTCGGTATAATCGACTGGCTTCCTCCCTCAGATTTTCCAGCCTCGAATTATACGAGTTCTAATGTAGTGAGGAAGAAGGAAATTGTCTGAGAAAACTATATTCTTATATTTGTGAATTTTGTTGTCAATGAATTTTTTTTTTTTTTTCACAAATCCACATGCAAATTTTCGGTAATGCTAAAATGATTGATGGTTAGTATACCGATAAATGATTAGATGCTCTGGTGTCCTAATTAGAGACGATCAGTGCTGTGTCTGGATGTATATTCCGTGTAATTGTTCCATGTAATATTTTGCGCTTTCTCTTCGTTATATGTTCGTCTCCTTAAATCAAACAATTACGTTATTTAAGGAATTTCTTACGAAAATGTGAATTTACGCTTCCATTTCATATTAGTCTCAGGTGAAGATTTAATTTAATTCTGAGGAGACGATTCGTAAGAAATTGATAAATAAGTACCAACCTACTAACCAATCGCTGAAATTGACTTACCGTCACGGACAAAAATATAAATGTAAGTACACACACACAGACACACATATTAACGTATACAAAGAGGCACACACTCACACATATATATATCCATAAATATAGGGATATATAGGAGTGTAAGAGAACCTGTGGTCTCTGTGTTTGTGTGTGCGCGTGTGTGCCCGTGTGTGTGTCTCTGTGTGTGTGTGTGTGCTCTTGTGTGCCCGTGTGTCTGTGTGTGTGTGTGTGTGTGTGTGTGTGTATGTGCGGGAGCATTCGGATCGGCTTTCGAACATGATCTAGCATCGAAAATTTCAAATTGACACAAAAGTGACGTCTATCTATTATAGGAGAACAAACATAAATTCTTGTTCGATTGCTGGCTGCTAAAGATCGTAAACTTATTGATTGGTCTAGAACACATTAAATGAATTATGTATTTCATTTGCCGATAATCGATGGCCTCACATTAATTAATACTCTACGCTCAGCTCCGTTCTAAATAATAGCCGATAGTATAGATTATCGATAACGTTTTTTTTTCTTCTTTGTGTGTTTTATTAATCTACTTCCGACGATTTTATGCAGTCAATGTGATAAATTTTTTGCTGTTTTCTATGTCAGTTTATGACGTCAGTGCATATAGGTATAGAAATTGCAAAACACATACGTAGATGAAAAACAGATAAATATTAAAAAAAAAGACGACTAGAAACACTCCGAAGAACACAAACTCGCAAACACGCACCTGCATGTATGAATGTATTTTAATATAATCACATATATATATATGATTGTCTCCCCTTCGTAAATGTATATAAGGACACATGAAAAAAATGTATCAAAGCCATCAGGAGGCGTTCGATGCTTCCTAGGGCTATACAGCGTTGGTGTACCCCCTACTGTCACGTTCTTGTTAGATTGACAGTATACAACCATTCTATCGCCCCACCACCGTACATGTCTCTACGAGAGATTTAGAAATTCAATATTTCTTATTTTGATAATCAGTGAATAGACTTCATTGAATTATAGATATATACAATTGCGAAGTCGAGACAAAGATCACCGCCCCCCCCTTTTTTTTTTTTGGTTATTGTGGTGTGTTTGTTTCGAGTGCGTCATTGTGAAGAGATTGTGAGTTCGAGTTCGTTGGAGGACGTTGAAAAGTTTTTTGTTGGAGATTTTTGAAAATGCAAGAGCAGACTTATGCGAGAGCGGCAGGCAGAGGCCTAGTTGCCAGTGAACTGGAAATGGAAGAAGTGGTGGTCGAACAGAAAACTCTAGAGAAGTATTTCGACAGTTTGAAGAGGGAGGGTGACTGCGTGAGAGTCACACCCGTCGAGGAGGAAGAAAGCAACGTGGAGAAGCGTATGATAACGTACAGGACATGGTGTGTGGCGTCGAAAAAAGTTGAAGTAGCAGAAACGGAAGAAGTAGAAAAGTGTCTGAAGGAAATTGAGTGTGAACCCACATTTTTCAAGAGGAAGGAAATATGCCACAGTGGTGGTATATTTTAAAACAGAAAATGAAGCAAAAAAGAATGCAACAAGAATTTTGAAAACGGATAAGTGGACTTTACTACCAAGTTACTGCGGAAGGAGGGCAGTGAGGATGAGAATTAGCAGAATTTCGCCCGAATTTAATATGGAGAGGTTGTTGGCGGCAGTGGTTTTCAACTGCAAGGATAGTGTGGAGGTGTTGAAGGTGGAGAAGTCAACAGAGGTTAAGTGGTGGGGATATACGGTGCAGGTTCTGGCACACATAACCGTGCGAGACCTGTACAACATCCCGGAGGAGTTGGTCTACCCTGATGAGACACGGCTTAGAGTCGTGGTAGAAGGAAGACCCCCAGTCTGTGCTATAATTGTAAATCAAGGGGCCACATGAAGGATGTGTGCCCGCTGGAAAAAACGAAAGCACCGGAGGCTGTAATAGAGGAGTGTAAAGATGCGTGTGTGGAGGAGGGAGAAGTGCAGGAGGAAACAAAAAAAACAGCT
>NC_043015.1:3860488-3865488 GCF_006345805.1 Octopus sinensis
TGTGTGTGTGTGTGTATACATATGATTATATATTTAATTGGAAATGTTGACACTGGCCAACGAGGATTCGGTTTACTTTCTGTCATGTGATTAACTCGAATGAGGAAAATAGGCCTTCCTTTTGTAGTGGGCATACATTTTTGCCGACATAAAAGTGCCTAAGATAACTGTAGTCGGAACTTTGCATTATGGACCATTGCTCTATGACTCAGCCTCCATCACAATTATATTCAGGTGAATGATATAAATATCCAGGTGAATGAGATAAATTCATAAATGTCTATGTATCACTGACGACATAAATTCTATATACTCTGAAGCTGTTTGATTTTTTTAAAAAATTGATTGTTTAATGGGGATTGTTTCAGAAACTGCAGCAGCCAGATACGAATCAACGATGAAAACAAATTATATTCATACAGTTCAAATTCCACTGTTGGGGGACAAATCTAAGCTATATTTGAATAAGAGTTAGGCGGCGAGCTGGCTGAAGGCGGCGAGCTGGCTGAAACGTTAATACGCCAGGCGAAATACGTAGCCGTATTTCGTCTGCCGTTACGTTCTGAGTTCAAATTCCGCCGAGGTCGACTTTGCCTTTCATCCTTTCTGCGTCGATAAATAAAGTACCAGTTTCACACTGGGCTCGATGTAATCTACTTAATTCCTTTGTCTGTCCTTGTTTGTCCCTCTATGTTTAGCCCCTTGTGGGTAGTAAAGAAATATATATTTAAATAAGAGTGGTTGTGTTGTAATTAACATGGTTACGGGTTCAGTGCCACTGCGTGGCACCTTGGATTGTGTCTTCAACTACAGCATCGGGCTGACCAAAGCCTTGTGTTTTGATTTGGTAGACGGAAACTGAAAGAAGCCCGTCGTATATGTGTGTGTGTGTTTGTGTGTCTGTGTTTGTCCCCACACCAACTTCGCTTCATAACCGATACTGATGTATTTCTGTCCCCGTAACTTAGCGGTTCGGGAAGATAGACCGATAGAGTTAGTGCTATGTTTACAAAGATAATTCCTGGGGTCGATTTGCTCGAATAAAGACGGTACTCCAGCATAGCCACAGTCACATGACTGAAACATGTAAAATATTAAAAGAGAAGTTAAATGACAACTACAGGTTCCTTTGACAATGACCAAGTTACAGTGCTGTGGATATATATGTCGAGTAGAAGTGATTGCATGCAGTGGCATTGTACGAGTGGTGACAGACGGATATGATAATACCTTGCATTATATAAATAATTTGATATGTGCTCGAAGACAATTCGGTCTTTTGTAACAACAGATGCTTTAGGGTTTTATTCGAAATCACAGGAAAAGCATAGCGATCCGAATCTTAAACCTCAATTCTTACTTCGTTTTTAGATTCTACACATTTTCTTTATTACAGCTCAATATAACTGGAATATTTTTCAGGTGAAGCAAATTTCATTAATTGATATCAAGTTCATTTCAAGATAACCGTTTGGTACAATGACGATTGATCTATTTAAATGTATGTTGCTTCCCTCCACCATTTCTTTCCTATTAAGCGATATGAGTGTACGTCTGTTCACACTTAAATATAAGTGTGCGTTCGAGTATTATTTAAATATATGTGTCTCAGATGTGTGTGCGTGTCAGTGCGAGTGCCTGTGGATATGTGTTTGTATATATATTTTATATATATATATAATATATATCATATATATATTATATATATATATAATATATATATATATATACATATATATATATAGAAATATTAAAATTACTAAGTCTCTCTAAAACTAAGGCGATGGCCTCATGGAGCTAATAAGCGGACAGCTTATTCTTATTTCATAAGATGCCATATTAGTATGACGATAACTATTATTAGACTATTAACTATATATATATTTATATATATAAATATATATATATATATATATATATTTAATACATGCATCCATATACATATATATTCATATATATATATATATCTATATAGATATATATATATATATATATATATATATATATATATATATATAATATATATATATATATATATATATATATATATATATATATATTATATATATTCACACATATATGTGTGTGTATGTATATATACATTTATATACGTACTTGCATTATATACAGTTATTATATATAAATATGTGTGTGTATGTGTGTGTAACGGGATGACACTGAGCTGATCCCTTCGTGGGGCAACTCCAAGACATCAGACTAGGCAATGGCACCCCGGTCTCGCACCATTTCCATTATACTGGTCAGTTACTACAAAACCACTTCTGTATCCGGACTGTCATTGCATAGTGACCATCCGGATTCCCCCCTCCCCGTGAGCAATACTCCAATCTTCCCTTTCTTTGCGCCACATATCTCATCGCTCCTCCTCACTTCATCTGACTCCCCACCTCTCCTCTCTTATTCTCACACCTAATTCCTCTCTTCACCCTTACCAATCTTCACCCTTCCTTGATACCACACCTACCCTACATATATGTTTTTCTGCTTATATGATATTATGTTTTTATTTTTTTTTTCGGGTTGATGAATCTACAAAATATTAACTTCACAAAGAACAGTCAAATCAAGTCTCACGCGTGTTTTGAAGGTGGAATCTAAACCATAGCACCAGCCCAAAGGAGTCAAAGAGATTCAGGCTTGTGCAGCAGCACCATTCTTACAATTTAGAAGCGTTGAATTTCAATTTTACCGTTTGCAACGTAATTATAACCAAAAGTCATGGCATCTTGACAGCATTATTTATCGAAAAATAAGGAAAAAATAATTAATCCCATTGCATTCAATAAACTTCGTTTTCGAACAGAATTAAGTATAATGTGGAGAAAAACAGAATTATCGCCTTATCCTAGAGCGGGGTAAGTGGGGGCATGCTAAAAATCGTGTATGGAGTTTTGAATTTTGGCCTTCTCACAAAGTTCAAGTGAGCTGTGACCAAACTATAATATAAACAACAGCTTGTGCTAGAGCGTAAGTGAATCGCTATCCGAACGTAAGTGTTGCTGATAAAGATAAAGCCATGGCTTTAGAAATACATTAAGCGACAAGCATGATTCGGTCAAGCAAGTAAGTTCCAAATATGAATAACGCTGCAAGTAAATGACTCGTAAATTCATCGATCGGTTGTGTTGCCATATTCTGTGTGTGTTTACAGGGCCTAGAGTTTTAGGCGTTTCACTCACGATTACGCGATCGTGGTTTCAGTTCTTAGAGTGGGTGGTAAGTTGTGTTCTTGAGCAAAGCATTTCACCTCACGTTGATCTGCGATCACTTTCACAACTGACTTGTGGAACACCCTGAAACGGATCACTCATCGCCGATTCGATGCAGGTAGAAAGCAAACATATTTTATGACTACAAACAAAACCTTTTTGCTGGTCGCTCAACGGGAGACTCCATCACACAGATATATTCTCACGCACTTACACGCACACACACGTACTCATTTCAAATATTTATGGCATGTGTCCGTGTTTAAGTAAGACGTGATCATCAGACATTAAATCTGTGTCTTTTAAATTTTAAAACTTTTAACATGAAGATTTTTATCTACAAGGGCGCACTCTGGGTAACATTTGTAGAAACACACTTATATTCCATATGTTTAATATATACTAAAACCATGATTTTACTTTACTAGCTGAATGAAAGTAACATCCGTTTGTTCGCAATATGGAAGCGTCACTAAGTAATCGATATATAAATTCTTATGCTTTGGACTAATACGAATTTGTTGGTATAGACACATACATGTATACATAAATACACACACATACACACACGCACACACACCACACACGCACACACACACACACACACACACACACACACACACATATATTATATATATATATATATATATATAAACATCAGTTGTTACACAAACATGTGCCCACATTTATAAATGTAAAAGCAGACCTTAATATTAATAGACAAAAAGATGGATACTGTGAGAGATAAATACATAAAGAAATGAAAGAAAAACATTTCAATATAGACATGAAAAAAGTACTTCCTTTCTTCTCTTTTGAGACCAAATTACATTAAATTGTACATAAATTTAGAGACTGATATTTGGCTTTCTATATGAAATATTTCGTAAATATATTGACAGTCTGTCTAAAATGCGAGGCATTCATTGAAACTTAATTAAGATTATATATGTATTTCAGGTGGTCAATTTATTTTGCTTCTAAAAAAAATTCTTGTATATTTTTTTTTACAATTCAAATATATATTATTAAATCAGAAATAAAAGTAAGCAAATTTCTAAGGATATCAAAAATGCTTTGTATGCATCAGCATTGATTGGCAACATAAGTCTGAATACATATTCAATATTTACCAATCATATATATTGCATTATGCAAACGCAAATATAATTACAACGAATGCTATTTGT
This sequence comes from Octopus sinensis, assembly GCF_006345805.1. NCBI lineage: Eukaryota > Metazoa > Mollusca > Cephalopoda > Octopoda > Octopodidae > Octopus > Octopus sinensis. The sequence goes on from NC_043015.1 coordinate 3,864,909, forward strand.
ATTGACGTAATTACATTTTTAAACAGTTTCTAACTTATATATTTTACATTAAAAGTTGTTTTTTTTTTCAATTGAAATTAAAATTAAAATTACTACCGAGACGCCGTTAATTCTTGAAAATACATGTATTATGGTAAATAAATACATCCATGTAATTCAATGAATTACGTGAAGCGACATTTTGTTGGAATATGTGTACTGACAGATAATACGATAGAATATTGAAATGAAATATGATAAAGTGTGTTATTCTGCGTTACGTGTTCATTGAGAAGATGTTACTATTTGGTAAACAGTCAATTGAAAATAAATGGCAGGGTTATGAAAAGCACCATATGAAATACAGTACCTATTATCAGTATTCTATTCTTCTGTTCACTCACGTATATTTATGTACAATAATAACCGTTCCATGTTTCCTACCAATTCACCTGTTCTTTGTCGTCATATTGTAATGGTTTCAGGTAACGTTACAGCTACTCAAACTCACATGCATTAACGCAAACACCCTATATATATATACCCAAATCATATATCTGTGTGCATCTCTCTCTCTCTCTGTATATATATATATATATAT
>NC_043015.1:3872988-3920488 GCF_006345805.1 Octopus sinensis
GTTAATGTTACTCGTCATATAATGGATGATTTTGAAAGAATACTTTTAACACCATTAGTAATTTCAAGAAAAATAGCAGATAAACATTAATTATAGTATAACTTTTAAGAAATTAATTTATGTTTACGGTAGATTATGAAACGTATACTCAATTAATATCGTATACAAACTTGAAATAAAATTACATAAATCTATTTTGGAACAGTACAGAAAATGAAAACAAAAGTTTCACACATATTCAATTTTACGAAGTGGCATGTCAGATATACATACTCTCTCTCACTCTCCCTCCATCTGTCTCCATCTCTCTTTCTCCCCACTCTACATACATACTTGCCTACATATATGTGTGTGAAGAAGGCGGCGAGCTGGCAGAATCGTTAGCACGTCGGGTGAAATGCTTAGCGTTATTTCGTCTGCCGCTACGTTCTGAGTTCAAATTCCGCCGAGGTGGACTTTGCCTTTCATCCTTTCGGGGTCGATAAATAAAGTACCAGTTTCGCACTGGGGTCGTCGTAATCGACTTAATCCCTTTGTCTGTCCTTATTTGTCCCCTCTATGTTTAGCCCCTTGTGGTCAATAAAGAAATATATATATGTGTGAAGGGGCACGCTTCGTGGTTGGGGCATTGTGTTCACGATCGTAAGGTCGTGAGTTCAATTCCCGGCAGCACGCTGTGCCTTTGAGCAAGACAATTTTTTCACGTTTCTCCAGTGCACTCAGCTAGCAACAACGAATAGGACATGTATTTCAAAAGGCCAGCCTTATCACACTCTGCGTCACACTGAATCTCCCTGCGAACAACGTTAAGTTACACGTGTCTGTGTAATGCTCAGCCACATGGATGCTAATTTCACGAGCAAGCTTTTATGGTGATCGCATCAGATGGTACCCTCGTCGTTAATCGACTGATTGTCCTATATATATATATATATATATATATATATATATATATATATATATATATATATATATATATATATATATCAAGGGTGAAATATAATTAATTTAATAAAATTAATAAATTTCACCTAGTAGTTTTTCGGTATGGAAAGGACCACAATCGGTCGAAATCATATATAATTATAATAAAGGGTTATAAGCAACAAGGTGCTTAAACACATACCCAAAAAATATAGATATAAAATATATGAACGTAAAAAATATAAAATATAAAAATTATAATTATTTAATATATATATATATATATATATATATATATATATATATAGGACATCTCTTCCAACTCTGAGATACTTTCTCTTCCTTTAATAGAATAACGTTCATCTATGCTTATCTTTATGTTTAGCTTCATATGCATCTGAGTCATATGTTCCTTCTATATAAATGCATAAATAAATTCGGAGGGTCGTGGATGAATGGAACAATTACTGCGTCGAAGTGCATATATTCGCTGTTATAGTTCCATCAATGTAGGTTCCGATACATTAACTTCGTGGATATTATATCGAACTATACATCGAACACTAATTGCATATTTCGGAAAACCGAAGTATCACATCATTCCATATTAACCTTTATATTTCAAATTCAATATATTCATAGTTTAACATATATTATGTCTATTCTTTGTCTGGTTCTTCCACATGTGACGTTTGTTTATGTGTTTCTTTCAAATTCATATTCTACGACACACAGGTATTTAGGTAATATAATAGACTTGAGTTTCAGTTATGCTTACCTAGATGTTTAAATTCATAGGCACTAAGATATATAACATTTATAAATGTTGCAGACACATCTACGAAGTTAGCATTAAATGAATGCAGGTGTACATAGTAGTTTCAAACAAATTTTCATTAAAATCCACATAAGGCAAACATAAATCTTGATTTGTCGAATACAATCCAGCGAAGTGTTGTCTGGTTTATATGTTTATTTCTAAGTTGTATCACTGGGTATGGAAATAAATATAAGGCAGTGTTTGAACATTTCTCTCGTGAAACAAGTTTCATGGATTATTGAACTAATTACTTTTGCCTTGGGAAAAAAAGGAATTAATTTGACGTCAGTATAAATGGAATGGATGTATAGTTAGAAACGTTTCAGGTGTTAAAATTCATTCTGTAATTTGGAATGTTAAACAAGATTCTGGGTAGGTATTTAGGAAATAAAAATAAATAAAAAAACAAGGAGCAGATGTTACAATATTCATACTCGCTTTCAAAGGTCCATACACATGTCACAAATAGATTAATGCTACCAATTCTTCTTGGTTAAATTAACGACACGAAAGTAATTTAGAAAGAAGTCGTTTGTTAATGCCCTTCCCCCCTTCACCTCCTCTATTTCTTTTCCTTCTCCCGTCTGTATTTTATTCACTTAATCTAACGTCTACTCATTTTTAACAATTATGTAGGTAAATGTATTTACGTCGTTATATCTATCGAACAACATGTGGTTTGCAGAACATGTAAGCGGGATGAAAATATCTTAAATCTTTAGCTTCCCTTGTGAATTTGTTGACTGTTATAAATCGTTAACTTAGTTGTCTATTATCATAAATCAATAAAATATCTTTAGGAGTTATATATTTGCAGATAATTTTATTATAAGCATTGTAGTTTCAGGTTATCATGCAAAAGTATTAAACTGTATGGGGCTTTAGGAACCATACGGCGAATATCAATTTAATGTTATTACCTACAATTTTTGGCAAAATTAATTAATTATAGATATTTACCATAACTCACGCATACTGACACGAGGCAACACATATGTAGCTAGCAAAGTCTTTTGACTTTTCCTCTATCTATCTATCTGTCTATCTTATATATATATATATATATATCCATATTAATTTTAAATTATATCTATCTATCTATATATATATATATATTGATTTACTTTCTTGTGAGAGTCTAGAAGCAAACATTTCTGTGAGTTTATATATCTCGCTTCAACAAATCTTTTAGGTATCTATTCAATTTTTCAAGAAAACTTTTAGGGGAAGGTCATCGATATAGAATGTTCTGTGTCGCTTGATGGCTAAAAATATTTCATTCTTCCACAATACACACACAGTCTCTTTTTTTATGACCACTTTTTCCTAATGTTTTGTGGTAGTTTGAAAATGAGTAGCACTATAGTTCTGGGTGGTATTTCTTTGATCATTTTGTCTGCTCGATCAGTACGTATTCGGTGTAAACAGCAACAAAAAACGTTTACACAAAACAGAATTTTTGAACTTTTGTATTAGGATGAAACAAAACAAACCATTCATGGAAGTATTTCTATATTAATAGTTATGCGTAGGATGAACTATAATTTCGACCATTTAATTGGTTGAGGAAAGCTGAAAACAAAACAGAATTTCTGGCACGTTGCCACCAACCTACAAATTAAATACTTTTCAAATGTTTATGAGGCAATATAGCAGGAGAAATTGATGCTGCTTATTGAATCGATGCAATTACATATCCGTTTTATGGGGGCACTAAATTGATATAATAGAGAAATGGAGCCCTGCTGGATGTGAAATCGTATAGGAAGGACCCGTGAATTTATATTAAAGTTTTAATGTGTACTCCGCTGTTCCATTGTAACTTCATGTGCATTAGAAAAAAGGATTCATAAATCTCTGAGATATTTGAAATTATGAGGGACTGTATGTGTATTCTAGGCTGAAACAATTTTAGTATATAATGGTGAGGTATTTATTTCATCTACTTTTCTTGCTATAAATTAAGATATAAAAAGTCAAAATACCATTGAGATTTGATCACAAAATGCAAACAGTGAAACGAAATAAAGAAAGGAGTAATGAGTGTCACTCACATTTAGGGTTATTGCCTCTGTTTCCATGTATTATTTATGAAGGAGAAAAAAATGACTATAAAATAAAGTTTGGCAAAAATGTTAGAAGAATGATAAAAAGAAGGAAGTTAAAGCATAGAAAGAAGTGATGGAGGAAAACCGAACATTACAAGAACACAATGAGAAAAATTGGCGAAGAGAAGGACGTGGAAAAGAAAAGAAAGGCAGAATTGGGATGAGGAAGTGGAGAAAGAATGGGGAGAGAATAGAAGAGAAAATTAAATGAGAGGCAATCATGTGGAATATGAGGGAAAATAAAAATATTCTCGTTGCGTGATTTCAGATAGAAACGGTGTGAAATGAATGCATTAAATAAGATTGGCAGCAGTGCCTTGAGGGTTAATTATATAACTACACACACAAATAGGGAAAATTGAAATTGATTCTTTTTTAGTAATCTTATAAACATTCCATTTACCATGAATAAAATAGCGCTTTTCAAACTACGTGCAAAGAAACAGCAGCGTCACCATGTTGTAGCGAATGCCTAACAAAATAGATCGATTGTCCACTTGAGATATAACGAATATATTCTAAATCTCGAACGGTTCATTAGATTAGAACAACATTAAAAAGAAAGACAGAAAATAATATTTAGTAGACGTGTTTTAATTTAAATAGTTAAATTGAGATAATTCTCTGTTCCTTTACGTTATTCATTTCCTCTGTAGCTCTTATTTGTTATTTTATATTTGTAAATCATTAGGTCAAACAGATTCCACAGGAACACATTCTTTATCGATATTTGTGCAAGGACTAGTAAACATATAGCTGAATGACGTGACCGAGTAGAAAATCATTAACTGACGACATTTAAAAAATATCTTTGTCATGCACTGCTTCAAGTAAATCTATTGGTGTTCTTGTTCTGTTTTTTTTGTTTTTTTTATTTTCTTCTCGGAGGTAACATTGCTCATTTGGAAAACACTACACGCTCTACTCAATTAAATTACACTGAACGCCGCAGATGAATGCATGCGATTTGTAGAGAATGGATGGAGTTGCAAAAGATGCAATATTGCAATTATGTAAAACTGTGTACAAAACGAAGGCAATTATTCATGCATACATTTTTTAAAAACAAACATACAAACATATCAAGATGCACATAAATACACACACGCACACACATACATATGTATGTATATATATATATATATATATATATATATATATATATAAAAGTACAAATACATAAGGATATATTTAGTAATAGGTGTATACGCATACACGCACACACATATATATATGCGTGTGAATATATATCTTTATATTTATATGTATGTATATGCGTGTGCATGAGTTGGCACGTGTGCGTGTGTGTGTATGTTTGTATGTACGTGTGTGTATATTTGTATATTTGTATCCGCGAGCGCTTGCATGTGACTGATCCTCGGTGAATATTTGCGCATGTTTGAGCATATGCTAAAGTTCGTACGATATAAAACAAAAAGGCATAAAATTATGTAAGCCAGTAAATACTTAAACTATGCTATCAATAAAAAAGTTAAACACGATTTGAAATTTTCAGATGTTATCGAATGAAATTGATATCTAAATATGTGCATGATATATGAACGGCAAGTATTTCATAGAACATATGGAACAGGAAGAAATCACATTTATCTTATCCAATAGCATTATAATTGGATTCACATACTATCAACTGAGAAATTTTTCGTTTCTACTCACAACTTGTATTAAAATATATTGTTCACGTCCACACATATGCGTGTACGCATATATATATATATATATATATATATTATATATATATATATATATAATATCACAATCAAGGAACGGCCATAATAGGCCATTCACCCACTAGAAATAACAGCAAAAGCTTTAACCGCAAAATAACATCAATTCCGTAAACCAGGAGAAATTTAAAAAACATTTACCCTGTAATTTCTTATACGATGCACCGTTTCGTCTACTGTTAATGGTAAACTAACCTGATTAAATTAAATCAAGCAATCTACGATAGGCCCTTAGATTCATCAGTAAGAAATAGCCAAGTCGGAACAGATATTTTTCACGAGGCATTCCCGTCCCTGCCTCGGCAATATCTGACCTAAAATTTTCAAATCATCGCACTCGCGCCAAATTTATCGGCAGCAAATAAATATAAGCCGCCGATTCCTTACGGAATTAACCAGAAAATTCATAATTAATCAATATAGGGTAGCAAAAAATTTTGTAGAATTTTTTTGCCACCAGCGGCCTAGTGGGAAAAAATTAAATAGTCATAGACCATTTTTAAGTTCAACATCACAATCAAGGAACGGCCATAATAGGCCATTCACAAAACGGTGCATCGTATAAGAAATTACAGGGTAAATGTTTTTTTAATTTTCTCTGGTTTACGGAATTGATGTTATTTTGCGGTTAAAGCTTTTGGCTGTTATTTCTATGTGGGTGAAGGCCTATTATGGCCGTTCCTTGATTGTGATGTTGAACTTAAAAATGGTCTATGACTATTTAATTTTTTCCCACTAGGCCGCTGGTGGCAAAAAAATCTACAAATTTTTTTGCTACCCTATATGATTAATTATGAATTTTCTGGTTAATCCGTAATGGAATCGGCGGCTTATATTTATTGCTGCCGATAAATTTGGCGCGAGTGCGATGATTTGAAAATTTTAGGTCAGATATTGCCGAGGCAGGGACGGGAATGCCTCGTGAAAAATCTCTGTTCCGACTTGGCTATTTCTTACTGATGAACCTAAGGGCCTATCGTAGATTGGCTTGATTTAATTTAATCAGGTTAGTTTACCATTAAACAGTAGACGAAACGGTGCATCGTATAAGAAATTACAGGGTAAATGTTTTTTTAATTTCTCCTGGTTTACGGAATTGATGTTATTTTGCGGTTAAAGCTTTTGCTGTTATTTCTAGTTGGTGAATGGCCTATATGGCCGTTCCTTGATTGTGATGTTGAACTTAAAAATGGTCTATGACTATTTAATTTTTTCCCATTAGGCCGCTGGTGGCAAAAAAATCTACAAAAGTTTTTTTGCTACCCTATATTGATTAATTATATATATATATATATATACTATATATATATATATATATATATATATATATAATATATATGTGTGTGTGTTGTGTGTGTTGTTGTATGTATGAAATATATATATCTATATGTATAATACAGTGGCGGGAAATATATATTCGCACATGTCAAAATTCTTTATTTATTTAACTTCTAATGAAGATAAATGGGATGTACCAATACTGTATTTGCATACACATGCATAAACTAAGAATATGCAAAAGAAACTAATAAATTATTGTAACTTATATGTATGCTTGCATTTATGTGTACATTTCCTGAAATAAACCTAACGTAGAAATGTGAGCACGTGGAACTAGAATCCAAAATCGAAAGAATGATATTATTTTGTAAATTTACGTTGATAAATTGGAGAACTTTTAATCAGAGAACTAACAAACAATTAATTTTGGAACAGGAATTGTATAAATTTACAAGAAGCCGTGCAGTGCAGTTTAATAATTTAATTATCATATATAACCCGTAATGCTTAACAACCTTAAACTTCTTTCTGTTTTTCCTTTACAAACGCTGTTTTTCAAAGTAGGAAGAACAATTTGCAGAAAGCAAATATGGAAGGCAGGAAAGTGAAGTAAATTTAAATCAGTATTCTGTATTTAATAGAAAATTTTCCTGATAATTCTTCTCTCCAATAGTATATATATTTCCATTCTATGCAACAATTACTTATATACTTGGGAACTCTTTAAGAGTATTTTATTCTCAAGAAATAGTTCTGATCTGTGAAAGGTGGGAATAATAATTTCCATAGATTTGTCAGCTACAATGAAAATAAAATGGGAGCTTAAGAAAATACTTTTTTACTCACAAATCTATACTGTATGCATGTAAACGGTTTTGTTTATGAGCTCAACTTGTGAAGAAAGTCCCCAGCAACTGCGGAGTCATGCATATACATATCAGTACGCATATACACTGATGAGATGCGAACAATATTTAATTTGTAACATATAATATTCTAACATTCATGTACATATTTATTCAAAATATCTATGTCAATCATGCTTTAGATATATGCAGGGCAACTAGCATCCAGTTTGATCTCCCCTTGCGTGAACAGAATATTTAGTTCTCCCATAGCTTCGATTATTATTCTGCTGAACGCAAGCATATTTCATATTAACATAGTCATTGTATGATGAGTGTTTATTTAGCTTGATATATTTTACTCCGAGTGATCTACAATATAAGGGATTAAAATTTGTGAGACCTAACAGCCTGCTGTTGGTGATATCCCAGCAGTAGAGTCTAGCAAAGTGATTTCAACGCCCTAGGTGGAGTAGTTAGTTAGATAGTTAGTTACGATTTTTGCAGGATAACAATTCACATGAAGTAAACTATTGGAAAGCCGTTTTGCAATTTTGTGCGTGGTTGAGTGATGTAATACAAGAAACAATAAATATATAATCACTAATATTATTCATAAGAAAAATATTCTGCATGTAAATGCAAAACTTTAGTTAAACAGATACTACAAGAGATAACATTTCATAATATCCTCTCGTAGTTCCGATGCGTAATCTCCGATATATTATCCGACGTTACAAATAAAGTTGTTTCTATGTTCAAATTCTATCTAGCACGAAAGAAGGTGGTTTATTTTCCGATGTTTATACAGAATTGGCATGTCATAAGAATCATACTTTTTCCAAGTATCTCGCTGATTCTTTCTCTATCTCTACCTAGCTTTTTAACTTTCCATCGCCCTCTCTCGTTTCATGAATGTGTTCCTTTATCACTTATTGTCGGATCTCATGTAAAGGAAGATTTAAATAAATGCGGTATGATAATACGTATCAGGCTTAAAGACAAAATCTTCAACACCACCTCCATATATATATATATATATATATATATATATATATATATATAATATATATATGAACCATAAATTCATACACTTGCACACACACATTTGTGTGACAATATGGGAGAGAGAGAGGATATTATCTTCGAATACTTGCATGTTAGAATGCTATTTCTTATGTTTCAGCATGTTTATACGTTCTTGGCTGGGTATGCGCGTTGACTGAGTATTAAGCTTATTTACTCTTCACTATAAATCCCCGCGTGTAACTTCAAGCCACTTTGAAACACTTTAAAACACCTACTTTCATACATGCGTCAATAAATGTCCAGCTGCAATATAGTTGCCTGATAAATTATCAGATTTTTAAGTACTAACTTGCGATGGATTAGTTATATTTTCAACGGCAGCCTTATGAAATAATCCTTTCAGTATGAATATATAACTCAAATAATTGCTATAATTGCACCTCTTCAATTTTAGGTAAGGCTTATGAACGAATATAACTGAAATGTACCCTGATGATACAGCATGAAATTCGAAGTAATATAATCAAGTACATCGCTTGACTGCAGAAAATATCTGAGAAGATATGACGCAATTTACCTGAAGGTATAATTTGTCGGAATTCGTCTATCCTCATTATTTAAAGAATAGAAAACTTCAACATGAAAAAAATTAATTAACTTATTGGCATTAAGTGGTTTATCAATTAACTGGAAATAAGAAATATTCCCTAATTTACACTGTTTCGTGTTAAATGTGAGAAACACCTGTTCGTACTGTAAGGCGGCAAGCTGGCAAAAACGTTAGCACGCTGGGCGAAATGCTTAGTGGTGTTTCGTCTGCCGTTGCGTTCTGTGTTCAAATTCCGCCGAGGTCGACTTTGCCTTTCATCCATTTGGGGTCGATAAATTAAGTACCAGTTACGCACTGGTGTCGGTATAATCGACTTAATCCGTCTGTCTGTCCTTGTTTGTCCTCTCTGTGTTTAGCCCCTTGTGGTAGGAAATGAATAGAAATAGGAACCTCGTCTGCCACTACGTTCTGGGTTCAAATTCCGCGAGGTCAACTTTGCCTTTCATCCTTTCGGGGTCGATTAAATGAGTACCAGTTACACACTAGGGTCGATATAATCGACTTAATCCGTTTATCTGTCCTTGTTTGTCCTCTCCGTGTTTAGTCCCTTGTGTGTAGTAAAGAAATAGGTATTTCGTCGGCGCTACGTTCTAAGGTTAAATCCAGCCGAGGTCGACTTTACCTTTCATCCTTTCGGGGTCGATTAAGTAAGTACCAGTTACGCACTGGGTTCGATATAATCGACTTAATCCGTTTGTCCGTCCTTGTTTGGCCCATTTGTGGGTAGCCCCTTGTGGGCAGTAAAGAGATAAGTTCGTTCTGTCATGGCTGAAATTTATCCGGAGAAAATATATCACAGTGGGAATATAATTGATCAATATCCTTTCTATTTTGATTAACCAGGTTCTGAAGGATACAACTGGAAGAAATGGGTCAATCGATTTGAGCTCCTTCTCTATCGCTACAAAAGATCTTTGAAAGAAATCAGAATAACGAAAATGCGATACACCTGGCAATTTAGCATACAAATCAAATTTATTCAACCTGGAACCTTATAAACTCCTTCCCTCCATGATTCAATACAATTGGTAATTGATATTCTTCTTTATTCCTATGCGCATTAAATAAAAGAGAATGAGGAATCCATCGAGAAAAATATATGTAATAAATTAGTTTAAACACATAAACCGAGAGACAACGTTTAGTTAATCCTTGTAAGAGTGCACCATAATAATGCGTGTCAAAACGCGGACTCCCATTTACGTGAGTATGTGTTTATGTATGCAATATATGTGTATTCAAGTATGTACCGATTATATAGCTGGAATTTTACTTTGAAGAAAGTGATTTCCCATTGGAGTAAATATGAAGAGCCTACTTTCAAAACCGGTATAAAAGCGAATTTGCTCGATTTCATGACGATCATTAAAACACAATCTGCATGCTGCTGGCTTCACGCAGGTGGGATTTTTAGTCAAACTGGGATAGATGACATATAGACCGTAGGCGAATCTTAGTCTTCCTATCAAAATCAGATTTAATCAAGTTATTGTTTTTAAAAAAATCGGAATATCTGCATGCCGCTCAATTAGGGCATATCTTTTGCATCTCATGATGTAAAAGTCTAAATATGGTAGAAGACGAATAAATGTCGCAAGATATTATACAAAGTGATGCAAATTAAATGATTCCTAATAGTGACGGGAACAAGCGAACTCGTAAATGGAAGAATAACACTATTTGCAAACGTTACGCTGAAGGAAAGAAGTGATGCAGTGCTATAGGCAGGTATATTTGGCTGAGAACATGTAGTCATAAAATGAATATTGCTTATATGTACAGTGAGCTCACTGAAGAGGATGTTTTGTACTTTCGGATTAAGCAATTTGAGAAACCACACAAAACTGAACAGGGACATTTCTTACTCCTCCATGTGAATCCGAATGTTGTCAAAGGGAAAACAGGAACTGCTGATAAGAAATCACATCAGTTATCAAATTCGTACATCGTGAGGAAACAGAATGGATGGTGAGGAAAATTTGCGAATGAACTATCCGGGAAATTGTAGTGCAAAAAAAAAAAAGAGATGATGTGTTTCTTATACTTTTTAGAGAAACTGGACGTATGGCACAGGAGAATCGTGGTAGGGATTGGAAATCCCATAAGCGTATAGAGAAGAAAAACTCTGTCAGACATTATGATGGAAATGAAAGCATTGGAATGTACTTACCAGCGGAGATGAAAAGCATCCGTGTGATAACAACCTATCTCCTGAAGAGCACAATGTAAAATACGTGATGTTCTACAGAATCGTTGTACATTGTTCAACATTGCTTTCCATAGCATATCTGTATATCTACATGGGCACAAACGACGTGCCAAAGCATTCTATTATACACACACACACACACACACACACACACATATATATATATATATATATATGTATATATTTATATATATACATGCGTATGTACTCGTACGCTCACATGCATGGATACATAAAGAACAGTAGAATCACATATATGTAGATATATATGTCTCTCTATGTTCGTTTATGCGGATATGTTTGCCTCTGAGTGTGTATGTGTGTGTGTGTGTGTGTGTGTGTGTGTATGTGAACATATGTGCGTCCTGTCGTTAATACAGATTTTATAGTGTGAGCAATATTACAGCTATTCTGACAGTATCAATGAAAGTTGTAGATTCTTTCGTCGCCTCCAGTAATTATAGATTTGTTCCTTACGTTCTGTTTTCTTTTAATTACCATTTCTTTTAAAACTTTAGAGGATTCGGAAAGCAGACATATTACAATTGTTACTACTCAATTCCTATTTCAGAATTGTGTGCAACACTATTTCTATATTAAATTAATATTAAATATTTTCTACATTTGCTCACGCATATCTTAATCGTCATTAAGAATAACAACAGGGTGTCTTTACCATCCATAATACTAAAAGTATCTAGCTCACGAATGATGACGTTTCAATTACGAAACAAAATAGCAACTGCTTTTGCATGAAACATAAAACACATATTTATGATTAGTCCTGATATCAAAAAACACGCTTTCATTTAAATTCGACAATGCAAAAAAGAAAAAGAACGAAACAATATTTAATTAATATAGCCTAGTAAAGTCTTCTAATTTTATTTTACACTTTCGTAATACCACCTGTCAAAACACTTTGATATTTGTTTTCATTCAACTGGTTTCATAACTTTTTCAAAGTTCTGAGACATATGCATTTTTGATTAAATCATGCAACAAAATAAATTTAAGGACCATGTACAATCAGTTATGTAAATTATTTCTAATAAATATGTGTGTTTGCTTGTGTGTAAGTGTGTGTGTAAGTATGGATAGATATCTATGTATGTCGATGTATGTATGTATACTTATGTGTTCATATCAGTACGCATTACCGAGAAACCCACACCAATGATATGTATATGTACCGTCTTTCATATCATATATTGTGGTGCCTTTGTAAATGTATAGTGAGTTGTGTGTGTCTGGGTGAATCTAGATTAGGATTAAATAGGAAAGATCTTGGTTCTATAAGTGATCACATTCGTACACAAACTATATATTTAATAATATGAATTGATATGTAATTATCAAATTCTCGTAAACTTTGTTAGTTAACTGTTCAATGACACGAAAATATGATATAACTTTCGCAAACGTAATATTTGTTCACAAGCAGTTGATGCGTATATTATAGTCTAAAATATAATGTCCTACCCAGTAACAATTCCATAATCACATAAACTTTTACACTGCAAAATTAGGTTGTTCTGGATAACAATTTGGTGAAATTAATATTTCTTTCTGCTGTTGTTTCCAATCGTCTTGTTGTTAATGGTGATAATAATGATCGTGGCATTGTTTATAATGATGTTCTTGTTATTGTAACTTCTCTCGTTTCGCTTCTAATGAACCTATTTTCAATGACATTTTACGACATCGTTATGCAAAACTTTCATTCGAAGTTTATATTAGTATGCCAGGTCGCATACCTAATCCTTAAGCAATGTTTTTTATTTGATTCTGATCAGTTTGGAGCACCATCGTTATATTGTTAATCACTTATGTAGGAAAGAAATATTTAACACGTTGAACTTGAATTTCTGTGTGAAAACCACTCTAAATTAGTTCATAATACTTTCATTTCATACGTCTGCTTCGTAATGGGCAGGTTGCAGAATAAACAATGGCCTAAAAATCTTCAATACATTTCAATGAATTGTCCTTTTCTGCAAGAGGAATTTAATATTCAATGATACATATACACACTCACACATTTATTCATCTATACATACACACATACATACATACATACATACATACATACATACATACATACATACATACATACATACATACATACATACATACTTATGTATCGTATGCAATCTTGATCAGAGAGAGCAGGAACTGAGTGTCAGGTACATATATACGAGGTGGTATATAAAAAATTTCCTGGCTAGCTTGAATTAATAGAGACAATAGCGTATTTACCTAAGTAGCAATACCATCGGAATGCTGCTGCTATAAACCGATCTCAGTGCCCCTGAAACCTTTGCCTTGTAATCATATTCCGTAACCGAGACCTACGATTCGCTCTTGATACGCCAACGGCGTTAAAACGTTGACCTTTGAGCTGAATTTTCATGTTGGGAAAGAGATTTGAGTCTGCAGCAGCTAAATCTAGCTAATAGAAGTGGTGCAGAGGCCGAAATGTGATGTCTTTGGTGAGAAACTCACGAGTGGGGAAAGCTCCGTGAGAAGGTGCATTGTTGTCATGGAGAATCTAGTTTAGTTCAGTTACTCCTTAGTTGATATCCACGCTTCTCATGTTGATAATCCATATTTTATTTTCGTCTTTCTTCATTTTCTGAATATATCATCGTTTCCAGAATTAGTTCATTTAATATTGATAATTCCTCTCTCATACATTCAGTCCTGTGTTTTTTAGTTTAATTTATTTATTTTTTACTTTGACTTTTACTTCTCTTGTGTGGCTTTCTTTTCAAGTTTCGTTTCGTTTGTCTTTCCGAAGGCAATGAGTTTGTTTCAATTGCTTTAGCAAATGTGTAAGTAATTTCATTTAACGCAGTAATGAAAGTTTTAATTCTCCTTCGTTTTGTATTACGTGCCCAAATGTATTTCGCGTGCTATTTTGACGTGTTTGAGAATTGAAATGGTTCTCTATCAATTATACTTCCATATCTTACAACTACAATCTCAATCAGAAATTTCTGCTTTATCCTAAACTAGACTATTTGTATTCTACAGCAAACGTATAGCCTTCTATACCACCTTGCAGGCTATATTTATCAGGTTCATTAGAATTTCTTGTTTCTTTGAAACTTTGCATGATTCGGTCAGCGGAAGCCTCTCAATTAAAGTTCCTATTTGGCTACTCTCTTCATGTGGTACTTCCTTTCCTCATTGTCTTATATTTAGGTTGTTTTTCATTGAGTGCCTGTGCGTGATTATTTCAGTATCTGAGAGTTAATTATATCAGAAGATATCCCTCCTAGCAATTGCTAACTTGTTTTCATCCAAATACGTAATGTTACCCTGATTTCATGTTGTAATATTTTGCTATGCATCTGTTACATCATTGGGTACTCTTTGTCCGAATAGCAACGCTAATGCTTGCACACATATACTTACACAGAGGTGACCGCACACGCACACATATTTGCGTAGGCAAATCGAAAGGGAATTAATAAGGAAAGCATCAAAAATCAAACGGACCTTTACAGTGAGTATTAATTATTTGTTTGATGCCCAATGGAAATTTAAGATGGAAATACAAATGACAGGAAGTTGGAGAAATAAAACAGAAATGTGTTTTCGAAAATAGAACAGCATATACTCCGGGTGTGTTTGTGAATACATGTGACAATGTATGTGTGCAGACGTATATATATATATATACATACACATAAAAACACACTTACACACGCAAACACACACATATATATACATAAATATATATGTGCCTATGTCGGCATAAATATGAGTTGTGACTAGTGTGTGAATTTGTGAGTGAATATGCTTGTTTGCGAGTACGGATATATATATATATATGTATGTGTGTGTGTGTGTGTGTGTGTGTGTGTGTGTGTGTTAGTATGTATGTTTGTGTGCCTGTGTGTGTTGAAACTATGAGAAGGATTTTAACTCATTTTTACTCCTTCGGATATCAACGACGTCGTGCATTGACCTATAATGCTGTCCACATGCTTTCCTTAATATCGCTGAGAAGATCATTGCATTTACAAACCTGCACTGAAATATTTCGGTGTAAATACTTTCTATGTTTATCAAGACAGTCTCACATACACAACTTGTATCTCTCTGTTTAATCCATAATTCGTACGATGCATACATTCATATATACATATGGATATATTTGCGATTTTATGCAGATGTGAATAAAACAGCAGTATTTGAATACATATCCATATGAATGGTTGTGTGTGTATATATATATATGTTATATGTATGCGAGTAAGTAAGTTTTACAGTAAAATTACATTTCCTTTTTTCCAAATTGAAAAATTATATTTCGATAATTTATTTCTTCGAAATATATTGTTACATGTAGTTACATAGCATAGAATGACATCTCCTTCGAAATGTCGTTATTTCAGAATGCTATATATCTAAACGGAACATCCTTCAAGTATAATAGTGAAAATGATATTTTTCTGCAATATGATATACAAGTAATATTATGTAATACAGGAAAAGGAATATATATTATCATAGTCAACCAATTTTACTCAGACAAGCTCAAAGATATTCATATGTCAATGTCTAAACATCTCGATCTTATAGCAGTCGTATATATTTCCAAATATTAAGAGAAATTATAAATAGAATACTCTTACTCTTTTACTTGTTTTGTTCATTTGAATGTGGCCATGCTGGAGCACCGCTTTTAGTCGAGCAAATCGACCCTAGGACTTATTTTTTGTAAGCCTAGAACTTATTCTATCGGTGTCTTTTGCCGAACCGCTAAGTTATGGGGACGTAAACACACCAGCATCGGTCGGCAAGCAATGTTGGTGGGACAAACAGACACACAAACACACACACACACACATATATATATATATATATATACATATATACGACGGGCTTCTTTCAGTTTCCGTCTACCAAAAGCACTCACATGGCTTTGGTCGACACAAGGCTATAGTAGAAGACATATGCCCAAGTTGCCACGCAGTGGGAATGAACCCGGAAACATGTTGTTTGTAAACAATCTACTTATCAAACAGCCACTCCTATGCCTATGAAAACGTAAATGCAACAAGCCTCATTTAATCATGTAATGACAATATCAGTTTTGTGATACAAGTAAATACTGATGCACGCCGTTTATGGAAATTAAAATTGTTAGATGAATTCATTTTATAAAGAATTACGTTAATGTATTCAACTTGTAAGATGTTTGTTTATTTTCACTTGCATTTTTAAAAGAAGGCAAAGGAAGTCTTCAATAGCCATAGTTTCACTATATCTGAACATTAAGTGTTCCGTTTTTGTTCTAAGGAGAATTCAAAATTAACAGCAGGGATGTTAGGCGAAACCCGGACGAACCTAACATACATAACGAACCAAATGAACGTACATGAATTAATAATAAAATATGACAACAAAAGAATGAATGAGACCTCGATATTATGTAAATAGAGGAATTCATCTATAAATATAGAATAGGACAATCAGTGAGGTGTCATAATAAAACTCAGATTCAGATGCTGGTACTGAAGCCTGCTCCGGCAACTCAACAGTTAAGACGGAAACTCTATGAAAAAATCCTTGAAGAAAGGGAAGTTACTACAATAGTCGTGGATGTAAAACTTCGTTGATAACATTTTTCATATGCACACATATACTCACATACATACATGTATGCACACACACACATGTGTATACGTGTACATATACACACATATATATATATATATATACACATGTAAACATACACACATATATACATGCATACACGCATACATGCACACACGTGTATGTGCCCATGCACACATCATTGTGTTCATGTACACATCGTTATACTCACATGCACATACATACGCCGATATACAAAACCACGCATCTGTATATATATGTAAAAATATACACACCGGACAAAGAATGCCTATCTATAATTGGTAAGAAACAGCTGCCTATATTAAAGGTCACTTCGGGGAATCTATGGAGTGTGAACCATATACTTTTCCTCTTCCTATATTTTCTTTTCTTAATTTCTGGACTAATAACAGGTGTATAGGTTATTTCCTTACTAACACCACTATCATTAAGAGATTTATCATATATTAATGTAAGTTTCTGCCTACCACCATATTGTTTGAGAATTTAATTAAAAAACATTTGTAAGAGAATTTCTAGCCCTTCCTGCGATATGAACATATTTAATAATGTTACACCAATATATAATAACGCTCTGAAAGATAGTGGTTTTAGTAAGTTTATATGACAATTATATGTGAATGAATCACTTTCATTTTGTGGCCATTATATCTCAGAATAATTACTACTTCATGACAAAAAATGCAAGCATATCAAATGAATATCAATGTAACTGGTATGTGAATCGGGTTTCCCTCGGTATAATTACATGAAGAAATTAAAAATTATATCGTTATTAGAATGTGATACATAATATATAATTCATAATTGTATAGAAATATTTTACATTGCCTCAGATGTGAAATACTAAAATGAACCACGGGAAAATTTTTACAGGAAATAAGAAATCTGAACAAAGTATGTATGTTAACTGCTTCAGAGTACCGTATATGATCTAGATTACAATAATGCCAAAGTCCTTGTCGTCAACACTAAACCCTTTTGTTGGTTTAAGTCGTATCAAGCAAAATGAAACAGCCGTGAATAGAAAAAAAGTTGTTACAACTTTAAAAACTCTGTTTCCTCTTTCATACATACAATAAGGAAGCACTATCTAATTTGCACACACAAACACACACAGAGACAGACACAGTCGCAGGGATACTCACACACACAAAAACACACACGTACGCACACGCGCACACACACAAGCACACGCACTCACACACACATATATACACACACATATCGCTCTAACTCTTTTGGAGTTAGAGCCTCCATATTCTTTTGACCTGTACTTTGAAATGTACTACAGGACTGGATATCTTGCTCATAAGATATGGCTTCATTATACTACTGAAAACTACGCCGAGTTTTTCATTCCGTAATTTTAGTCAGTAATACATCCTGGATCCGTTAAAAGTAAATATCTCATCCAGATGGACAGTCGAATATCTCCAATAGCTCTGAACTAAAACAGAGTTTACACTTGTGAACTGTTAACATATACACAACGTCATTTCAAATTTAAATATCTACTATTGGCATAATCAAATTCCTACAATTATCAAATCTATAGCTGACTACACGTGGTTGAATAATTACTAACAATGTCAAGAGTTTGAGGTTAAACATGATGCTGAGAAACAGTACATAATTATCAATGTAAATGACTATTATAATGAAAGATATTGTGCGCCTTATTAACGCAGTATGCATTTAGAGGAAACCCAATGTGTGTTAGAGTGTACAGTTCAGGAGGTTAGCAACATTATGACAAAAGTTCATTGCTTTAATTTCTCGGTCAACACGTTTCTTATGAAAATATTGATTGTCTCTCAAGCTCTGATTATTTACATAGTAACAATGTAGAATTTTAATTAAAAATATTCATTCCATTAGATAAATATCAATAAAATCATAAGTGAATCAAAGAAAAATTATTAAAGAAACATTTTATTAATATTATAAAATGTTCTTTTTTTCTTACTGCTTTCGATGATGTTATTAGTATGATATTTTTCGACTGATCTCTATACAATACGATACTGCAGTCCCAATATAGTATTTAAGCAGTATAACAAAAACAGTAATTGAGTGTTATTTGATTTATGTGCTTACATATGTAGCAATTTATATTCCTGTCTGGGTTTGTAGGTGTTTGTATGCCCGCACACTGATATACATACGTACACACACACACAGATACATATAGACACAGAGGCACATTGGTCAACAAAAGCGCATATATATTTTGAAAGTTTTCATCAACAATATATATCTTCCAATACAAGTGTGATTTTAAGTCATCTCTCAAATTCTAACGTCTTCACACAGATGCAAGATTTATAACAGCTTT
This sequence comes from Octopus sinensis, assembly GCF_006345805.1. Taxonomy (NCBI): domain Eukaryota; kingdom Metazoa; phylum Mollusca; class Cephalopoda; order Octopoda; family Octopodidae; genus Octopus; species Octopus sinensis. The sequence goes on from NC_043015.1 coordinate 3,892,553, forward strand.
ACATAATACAGTTCTATATTCAAGATATGAGGAATGATATACATTATTTATATTTGATGGATATTTGTCCTTATCTTGTTTCTTGTTAACACAACACTTTGGCTGATGTACTCTCCAGCCTTTATCTAGGAAGAATTTTCGAACATAGGTTCTCCTCCCTAAGGATGTTTTTTCTAAGTTGTTGTTGTTGTTATTATTGTTATTATTATTCAGGGCACTGAATCGAACTCGGCACGCGCTCTTAACCACTACGCCATATGCCCGTGGGCAATTATGGAGTGAATTTTAGGCCGTATAAATCTAATATTTTACTATTCTTCTTTAATACCACTTTCTATATGCTGCTCATATTTGCACTCGGTCTTCTTAGGGGGTTGTCGTGTCCTAGCATATGTGCTGCTTCTTTTAGTTTTCATATTTTCCAGTGGTGTTGTTTGTCTATTAATTTAACGTCATCCAATAGATGGGGCTTTACATAAAATGAAAATATTTCCGGGACTGGAAATTTAGCAATAAATATTACTTCCATATGGTTGTTGTTTTTTAAACAAAAATCCTGCATGAAACACATGGTTCAAAACATGATGTAATACATCAAAGATTTGGGGTGAAGTTTCAAGCCCTTTTCGTTAACACAAAGAAGAGTCATGAAAAATGATTTTCTCTGCATTTGAAATTTAAACGGAAAAAGTATTATTAAGTTACACACAGGTTTTGTCGGAATCTCAAAAGGCCTTTCACATGATGCAACTACAGGGTATGAAGTAAACGGAGAAAATACTTCCTCATATATATATATATATATATATATATATATATATGTATAAGGTAAGGGAAATTAAACAATATAACTAGATGCGCATATACAGATTTCTATGTATATTCTAATGCACGCTGCAAACGTTATACTCTCCATTGGGTTATAACTGGATTTTGTTCGTTACCTCACCTCACTGGTACAAACGAACTTATAGGGTTTTCGGACTTCTTAAGACATAACTACATCTAATGTTGTTTTTCTTGTTCCTGAAGCAGTTGTTTCTGAAATTCATGTTGCTCTCTTTGCTGCTGCTTTTGCAACTGTACTATAAAAGCTTATATGTCTTCCATCAAGAAGATCTTGGTATCACAAAAAATTTGTTAACTGACCTGTGTCGCCAATAATGTAACGTAATTATTGGTCGCCAGTTACTGTTGCATCGGCACATTTTATGACGATACATTTGGACACTAAAGCTGTGTAAAAACAATAAAATATGTAAGGAAACAGGGTGAGGACAACGTAGCAATCCAACAAACTCCACGAAGTATACACGAACAGACATACGATATTCCGACAAATTACCAAAATGACACCTTAAGTCTTCCATACATTAAAACCTACGTCCGCCCACTCAGACCGCCACAGCTTCTAGTCGTCCGCTCAACAACATATGTACATATGAGTAAATAGACAACTGGAGTAATAAAGATAAGACTAAGAGATTGGTAGTAGTTATTTTCAAATAGGTTTAAATGGTTTTCCATACATTGTGTAGATAGAGTAAATTTGTTTCTGTATACTTGATTTGAAGCATGTATATAATATAGAAATAAAGCAATACTGAAAACTATATAACAAAATATAATTTCTTGTGTCCTTAAACATCTCCACCTCTAAGTGGTTTGTGGCAATTAGTATACATGAGAATTTTGAGCAACTCTATATGAAAAAGCAATCTAGATTTCTCGAATTATGACAGATCATTAAGTAAAAGGAAGGCACATATAAAAGCAGACAAATTTGTCGTTTTTATATAAATTACAATGAATTATTGAAGAAGCGCAGCTGCCTTTTATATTGAAAGAAATACACAATATCCTCCTACAAATACATTCATAGATCCATACATACACGTTCACTATCTCCCTCTTTCTTGCTCACTCTCTTTCTTTTTCTCTCTTTCTCTTGCCTATCTACGTCACTCTTCCTGTCGCAAACGCATACATGCATAAACATACACAGGGTGCATCAGATTTTTGAGGAGAATTCGTTCAAGAGCACTACATTTATTCAAACTTCCATTTTCCCTTACTTTTCATATAAATTATGATGGACACCAGGTCGATAAAGCAAATGGAAATTTAGAATTTTGCCGTTGTTACAACATAGTAATAAGTCACCTCCTGAAAAATGCTCGATCCTTCATTATTAGAATTCGAATGAAGCTGGAAGCTCTAAAAGTGATATAACATGTGCAGCTAAACGCAAAAGCATGTAAAGGGTTTTAATACCATAAGGACATAAACTTACACAAATATCCAATAAATACTCGGCAGAAACTCCGGCAAGTCAATCAGAGCCATTGCAAAGGACATCCAAGTTTCAGAATGTACTATCAGAAAAGATGTACCTGAGGAAATCCACCATATGTGATGAATAATAGTTAGTTTATATAAGAGGTGATAAAAGTGGATCCTTGAGAATATGTAAAGCGCTTGCTTAGCTGGTTAAAACAGTTTACTACTGTTGAAGCCATTGGTCTAAGATGATAGCATTTGCCGTTTTAACTTTGCATTATCACTCTTAAGAAATTATATAGCACCTCTGTAAGCGAATGTGTTTTTTTCTTTACTGACTATACAATGATATTTTATAGATATTTTATTACTATTCTTTTAGTCCGATAGACTATGCTGAGTATTCATGCTCATGATAATAATATAATTGTATATTTATTCCTGTATACTTGTGGTATCACAAGGCATAAGATATATACATTCTCCTTTTGCCGTTCCAATTTCATTTGCCCATTTTATCTATATTGAATAGAACGCAATATTATCAAAAGTCTTTGTTCAAAATTTCACATGGAAGGACAAATTTCTAATTTAAAACACCATGAGGCTGGAATGTTCTGCTTTATCTCCCCAACAGGAAAAACGGATCATATACAAGTAAACCGTAGAAACGTAGACTGTTATGCCTAAACTCAACTATGCTTCTTCTATCATGCATTCTAAGATCCCAACCACTGTGATGGTACTGGAAGACGTAGGCAACAAATGAAATGTCATGCTTCCTCACATTTTTCGCAGTGGTTAAGATTCTATATTGTTCTCTACGTAAAAGTACTGGAGAAAGTTGCGACGCCCTACACAATGAGAGTAGATAGCAGGATCAGGTACGTCTTCCAAAAATACTGCGCGGTTTTATATGGCAATGACAAACCAATCGTGCATGCATGCTAATTTATTTGCTCATATTCTCTCAGACATATATATATAAGAAAGTACGTGAAAAAAGCATAAATAATTATCTTACGAAATTCATTAGCTTACACACACGCGCACAATAATACAACTCGCAGAGACACAGAGATAACTACGCTGGGATTTGGGGGTTTTGCGCAGGGATTTGGGTTTCTCTATATACAGAAACTATATACAGTTTGCGATGGAGAAATTGTCACCATTTATTACTTTTCTTATAAGTTCTGGCGTTTGCGCCCTTTGTTTTTCATTTTGTCGACTACAGAGTACCGTAGGGTCCGTTATGCAGTGTCTGCGACAAAAAAACAGCACTACGATGCAATTCACTTACCCAGGAATTTGGAAACAATTTGGAAACAATTTGGAAACAATTTAAGAGTGCTTGTGTGTCAGTCGGAGGACAGTGCAAGGTGAGAACATGTGCCGAGAGTGACAAAAATCAAACATCCAGTCAACTTCATGGTGTTTGGAGCGATCACTACTGATGGCGACATTAAGCCACCATTCATATTTTATCGCTGCCTAACACTCAAAATAAAAGCATACATCAAGTAGATGTAGGAGGTAGTGCTGCTGTGGATTACGTGTGTAACTGCTGGAAAGACTATATATCTGGCTATAGGACCCTGCACCATGCCAACAAGCAAGAGAACATAACCATTGCTGTCAGAAAATTTCTGCTACCACACAACTTCTAACATCTAGCCACATAACTCCCCAAATTACAAACCCCTTCATTATTACGTGCGGGATGCGACTGAGTGGAGACTAAATAAAATGTTAGTAACACTAAAGATGAACTGAGGACACGTATTATAGCAGCATTCACCAATTTCAGAGGCATGCCGCACAAAAGAGTTGCAGGAGATTCCGAAGAAGTCTGGAGAATGTGGATGAAAACAATGGCAATTTCATTGAATAAATTTCCTCCCTATTATTCCATGATCTTTTTATGTAATTTTGGTAAATATATATGTTAAAATGAGATATCAATACTACGTTTCAATTTGTGTAATTTACACGCGAAATTCATCCACCTCCTCATATCAATATATATATATATATATATATATATATATATATATATATATATATATATATATATATATATATATGTATGTATATGTATAAATATATATAATTTACACACACAAACATTTATATATATAATATTGACAAAGTTATATAAGCTCATTAATAACTGAAATATTTCAATATCTATCTAGTGAATTGAAGTAGACATAGTCTGTGAAATGCAATAATAGCAGTCAATGATATATTGTTACGGAATAGGAATCAGTGCATTCCTTGATTAACTAATTAACCATGATCTTGAAGTCGAACACTGCTAAGGCAATCACAAATATTTATGCATTACACCATTGTTAATTCTGACGTCACATGATTGCACAATGGTCATATTTTAATATATAACCTTTTTCGTGCTTCTTATACAACTATTACAGTAATTCCTCTTACATTATAAGTTATCAAAGTTTAAGCGAGTATACCGTGTCAATGTCAAGCTAACACATCGATAAGGACGGCAATGATTTCTCAAGTCCAACACTAATCACTAATGTGCGCTCAACGGCAAGAATAGAAAGTTAAACGTCGACTATTCCATTCATAAATCACGAACTGTGTGATCTTGAATTCTACTCTCGTGTATTTAATTAACAAATAATCAAACATTCCTCTTATCATTTCATTAGTTATAATAAATGGTTGCACCATGCGCTCACACACACACGCGCATATATATATATATATATATATATATATACTTCATGTTGGTTATTACTTTTAAAATTCGTAATTTATATAGAGGAATGTGGTCGTTTCTAGGGTTAAATTTAAAATTTATTTTTGCAATAACAGATAGATTTTAATTAAGACAATACCATGTAAAGTTTCAAAATTTTACTCATCTTATTGTATTCGTGCTTGCATGTAGCTAGACGATAAACGAAAGAAAATAGGTCATAAAGCGGTTGGTTGTCCTTAGCAACCACTTTGTCCCACGTCCAATCCCACTGCGTATACTTGAGGACAATTATCTTCTACCTTAGCCTATGCGGGCATTAGAATAGTAAGTGAGTTTGGTTGACGGAAACTGAAAGAAAATGTCTGTGTTTATATATATATATACACGTGTGTGTGTGTGTGTATGAATGGGTGTGTATGTGTGTTTGTGTACTTACTTGTACTTGTATTTGTGACGACATTCACTCTGGGCGGGTTGAGTCTGCTTCTTCTACCATGGAAGAGGTTTCGTGGGAATATGTGAATTTCACAAGCAGACCCCAACAATCCCGCATGTAGAGACATCCTGTTTACCGCAGATTGTCCGCAGACGCAGGGACAGAACGAACGAGGAGCCGCCGGTTGCCGAAACAGTCACTCCGAGGATTTTCACCAGAGCCCCGTCTGCCGGGTTGTGACCCTAATACCACTCGGTGTCAGACTAATCAGCCTTGGGTGGCCCTGCCAGGAACCGAAGTTCCCGACGACATAGCTCTGACACTATCCGTTGCCAACGTCCCCACCACGGTGAGGAGGGGATGGACTTTGGGCACGTGTGTGTTTGTGTGTGTGTTCGTTTACATGTTTGCCTGAGTTGTGTTTGTACGTGTGTGTTCCTGCAATGCACATTTCTGCCCCTAACTTCCACCACATGAAAATCGCTGTAGGTTGTTTTACGTTCCTGTAGCTTATCTTTTCGGCAGCATGGGGCGATAGAATCAGTACAATATTAAAATAAATAAATAATTATTGGAATCATCTTTTTAGGGTAAAATCTTAAAGGCTGTGCACAGGTATGATCGCAGTCCAATGACTGAGAGAAGCAACCTATTAACGATCCTATATATACTTGTGTGTGTATATATATATATATATATATATATATATATATATATTTGTGCTCTAATATTACATTTAAATAATAGGTACGTATCTGTTGTTTAGTGAGTGATGCTTATTTTTTAAAGATAGTTATTTAAGCACTTTATACCGATCAATGCAGGTATATTCATTTAGATTTCGTGTAAACCTCTATGAATCAAAGGCAACAATTTCAGATCAGCTTTTGTTTCACTACTGTTGCAGGCCACTCGATCCAGGAAGAAAGCATTTGCCATTGTAACATTGCATTGTCAGCGTCAATAAATTACGTATCCCTTCTATAAGCAAATGTGCTCTTAACTTTATTGACTATATAATGTTATTTTGCTGATATTTCAATATTAATAGTCATGACATTAATATAATCATATATTGACTATATAATTACTCATACAAGTATGTGACATCAGTGACATAAAAAAATATATGATTTATGCATAATATTTTTTTCCTATAGCCTTTCCTTTTTCCTTTGCCTATTGTCAGAAAGGACACAATTTTGATAAAAGTCAAATCCAATAAACTTCACAAGTCTCTTCATTGAAATGTAATCACAACCTGTCAGCAAGTACATTAAGTATTTTCCCGCTCCACATTTCTATCTTGTTGCCTGCTCCTTAAGGCTCACGATATTATTATATTAGTCAATGGCTAGCGATAATCATCTGTCTGATATAACGGAACATTAATGCTTACTGACACAATTTCGTTATCTCTGTCTGCCAGAAGTTAGAAAGGAAAATAAGATGAAATTATAGCACAACATAGAAATCGTGTCTTCCTCCAAAATTTCATTGTCTTCGTACAAAAATCCGTGATCGCTATGTTAACTTGTAAGTGCAAAAAATCTCCTACTAGAGATTACTGCTGCGTAACCTTTAATGGAAGGTTTTCTGAACCTGAGCATATCTGAAACAAAAGATCACCACATAAAATCCTTCCCTTCCAATATGCCGTATGATATTTAGCTTTTGCATCATATTGCTGCACGTACCTAATATCTGTCTTACAAGTACAGCTTGCTATTGCTCTGAAAGCTTCTGGCTATAAGTTCTGAGAGTTTTTGTTTAGACGTACAGAAAGTTCTACGTCACGCAGAGTACATATGACGCTTCTAGAGGGAAATATAGCACTCTTATATGACTCTTATATGACTCATATTTTAAATCAATTACAACGATATATTAATGATTCCATATTAAACATTCCATACTGAGAATGATTATTACGCCAAAACACTCTCATAACATATTTCCTCAATGCACTAACACTAATTCTCATAGGCTGATTCCGTTACTCTTTTGAGAATATTGCACAATGTGTTTACTATCATATCGTTCCTTTTGCCACGATAGTTCGTAACTGCTGAGATAGCATTATTCCGTAAAACAATTAAAGATACTATTCAGGCTCGAACTGTTGCAATTCAGCGGATATTCAACACAATGGAATTCACATAGCCGGAGGATTTCTAGAATGCGTTCTTTCAATTCTCCTGGGAAACTTACGTTGCTGTTCTCTCTCAAAATCGGTTTTGGAGTTAATGCTTTGATATTGTTGCTTACAAATGTCAGCGACAGCAGCAGACATCACTGCGATACTGGTTCCCATTAAAGTGTTTTTCCATTTTGAGAAATAATCATATGGGTTCAAATCGGGAGTAGAGGGAGAGTGATCAACTAGTTCAAAGCCACAGGCATTCATTGCAGCCGTTGAATCGAATGACTTTTGTGCAGGGGATTTCACCTGATGAAGCAGTACACTTTTCGTCAGTTATCCTGGGCGGATGGTCTTAATAGTCTTTCGTAACTGCTTCAGCAATGTGGAATAGCAATCTTCATTTATGGTGGTACCCTTTAGAAAATAAAAAATAGAAACAATGCCTTATGCATTCCTAGAGACTAAGACCAAAATGTTCCCTGCAGATACTTCGAGCTTGGCCGAACTTTAGTGACGGTGAAATGGGGTGTTTCCACTGTATGGATTGTCCCTTTATCTCTGGCTTAAAGTGTGGAAGTCAGCACTCATCCTATATTCAAGGGAACCGCATGGATTTGCCTCAAACATTGTCAGATTTTCTCGTGGTATGATCTGCTTATGTGTTTTTGATCAGGTTTCAGAAATGTGGTCCCCACTAAGCAGAATCCTGCGTCATGTCAATTTCGTTGTGCAAAATATTCCCAACTCTTCACGGGATACTCTTATAGCATTGGCTTATCGTTGATGGATATCATCCTTCACTATTTATTGAAAGCGATCCAAATTTGGGTTAACGTCCGGTCTCTCCCTTCCTCTCCCCAATTCAGCTGCCCAAAGTTGCTCTGTTGATAAAGCTTTTTCCTCTCTAGCAATTATAATTGCAACAATGTCATTGAGCGTAATACCTTTCCTCTGCCGTACCAAGGGTGCCAACTGTCCATTTTGAAGACAATTCGCTAGGTTTCAAGCTTTTGGACAGCCAGGTGCCATTTGAACTGAAAAAAACCAATTCACGTACAAAGATGCTTTGAAATAACCGCATGCAAAATTTCACAGCTCTAGCTTTACTCCTTCATTGTAGCCTGCGGACTTTTCTGTCCATCGTCGTATTTCCTATATAACGTTTTCTCTGATTCAATGCTACGTAGGAATGGTTTCCCTGTAATTTGACCATTGTCAAATCTATTTTGTGCTTCTGAAATTTTGATATGTATATATGCAGCAAACTATGCAAAAAGGAAAATTAATAGTTTACTAGTTTCAATATTTCAATATAGCCTACACCGTTGTCACCGTTTGTATATTTGATTTTATTCCATGCGATGCTGAAACACATATAATATATTTAAAAATATAGTCATAACGTTAAAGTTGAATGTGTTAAGTTGCGTGAAGGCTGTGACCTGATATTTTTATAACTGATTTCAACTTTGATATTGGTAGTAAAATAAAATAAGACGGATATTGAAGAAATATTTATAACTATGAAATGATTTTTGCATAATCGATATGCAATTCGTTCTCACATTTGTTTTCTGTCTGACTCTGGATGATTTGAAAAGATAGCTGAATATATTTGTGGAAAGATATATACAACAACTACGCAATGTCTAGACAAATTTAATCAGCCTTAGATCAATTTATCTTTGTTTACTAATTTCATTTTACGGCATGCTTAGATTGAAATATAAGCTTGGCGGCAGCATGGTTTCAATTGTATGGAAACGAAAACCTTTCAAACCCGAATTGAAATGAAAATAACTATAAGTCTGTTGACTTGTTCATATCTCGAAATAGAAAAGAAAGACAAATATTTCTAGTGCAAGTAAGCTAATAGCAATATCATCTTATTTGTCAGTATATAATGAAATTTGTCTGTAAAAGTATGATGAGGCTCTCAAAACATACATTGTAAAATATGTTACAAGATAAATATTTTGCTAAATTTAAAGCAGCAAAATCGATCGCAAATGAAATGTATTTAGCGTTAATCAAAACATATCAACTCCTTCCTTTGCCCAGGCGCACAACAACACACGCACGCGCACGCGCACGATATATGATATAAACACATTTAAATGGAGATGATTTGGATCTGATATGAGTATATTCTGCGTTCAAACAGTAAATAGTTATTAATATTCTATGATTAAGTGCAAGAAATTCTAAACCATAAGCAAAACTGCTGCTATATTAGAAATAATAAAGTGCATTAGGATAGGTATATTACGTTCAGTTATATAGCTTTCTTCTATTAGCAAGCAAATCTCCTATTTTCTTCTGCACGTCCACCAACAATTTACCACTAGATAACCTCTGGCTTGTTTTCTCTCAGTACTGAGTTCATATCAATCACCCGCCCTCGCCTTATTTACTATCAGTGGTAAAATAGCCGGAACTTTCGACAAGCACAAGATCACAGATTTGAAACTGGTTCTCATTCCTGCATAGCTTAAGGCAATCGATCTACATCTACTCAAGGTAACTTAAAATCTACGGTTTTAAGTCTATTTATTGTAAATATATATTTGTTTACTATCCACAAGGGGCTAAACACAAAGGGGACAAACAAAGACAGACAAACGGATTAAGTCGATTACATCAACCCCAGTGCGTAACTGGTACTTAATTTATCGGCCCCCGAAAGGATGAAAGACAAAGTCGACCTCCGCGGAATTTGAACCCCGAACGTTACGGCAGACGAGCTTCTACTACATCCCTCACAAACATCTCTTTCTCATCTTAGTAGATGTTAATTTGCGAGATTGTACCTATAACATACATATAATTTGGTACAACTCATACCAAAGATATATATATATATATATATATATATAATATATATATATATTAATGCATATAAATATGAATTTTAAACAACCGCACGTGATTTCAGAAGATATTCTTCCGAATAATAGTAAATGTGTTTATTCAATATTGCTTGGAAATTTTCTTATATTCTGGGATTCGTATAACAATACGAATTTTCGTAATAACAACTTTTCATATAAAATGCGATATATAAATTTTGTCAACGCTCTAAATGAAAAAAATAAAAGCAATAAATATACATTGTGTAATGTGCTCTAAATTGAAATCTGCGTTTATCAAATCTTTTAAATGCAATGCCACGTCATTCGGTATTCTCTCAAGAACACCACAATGCTCGATTCACAAGTCTAAATAATCTCCCGTTTTGCTGCCAGTTGCAATACTTATCTGCCAAGAGATATCCAGTATAATCTTGCAGGTAAAATAAAATCTATGATCTACGCACTAAACCACGATACTGAGAAAATGAAAACGTAGCATCGGAAGAAAGAAACTCAGAATATAAGACAGGAAATAATGCTGCGAAGCATTTTGCAAAGTCGACCTCGGGGATAATTCTAATTGAGAACGTAGCGGTAGTCGAAATGCCCTTAAGCATTTCGCCCGGCGTGCTAACGACTCTGGAAGCACACAGACTTCATAATAATAATGATGATGATGATAATAATAATAATAATAATAATAATAATAATAATAATAATAATAATAATAATAATAATAATAATGTATGTAATGTTTTTAATGTTAAAGCAATAGCAAATGCATGAAAATATTCGTCTTGATGGATTCATAAAAGGGCAATAATAATAATAATAATAATAATAATAATGATAATAATAATAATAATAATAATAATAATAATAATAATAATAATAAAAATAATAGTAAAAACAACGACGTCAATAATACAGAAATGCCAACGATTATAAAAGGATGGAATGATGCTATGAAGTGCACAAACTATAAAAGTAGTGGTACAAATTCTAGAAAAGAAATGAATGGAATGAGCTAATATCAAGAGAAAGAAGAAAATATATATAAAAAGCCAAACAATAGACTTTTGAAAAAGAAAACAAACTGAATTTCTATTAACAATATACGTAAGATTCGGGAACAAAGCTGCGCACACAGAAGTCCAGGATAGGTTTACATTACATTGTTGAGTTCATGGTAAGAATCATGATCTGTATAATAATACGAAAATCTGTATTTACCATAAATAATAATCATTTAATTAAAATAAGAACAATGATTTTAGGTTCCTTCTCTCAGTTTTCAGTAGCATATAACTTTAGTCGTAATTCAGCGTGTTGTTTTGTAATTGATACTTGCTTCTCATAGAAACATTATACGAAATCCAATCCCAATCGTGAACTATGATCAAATATTTGATATTTACTTATTTAATTTATATAGTAAAGAAAAAAAATATTTTTTTAAATATTTAACACTGTTTTTTATGCTATATAAATTTCATTGAATTAAGAATAGAAATTGTAATAATATGAGTAAAAGGATAAACATCTCTATTACTAATGATATCAGTAATGGTATTTAGAATGTTATCTTTAAATGTTGAACCCATCGTTGAACTTTACTTAATTGCATTAGATTTTTGCTACGGCGTACACAATATAGCAGTTCTCAGATGGATGTCATGCAATAGAGAACAGAAAGGTTTCTATTTTGAACACCATTTCAAGCATGTAATTAATTCAAACAAATATATATATATTTTTATGTTACATTTCCTATTACATTATATTTATTTTCATTTTATTTTCAAATAAAATATATTCTTGTTTATTTCATTTTCTGTGTATTTTCCAATATTATTTTAGTATGTACTTTTCATATTATTTATTAGGTAGATTTTGTGTATCTTATTGTTGAAGCGAATGAGTATGCATATGTGTCCTTGAAGTCATTGGTAAGCTATTATGTTTACGATTTTTATGTGAATACGATTTGTTAATATATATATATTTGTTTTGCAAGATTTTTGATGTGAAATTGTATGCTGAAACAGATATTGTTGTATTTAGGAATGGTCATTTTGCCAGTTTAGCCAATAAAACATACGAACTATAAATGTGGTGTTACTTTGCTTCAGCGTTATTTATTTTTTACATTAATCATAATCTTATTTCGGCCAGAGTTCATTCGTCACACTCCTGCGACCGCATCAGTGGTCCTTTGCTTTCTTCTTTCTTATTTGTGTGTCTCTCCTTTCTAACCGTCAACCATTTTGTATTTCTCTTGTATGTGTCTTCATTTGCGCATGCGTATATCTATATGTGCGTCTATGGTTAATTAGTGTGTGTGTCTGGGGAAATGCCTGTAATATGTGTATCTTCAGTTTATATACGTTCGTGTAAAGTATTAAAAGCATTTACAACAATATAGGTAGGAGAATAACTTACTTTACACACACATATATATATATATATATATATATATATTTAAAATATTCATAGCTGAGACGGGACTTGTGGAACCATCGAACATTTCCTCTGGAGACGAAATACATGGTCCGTAAATCATTTCAGGACATACCTTTTTATAAAGAAAATGAAAGGGATTCAAAGAGAATCATAGGCGCCAGTGCGGTTCTAGTTTGTAGGGGTTGGGGTGGAAATCAAGTAATAAGTGTTTGTGTCAGTTTTCTGTCGAAGGTCAGTGGCTATGAGTGTGGTAATGAGTGTGTAGATAGTCGTGAAAGGAGAAACCAGTTGAGTTTTAAGTTATTTATGATGAATGTTACTGGTAAAAAATGAGAGGATTGGGATTGAATAGGAAGAATCTTTGGAGAATTTCCATATACCCATAAGTTTACATAACACCACACATAACACTCATACATTGATGGTCGTTAATAATATCATTCTTTATCTTTTCTATCAACTGTAGTATCTTAGAAGATAACTGTTAATTCATTTTATAACCTTAACTTCTTAAATCCCATAATATTGAGTTATAAATTTTTCCTTAAATAATTTAAAATTCAACTAGTTTCTCTTTTCACGACTATCTACGCTCTCATACCCTCATAGGTGAAAACATTTCTATAGCCATTCACCTTAGCCATAAACACACAAAAGCACTTACAACTGGTTTTCCTCCCCAAACCCTTCAATCTTTTCTACTCTAGGCACAAGGCCTGAAATTTTGTGGGAGGTGACCAGTTGATTGCCTCGACCACGGTACGCAACTGGCACTTAATTTACTAGTTCAGAAAGGATGAAAGTCAAAGTCGATATCGGTGTAATTTGAACTCAGGACGTAACGACAAAAGAAATACTTATTTCTTTACTATCTACAAGAGGCTAAACACAGAGAGGACAAACAAGGACAGACAAACGTATTAAGTCGATTACATCGAACCGAGTGCGTAATTGGTACTAATTTAATCGAGTCCGAATGGATGAAAGGCAAAGTCGATCTCGGCGGAATTTGATCTCACAACGTAACGGCAGACGAAATACCTATTTTTTACTACTCACAAGGGACTAAACACAGAGGGGACAAACAAAGAGAGACAAATGGATGAAGTCGATCACATCGACCCCAGTGCGTAACTGGTACTTATTTAATCGACTCCGAATGGATGAAAGGCAAAGTCGACCTCGGCGGAATTTGAACTCAGGAACTAATAACCTTTCTAACAAGACCTGAACTTTTAAGGGAGGGGGCTAGCCGATTTCATCTACCGTCAATTCTCAGCTGTTATTTATTTTACCGACGCCGAAACAATAAAAGGCGGGCGTCAACTTCGGAGGTTTCTCAAATAGGAATGTAGTGACGGGCAAAATGCCGCAGAGCTTTTTGCCCGGCGTGCTAAAGATTCTGACAACTCACCGCCTTCACATCCGTATGTAATGTATGACAGTAGATTATCAATGGTAGATTATATATATTTGACCATGCCAGGAAAATGGTACTTCGATATACGAGAATTATTATTTTTTCTATCGCTAACATGTTTTTCCAACAATGCACAGACGTCTGGAACAAGTACTCATGAATAAATATAATATACATTAATGGAATGCTTTATGCTTGCTACAAAATTTAAGTGATGACCTTCAAAATTTTCTTTGTCGGTAAATAGAATTGTTCTTCATAAATAATATAGATAAATTCCTGCTGAATGCATTTCCGTATGCATAAGCGTGTTTATATCGGAAAAATCAGGATGAAATGATTACATGACAGGATGAGTTGTAGTGCATTGTCAACACTACGCCACGTTTGTAATTGCATAAATCTTATCGAAAGTATATTAGAGTATACCTTAAAAAGTATATTAGAGTATACCTTTACTGCTAAGTTCACACAATAGAATACTTCTGTGTCTGTCTGCAGTTATTGATAGTGATAATTTTCATATTTTCAAAACTATATAAATTCTGCTGGCAAGATAATAGTATTATGAAACTGATTCATCAAAACCGTTTTGCTGTAAAGAAATATTAGTGTAAATGTCCTGAAATTATTTCTTACCCATTATTCATTTCGAAAGACCTTGAAAGAACTGACACAAAATGTTAGTATACGATTGCACAAACGAGGAATGAATATCGGTGCAAACTACTACTTACAACATGAAGACTTGAATGAACAACATTAATATGGTCTCAAAAAAGCCTTTCGAAATTTTGTGGGGTGTTTTGAAAGTGAATGTTCTAAGAAACGTTAATGTCCAAACGCCCATCAGATCCTGAGAAAAATGTTCATGCTGACTGAATATACCGACTAAGCCTTATGACACAAAACACTATTCTTATACACTTCCATACTTACATAAATACATGCAACATACATATATACATAACTGCATATATATATATATATATTATATATATATATATATATATATTATATATATATATATACATATATATATATATATATATAAATATATAAATATATGTAAATATATAATATATAAATATATATATATATAGATAGATAGATAGATATGCATGTATATATATATATATATATATATATATTATATATATATATATATCCTCTCTCTCTCTCTCGTTCTCATTAGACTTCCCTTTCATGTGTATGTACTAAACATAGCATTAAACATGTCACATTCTCTATCGTATACACCCAGCACTTTTTATAAGAATGCGGATTAAATACAGATGCATATTTCTAATTCTTAGTTTTTAAATACCAGATCTGTTACATAAGTTAGAACAGATTGTCTTGTGTCTATATATTTGATAATGCGAAATTAATAGATGATTTAATATGAAATTTAAAAATATTCTTATTACAGTTAATACGTATAACGGTCAATAAATTGTAGAGTATTACTTGTATTTTAAAATAGTCGTATTACAAATACATACATAAATATACATACGTGTGTGCGTGTTTTAATATTAAGAAGCCTACCAATAGGCTTATGCGTATAAACACACTCACATACATAAATACTCACGTATACACACATATAACTACAAGAATCCAAGTCGTACTATATGTGCAAATGTGTATGTATGTGGGTGATGTTACGTTAATTAACTCGCTTTCTTATGATAAGTTTCTAGCAAAATCTCAGGAATCTACATTTGTCTTAGAATTTGATATCGTAAATCTGCCTAAAATATGATATGCTTTTACTCACCACTAACGTGTGTAATTAATCATACAGCGTTCTTCATTTAAGATTTCATCATCGTACTAATCTCAGCATTTTCAAGTATAGTTTTCGCTGTTTCTCTTTTATTGATACCTATATTCTTAGCAAATTATTATGGGGAGAGAAAAGAAACCCATGTTTAGGGCATACAGAAATTGTAAATTAGAAATTTTGCATTTAATGAGTATGAATATAATTCATATAGAACCGAAACTAGATAAAAGTAAGGCAGCTGTTTCAGAGGTACTTACAGAAATAATGAGCACAATGCAGTTGTAACAAATTAGTTTGTATGCATGAGTGAATATCAATTATTTTGTTTATATATATATAAATATATAAACGTGTACTTGTATGTGCCTATATATTTGCAGCAGATTCTAAATCGTGTGGAATCCATGGGTGAAGCCAATGGCACTTTCTTGGCCAATTTTATTATTTCAAGATATTTTATGTAATTTTAGAAAATATATATCTGATAACAGGTATTATTTTCACTTGTGCGTAATTTAGAAGACAGTTTATTCACCGACACCTTCCTACACACATGTGTACATATTTATATTTTCCATATTAGTATATTTTATTACATACATTCTTATACATATTTCAATGTATTTTACGTCCTTATGCTTAGACACACATATTTACGTATCCACGCTGTTAAAATTGCAGCTCTATTCAATTCTCCACCATAAACCGACTAACTGATAACCTCAAAAAATATTTAAATATCAATAATAACGCGACGCAGAGAGAGAATAAAAAGAAGTTCAAATATAAGCCGAATACTCTAAAAGTCAATTCATCGTCCTAGTTTCATTGACTTATCTCCGATACTGTTAATATATATTTCCAAAGCATGTACCTAAATCCTAAGAGAGGAATTGAAATGTCCTAATTACATTATCATTCAACGAGTCTCCACGATATTCAAAATACCCAGTGCAATTTTTTTTATCGATTTCCGTAGTATTACTTTATCGAAACATCATAATATTTGAATATACAATCTTATATTTATTAGTTTTTCCTGTACATAATATTGAAATCCATTTTTATATTTTAGTATTAACTGTCAAGTTTTGCTTTATATTAAATGAGAAAAAATAATATGGCGCCAATGAAATATATGATAAATAACACTATACATATTAATTGCGGTACTGTTACAGGCACACGTAATTTTCAAATAGGACGCGATGATCACGAATCTGCAAGCAAGCATATTCATGTTATTGAAAATCAGCTTACGTATAAATATCTATATATATATATATATATGTGTGTGTGTGTGCATATATATATACATATATATATATATATATATATATATATATTATATATATATATATATATATATATATGCATGTATGTATGCATGTATATATATATATATATATATATATATATATGTGTGTGTGTGTGTGTGTGTATGTATATATTTATGTATATATGTTTTTATGTATGCATATGAGATATCGCGGAAAACAAGGCGTCAAAAAGGGGTGCTGATATAAATCTATAAATGTTAAATATAATTATATATATATATATATATATATATATAATATATATATATATATGTATGTATATACATATCATATTTATTGCAGTCGAATATTACATAATGTATTTGCGAATATTCATATATTTCTTGATAAATGTGAATTTCGACAACACAAATAATTCAATCTCTTAACTGCAAATACATAAATGCGGGCATGAATATAAAAATACATATCTCTATATACATGTACACACACAGACATTTATTTCAATATATACATACCTCTCTTTACCGGTCGTTATATATAAATATCATCTGTTTAGATACACATACACAAACATGCATATAGATACATTTATATGCATATATATATATATATATACGTGTGTGTGTGTGTATGTGAACAGAATATAGACCAATATATTATAGTTATATATAACGATAGACAACGAGACATAGGAAAGACAATTGATGAAGAATATAAAGCTAGCAGGAGGGACACAAATGTACTGGAAATGAAGGTACATAAGTAAATACAATAAAAATGTGCAAAATGCAGTACATTGTGTAATTTAATAGAATTTATAAGGTTCTAACATTTCCCCTTGTACTCTTTATCAGAGAGAAATATAAGCAATACAATAGGGATATGAGAAATAAAATTGCTATGTCTCTTTGGTCTACCGCTCTAGTCTTAAAGTACATTTGGATTCTGGAATAGATTGATAGGATGTCAGGACACTGCTGTAATACGATCAGTAGGGAAGAACAGTTATTGGGGTACGACAAAGAATATGGAAAATGATGGAAAATGTAAATTGATTATTATTTATATGGTACAAATTTAAAGATTGTGTGTAATGCTATGCCGCTGTTATTCTTGCCTTATCGTCCATTCATTTAAAAATGTGTATATATTCTTCAGTCACACACACTATATGTGCGTATAAATTGCAAGTATGAACACACAAATATATATAAACACTCAAATGTGCATACATATATGCGAACAAATCCACTCATACACACACGTACACAGGTGTACTTATTTGTAAATATATTATTTCAAGCGTGCGAGTACAGATGTATGTATTCTTGTACAATTAGGTGTGTGCCTATGTATGTATTGACGTACCATTTGTCGAGTGTATAGTGAAAACATTGTCCTCAATAAATGTTATAGAGAACGAGTGTGAGCATATATTTTTGCATTGAAAAGTATGCGAAATGTTATAAGTTGCCAAAGAATATGTTGTAAACTCGTTTTGAACGTAATGGAAAGGAAGGAAAACATTAATTTATTTATTTCTTATAATATGGGCATGTGGGCAAGATATTTTCAAATGTGGGTAAGTGGGTAAGAATATTGTCAAATGTGTGTATGTATATCAGTCGTTTTTTGTGCACTCACAGGTCGCTCTTCGACACCCATCCCTTCTCCTCTCTGATTCCTTCTTTCTCTCTCTTCTCGCTCTTTGTCGCGTTTGTCCCTCCTCTCTCTCTCCTCTCTCTCTCTCTCTTCCGTTGCTTCTCTTTCTTTTCTTCTCTCTCTTCTCTGTCACGTGACTGCTGGCCGAAATCTGCCTTTCAGCTTCTGACCAGCGTCGTGTTAACATCGTTGTTTTTCGTCCGCCGCTATAGGCATCGCCGATAAGGCTCCTTTCCTTGCGCCAGAGAAAAAATTTGTTTGCTTGTTATCAGTCGTAAGACACTTGTTGTTGTTTTCACCGTTAATGCTTCTGTATTCATGTTTCTGTATTCCATTGTTTTTTTATATTCGTCCCTTTTGCTGTCTGGTGTCCGTATGCATTCGATCCTTCTTCCAGGAAATCTACGCTCCCAGCTTAGTTTTTCTAATGCTCGTTGCTTAGTTTTCTTGGAGGGCTGGCCGTGATCTAGTAATCTCAAGATTAATCAGCCGAAATTACTACGATGATCCGGTTCTTGACTGAAGACTGAGGGTTTCGAATGTCTTGTCCGTGTTTATTGTATCGTCTTCTAAGAGTTATACGTTCTTGTCCATGTTGTAATTTTCTACATACCTTAATATATATATATATATATATATATATATATATATATTATATATATATATATATGTGTGTGTGTGTTTGTGTGCGTGTGCACGTGTGTATTTATGTGCGTGTTTGCATACACGTATATGCATACATACACCCGCATGCACACGCACACACATGTAAGTTTATGTTTACACTATTATATTGGATTTGTCGAGTACACAATACTGATTTCAAATAGTTAAACCTCTGTTATTTTATATAAGATCGTATGATTCATATTTGAAATTATTATCTTAACTATTATTTGTTTTTTTTCCATTGCTTTTCATTTTTTCTTTTTGTCTATATCATATTGCAACAGGAATTACTAAAACCTGAAGTAGAAAGCAAATATTTTGTTTAAAATTCATTCCGAAATCTTAAACCAGACATTTTACATTTCGCTCATGAAAATACAAATAGAACATTTGACAAAATATCACTTTAGAAAGATTTCATTTGAATTACATAATATAAACATATGTCATTGAATGTATCCAGACTTTATGCAGTTTGAATTGATTAATAATTTCAGTGATAACAATTCTATGTAACACATTTTGTAGAATATTCCAAGAGTAACTTACACAATGAATGGATATCGTCGTTAAAGTTGTGGATTACGAAAAAAGAATAATTCCCGGGGTCCATTTGCTCGACTAAATGCGGTTTTCCAGCATAGCCACAGTCAAATGACTGGAAAAGTAAAAGAGTAAAAGTGTATACAGACACACTCTCACTTACATATAGACATTAATAACTTGTAGGATCACGGTATTTCGTTATGCAATCATAATATGCTACAGCTCTGTATGAAATTTGATATTTATTTAAGTCAATACCGTATGCTACTTTGTTAGCAGTGCCCTCATATCACGTGTTAAGTTCACCTCTTCAAATTGTAAATATCTTATAACCTGCAATGATTTCGTTAAGACACTTCATAAACTAGACGTGTAGAGTCAGTAATAGGTAATGTCTGTCTATGTCATATTTCCGGAGGCTTTTCTTTCTGATCACCTATCTAACCCAAGAATCATCCAGCTCATTGCTTAAATATGCACTACATATAACGGTGTAATTTTATATGATTTACCAATTTTACATACGAAACTAATTCCTGGAAATTGGTGCGTAAATATTAATAGCTTATGTGCTAACTGTATTTCGTTACGCAAACATATGTTACATATTATAATAAACGTTTTTTTATGAGTTTAAGTCAATCGCCATTAAAAAATAACTGTTGATATACGCTGTAGCATAATATGGTTGCGTAACAAAATGCCTTATGCCTACAAGTTATAAATATTTGCATGGCAGCTTCCACGTATGTGATTAATATGTATTTTGGTACATGAAAGAACGTTACACAACCATTTGTAGTCGCTGTTTATCAATGAGCTTGTAGCTGATTAAAGGGGTAGATGAGTGATGATGAAGGAGCAAAACTACAGAAATATGGCATATGCACTCATTACCCAAAGTTCCGTGTTCGATCTCAATGTTTGCGTCTGACGTCACGGATACGAAACGTCGTAGGTAAATCTCTAGAGTTGAGCTTCCTACGAGATATAGTAAGATGTGTGAGTGTGTGTGTGTGTAGACACATATATGTGTGTACGTGTATGTGTGTGTTTGTTATATGTGGCTGTATATATATATATATATATATATATACCATATATATGTATATGTATATATATATATATATATATATATTATATATATATATATATATATATAGATATATATATATATATATATTATATATGTTATATATATATATATATATATATTATATATATATATATATATATATATATATCATGCATTATTTACATTACGTACATTTTATTCCACGGATACTTGCGGTCATCTTGTTTGTTGTTAACACAACGTTTCGGCTGATATAACCTCCAGCTTTCTTCAGGTGTCTAGGAAAAATTTCGAAACTTGTTCTCATTCCTAAGTTTTTCTTTTCCATGTTATTATTATTATTATTATTATTATTATTATTATTATTATTAATTTTGTTATTATATACAACAGAAAAGATGAGGACAAATATCCGTCCAATGCAAACAATGTAAATAATAGAAATGATATTTACTCATCTCTAAAATATTGAACTGTAAAATACATCGCGGGCTTTGAGAAAGCTGCGTATAATATTGTGAAGACAGCGAAAGAAATTTGAAGTTTGGCAGCATATCCATCTTTTGTTTTCGTATAGAATCTTATTTTTTTTCAAATAGATACCGAAATGCATACATACTATATATACCCTTTAATATATGTATATATATATACATAAATATATATGTTATATATATATATATATATATATATATATATATAATATGCGTGTGTGTGTGTGTGTGTGTTGTGTGGTGTCTGTGTGTGTCTGTATGTGTGTGTGTGTGCATCTATTTTTTGTGTTTGTGTGTGAATAATAACGTACATATAATAACACACATATACCCATCGTAATTTTGTCGCGTAAGGTTCCGTGCAGATACATTTCTAACTCCAAGAAAAAAAAAACTTTGATTTCCAGAGTTGAAAAAATAAACCTTCTGATATATCTAACACCATCAAGAAATTTGCAATAAGGAAATAGTGTTCGTGGAACATTTAAGCACGGAATTCAATACTTGTTAAAAAATTTGCTCCTGCACACTATTTCCTCTTTTCGAGACACTCTTCTTTTAAATATCCTACACTCTAATACTTTTCTTTTTGACTTATATTTATATTCATGGCAATGAACACGCGCAAGCACATCCACACTGAGAGTGAGGGACTTATTGATATGTATACGTATAGGTATATGTATATCTCACTCATACTCTCTCTCCAAATATATACATATATGTGTATGTCTCTGTGTTTGTGTGGATTATAGTGTATGAATATGTGTGTATATATATATATATATATATATATATTATATATATATGTATATCGAAATATATATATATATATATATAATATATATATATATATATATATATATATATATAGAGAGAGAGAGAGAGAGAGAGAGACTGATACCCACACAATACATGTCATTTTTTAATACATGAAATATATCATTCAGTCTCCAATAAATATTTCCATATTTATTTACACAGTTTTATTTCCTGGTTTTACTTGTTTGTAATAAAATCAATACATCGCACACACACATACACACACAAACACACAAACACACACACACGCACACAGACACAATATAAAATCTTAGAGCTTTTCCCACAAAATATATGTTTATTCCTATGTTTATTAATGCATATATTTATTTAAAGTTTTAATGGCGGCATTTAACTTACGTAGATCACTATCAACAATAAAATGATATTTTGCCATTCCTGTCTGACATATTGGAATGACGGATTTCGAACCTAATGCTGTATTTCACTGGGGTTAAACGTTTTCACAAATCGTTAAATGTGATTTGTCTGTTTATCACCAAAGCAATATTAATATTATATCGACATCGATAACAATTATGATATTGAAATATAAAACTAGTGTATTCCCAATCTTGTCAAATATTCTTTCGTTCATGCTTTGGAAATAAATAAACGTATCTACCCAACTTTTTCTTAAGATGATCTGATTCTTTTTATTTCGAGAGAGAACTAAATTCGAAATATCTGTTTCTTCACTTTGCGTTTTGATGTCAAAACATGCGACGGCTGTGCGACTAATTATTTGTCAGTTTTTAGCATCTGCCATGTGTAATATATGTATTAATAAAACAGGAGTCAGCAATGACTGATTTTCTGCAACATATTTTTTATTACGTTTGTAGCTTTAGAGGGATTTCTTAGATATGAATGACCTTGCGTTTTCCTCCTGTGCACCGTAGTCAATGATCTTTGGGTTCCTCTTGGGATGGACACAATCGAAAATCGCTTTATACATAGCCATCATAGTGTCTTCGCAAGCACTGATCAGCAACAAGAGAAAACAAAAAAGAAGATGGTAACAACGTAAACGACATCCAGAACAACAATTGCTAACCTGATCAACGGGAGGAGGAAAAAAGAACATAGCAACAATATAACCGAAATTAAATACAGCCGCAAAACTAACAGATGTAAGTTTGCATAAATGTATTTACATAGTGAAGAATACAATATAGACAAACATCATTTTGCAATCTTAATATACAAGTCTGGATTTCATAGGATGGGCAATCTTTTCCAGTGAGGTTGCGGATTAAACCTATTTAGAAGGAAGATATGTATAAACCATTATTGACACAAGGCTGCAGTGATGCCTAAATTCTGAATGACTGTAGAAGAACAGTACTTATAACATTTCAAATATTCATAGGTCTAGATGTAACAAAATTCTGAAGCATCAGAAAAAATACAGCAGCATGAGTCGCAATATAATTATAAACTATCGCAGTAAGTAACATAAAAACAGTACTTGTTTAACAGGAATTCTATCTATATTTCTATCTATCTATCTATCTATTTATCTATCTATCTATCTATCTATCTATCTATCTATCTATCTATCTATCTATCTATCTATCTATCTATCTATCTATCTATCTATCAATCTATCTATCTATCTATCTAGCAATCTCTATATTTTTTATCTATCTACTTATCTATCTATATCTGTTGTCTGTCTGTGTGTCTATCCGTTATCTATATCAATAATATTCATATATATATATATATATATA
This sequence comes from Octopus sinensis, assembly GCF_006345805.1. NCBI lineage: Eukaryota > Metazoa > Mollusca > Cephalopoda > Octopoda > Octopodidae > Octopus > Octopus sinensis. The sequence continues at coordinate 3,916,966 of NC_043015.1, forward strand.
TATATATATATATATATATATATATGTGTGTGTGTGTGGGTGTGGTGTGTGTGTGTGTGTATATATATATATATATATATATATATGTATGCATATACTATGTATGTATGTAGGTATGTATGTATCTAGAAGCTGTTGGACCCGGGGTTGCTCGTGTTTTCCGTGTAGAAGTTAAGCCCACCTCTGACCTTGCATTGAAATCTACATTCTCCGTGCCAACTGTTATCATCACGATGTTATATCTGGTTCGGCAGGGATTTTACTGGTTAACGCTTTCGACATGATCCTACATACTGGACCGGCTGAAATCTCATTCATATATTTTGGTACACCTCAACTCGTTGTGAGTAATTTTGCTTTTTTTTCTTCCTTTAATGCCAACCTCTGTACAAAATTGATCAGCGTGTTAAATCGCAGAAAATTCCGAAGAAAAGTGTTAACGCTATGTCATAAAATTAAATGTATATGACCATTTGCATGAAAGTATATAAGTTATAAAATATCTATGGATATTTGCACGCAAAAAGCCTATTGATGTTATAAATCCACTGCTCAAGGGCAATTATCGACTTTTGTCAACACCATATAATGACATCAACTCACTGTCACCAGCCTCGCTCACTCAACGATTTACATCAAAATTGGAAAAAAATGCAACAGCTGCAGGAAACTAACATCGTTATGGGAATTTGCATTCAAATACCCGATTGAACTCAATAACGTCGATGCCAACTCAGCATTATCAAGTTTAAGAAAACTTCCGAACTTATTTGAATTTCAGGGCATGTGATCTACCTATGTGTCAAAAATTATTAAAATCGGTTGCACGGTGTGAGAGGAGTTAGAGTAAACCCATACTCGCACAGACACGATTACACATTTATGCATATAGATATATATATTTTTCTATATACGAAAACACGAAGGAAGACAATTTCGATTATCCTCAGATGGTGAGTAGTAATACAAAAATATTATATATATGAAAGAAGAAATAAGCGCAGTTTACATAGTTTTAAAATATTGTAATTGTAACAGTATTGTGGTGTCAACCGGTGTTTCGCTTTCGCTAAACATCCGATGCACTACAGAAGTTCGTCAGTTGGAATTCCAAGCAGTCCAGTTATATTCTGGCATGTTTTACAGTTAGGACGTCCATATTTTTACAATTGTTTTCGCCGTTGTTGTGTATAGCTTTGAATTTATTAGTAATCATTTCAGCGATATATATATATATGCAGAGAGCGAGAGAGAGAGATAGAGAGAGAGAAAGAGAGAATTTCGTCTGCATGTGTTTGAATTTACTTAAATATGTTACGTATGTATTCAAAACCACACAGTCATACGCGAGCACACACCCACACGCACACACACAAATACACACTCATCATACATACATATATTCAATATGAGAACGTGAGCAGGTTCTCCAGTCTAGAATTAGTATCCACATTTCTCTCAAGTATTCTAATAAAAATTTGTATTGCGAGAGACATATTACGATATTGTTCTCTTAAATTTATATCATCATATGTCTGCGTTCTAGGGTCACGACTGTGTCTTAAAGAACTTACAGAAAAGTTACGTATAGAACCATTTAGTAATTTTTTTAAAATGTTGGCGTCAGGTTCACAGAGACTTCAAAATTATTGCTTTTAACTCAATTTAAATTCTTTCTTTCATTAAAGTCTATGTCCCAACTTCTAAAATTATTGATTATGACTGAATTTAATACGCGTACATTTGCTAGAAAAGCGTTTGAAATAAATATGTTTTCAATTTTCTTTTTGCTCCCATTCTTTGAACCACATTGCGACGCTTTTACCGTCTTTCTCTCTATATCTCATAGATACTCCCTCTGTCTTTCTCTTCTCTTTCATATCCCTCCCTACCACTTTGTGTTTTCATACATGTAATTATACATGTATCATTTACATTATATATATATATATTTATATATATATATATTATGTGAAATAGAAAGATGAATAATCTTGTAGTAGATTAATCAAAAGTTTAACCGATACCTTAGTAGCAGATTCACAGCAGTAAACAGCACGGTGGAGGTATAACCATATGGTGTTGCAACCGTGCGTTGGTGCGGATAATTGAAATTAAAATGTTATTGGTGAATTGAAGAAATGGAGCTCCATTTCTTCAATTCACCTATATATATATATATATATATACATTATAATATACCACAAACAGAAACGTACGGAATGTGTTGGAATTAAATGATGCATGCATAATTATGTGTATGGAAATACAGAGTGGGAGGGAGGTACATAAAAATGAAGATAGTATCACAGGGAGTATCGGAAAGGTTAAGAGCAAAAGAAGGAAAAAGTATCGCAATTCTTACTCGTAGACACACACATACACACACATATATGTGTTGGGTACACTCAAATTTCACTGTTCATTTCTCTTTCAGTTTCGACCTACATCTCTGCACTTACACGAACATACACTAACACACGCACTCGCACATACACACACGTATGCTTACACACAATCACACACCACTCTCGTATATATACACATGCATGTATATTTATACGCACAAATGGATATATACAGACTCATATATATATATGCATATGGATATGTATATATATAGTCACATGTACATATATACTTGTATATATATGTGTGCATATATATATATGTGTGTGTGTGTATGGGAGGGGGGGCGTTTATTTTTATAAATTTGGTTTACGGTCAAGTTTAATATTATCACTCTTATATATATATACAAAGACACACACACGTACACACACACAAATATATATATATATAATATATATATAGATATACATATATATATACCAGGTGGTGCTATTAAGTTAGACATGGCCTGGGCCAATAATGGCCGAAACCATCAAAGTATCAAAGTATATTATATATATATTATATATATATATATATAATATATATATATATATACGTGGTTTATATACATTTTTGCGTATACATATATATACATGTGTGGAAATTTATATATATATATATGTGTGTTTGTATATATATATATGAGATGGGTGTCTGTTTATGTGTATGTATGTGAGTGTGTACGTGTTTGTTTATGTCCCTGTAAATACAGAGATGTAGGTCGAAACTGAGAGAGAAAGGACCAGTAAAATTCGAGTGTACACCACTTCGACCAACGCTAATATAGTAAATAAATAAATTAGCGTATAGATATATTTGCATGTGGTTTTCGTTTATTACTGTCCGTTTATTTTCTTTTATTTGCTTCAGTTATATAACAGCTATGATCGCACCGTCTTTCCATCTTTGCTCACAGATCTTGAACCTACTACAATTTTTAATGATTGCACCTTCTTTTCTTTACGAATCACAAAGTCACGAGGATGTAAACAGTAAAGAAAAGAAAACGTGTAATCAAGCGTCGTCAGTGATAACCACAAACACAGACAAATGTAAATCACACACAAACATACACCTATATATGACAAACGTCTTTCTGCTTCCGTGTGTGATATCGACACTGAAAAAT
>NC_043015.1:3922988-3935488 GCF_006345805.1 Octopus sinensis
ATTAATATCAGTGCAAACGTGTTTGTGTGAGTATCACTGTGTTTGAGAATGCTCATCGATGCGGAGGTTTTATATAGGTTAATATAAAATATATACAAATAGAACCTTATATATATATATATATATATATGTGATGGGTTATTATTATTCTCTGTAATAATAACCTTCTCCATAGGTTTCTAGACATGCAAACGTTACGCTCGCTATTATACTCTCTCTTTCTTAGTCTTTGTTATTATTTCTGTGTACATATAACACCCACGCATATATACACATGCATAAAAAAACAGAAACACACACACACACACACACACACACACATATATATATATATTATATATATATATATATTTATATAGATTTATATATGTAGTATGTAGTCGTGTTCAAGAAAATATTTTTTTACGTCACAGATATTCCTACATATGTTAAGTGAAGAGAGGAATAGTGAAATTGCGTTAAAGGAAAGTATATAGAAAGTCACTGATTAGAATCAACAGCTAAAAGAAAAAAATAACAAACAATATTTCTTTGGATAAATGATTCAATTTTTATTTGTTTATTTCTTCTTTTTATAAATTTACTGAGTTCTCTTCGTTCGTATATTAACAACATTCTTGTTTCGTATTTACAATAGCATATATAGATTTGTTTTCTAGTTATTCATTCCTTTCTTCTGATCCATCTCCATGTTTTTCCATTTTCCGTTTAACTTCATATTTTACATTACTTTACTTCACAATAGTTTTCTTTTCAACTTTTTCATGTATGTGTGTGTGTTTGCGCATGTTGGTGTATATGAATCAATAACAAAAATGTAATATGAATAAGTTTGGATAAAGGGAAACATGAATTAAACGTGACGGAAAAAATGCACATATTTTTTAAGTATGTAAATGTATTGATTTGATCGAATATCTTTATCAGTATCTATATCGTTTCAGCACACCTTTATTCATGAATATTTGAAATGATATTAGCAAAAAATATTGAATTCTTTTATCAGATACTAGTCAATTGTTCAGACTCTCTATATAAATGGTGCCTTTTATTTATTCGTGTAGTTGTTATACATGCTACGTTAATGATGGATGTATTTAAACTAAATACGCAGAAGTACATTTTCATGTGAAAACCGTAAACATGAAATTGAATGAACCAAACTAGTATCCTGTGCGTTGATGCTTCATCTGCCATAAATAACAACTGCGTATCCTTTCATCTCACGTAACTAATCCATGAAAAATGTACTCAAAGGCATTTCATCTAAGTCTGTAATGGTAATTCTTGATACGATCTTTATTTAAAATGATAAAATATATCTGGTCTTTGAGTTTTCAGTTAAACTGAACAAGGCAAATGGAGAGCTATATGGTTTTCTTAAGTGACACTCTTATAGATATTTTTTCGTGAAGTTACACATCTAAATGTTTCATATTATATTCATTGCATTGCAGGGCATGAAACGAAAATATAAATACTATCATTGATTTGATTCAGGGATCAATCAAAACATGCATAATTGATGTTCTATTTTACTACATGACACTCCTGATAAACATATTTAATCTTTGTAGAAATGTACCACGAAGTTCTAAACTTTTCCAATTTTTTCTATTTCTTATTGAGGAAGCCATTTCATTGATGATATATTCTCTTTACTTTTTCATCTAAAATCTATCGACATCCGAATGTAGAAAAATGTTTCGGCAATATATTATCTTGGATAATACATGGATAGAAGTAAATATATTTTTGGGGAACATTTCTTAATCACTTATCTACCACTTCAGTAATAACAAAACTTTTGTTAGTGAAACTCACTGATAGAAGGTAATTTTTTTTTGTATTTTGTTTTAGAATATATCGAATGTACAGGCGAGAATTTCCTCAGCTTGAAACATTTTGACTAATTTCAAATACTGAATACCAAAGCAATTCACATTGTAATATACATCCAGGAAGAAAATTCCATAAAGAATCATCTAACAGTTATTTTTACTTCAAATTTTATAAATTGAAAAGAAACAATGAATAAAATAATAGCGTATAACGAACGGTCATGAATGCAATCTATGAACTGAGACGCAGAAAGTCACATGTCGGCACTCATCTTGGCCATTGCGTTCGAACGGACGTTACTGCAATTTTTAACAGGAGAGGATTTCCTCTAGCTGGTCAAATATGGAACCTACATCCGACAAAGGAAGCGAACCCTTGCCATATTCGAGTGGCCTGACCAGCAGACCAGCCTGGTTTTAGGAAACATCTGCACTTCCTCAAGAATGGACACTTCGTCTGCTAGAGATCGCAGTAGCTCGCTTCTGTTTGAAACATACATACATAAACTCTGCCAACATTCTTTAGTGACAAGGGATTAGAAATTGCAACAACGTCCGTTCGAATGGAATCGTCATGTTCGCCCTTACACGGCCTTTAGAACTGTCTCCTGTACTTATATAATGGCATACAATATCACATGCCTACATATACAGACATACAGACAAACACACACATATGTAACTGCATACATAGGTATATTGTTTTGCCAATGACACTGAAGCACAATATTCAGTGATATTTGTAAGGATTGTGTAATTTCTAGATTAATATCATTCACACGTTGAATGGATTGCTGTCTTCGAAGTTTCGCGAACAATCATTCAAATTATCTCTCCATAGAGCACGAATTAGAATCTGACGTTCTTCTAATTGGGCAGTGACGTTTCTGCTGTGTTATTATTGAAATTCATTCTTCAACAGATTTAGAATTGTATTATCGTTAACCAGAGTATATTTTCCAACATAGATATTCTTAGAAAACCTAATAGTAATCGCTGTTGTATTTTGGGACGGTCATGTTGCCAGTTTAGACAATAAAATACATGCAACATATATTTGGTGCTCCCTGGCTTCAGCTTTATTTTATATTAAATGCATTTCGGCTAGAGTCTTTCGTCACACTTCTGTAACTTCATCAGTGGTCCTTTGGTTTCTTCTTTCTTTTTTGTGTCTTTCCTTACTAATGATCTTTTGTTCATATCTAGTGCCTGTGGTTTTAGTGGCTAAACCGGCAACATGACCATCTCCAAATACAAAAATATCTTTCAACACATGAATTCACATCAAGAATCTTACAAAACGAATATATAAACCTGATAGACAACATTTTTTAGAAAAAAAAATATTTCCGTTCTTTTAGTCTGAACCGTCCCAAGGAGATATATTTCCTGTTATGAATACTTTTGAGGGCCTTTGTTTCAGAAGCTTTGTGACAGTGAACTATTAACGCTATTGATGTCCAAATATGCTTGAAGACAAACCGTGTTATATGATCTATCATGCAGTTAGCACTCCAGCAACATATACAACTCACTGAAATGACTGGTATAAAAATCATTTGAGTAATTTTCAATTTGTTCTTAAAGATTCTGTTTCTTGCAGTTAGTTGCACGTGCAGTTATAACATTTACAGTTTAATTTACCGATATAACAAAATAATTTAGCAGAAAATATTTCGAAATTGATGTTTTGATGTAGCAGTTGTATACATTTTTTACTAAGATTAATCTGCTCGTTTGTAGATTTAAATATTACCAACTTGACATAGCAGCATATTCTGCATCGAATATACACATGTATTGTAGTTGGAATATCATTTCACCATATAATAATAAATTTTTAAATAATATATGTTACATTAAACACAGTGCAATAGAAGCACTAGACTTTGTTGCTTTTCAACAAGTGTTACAAATGCAACACATTTTATTTCAAATTTCATAGCAATGTCGTTTTGAAACATGACACAGATTATTTCTTCCCACAGGTTAATCGATTTCAGTCGGAAACTTCTAATCAGTGAGAAAACTCAGAATTATCATTTTTCTGAAATTTAATGTGAGACTGGAATGACAGGAATATTCTGTTAGCTTTCTTCTACTACTGAAAGTAAATTGGTTTTCAACTATTTACCTACTAAACTACAATAGCTTATGGACTTAGTGCAAAGAATAGAACATTTTGTTATAAACGTGGTTACATGTAGAGCTAAATGAAGTTATCAATTAACCGGCTGTTATACAGAAACCTATTCAGACGCCCTGACGCCTCATATATATCTCAATACTTTATGTGAAAGATCAATGTGGATTATTTTGAAACAGTAAGAAAAGCCAATTTGAAAATTATGCATAACGCTCCATTATCTCAATAATCCTTTCTACTAAAGGCACGAGACCTGAAATTTGGGGGGAAGGGTCTTGTCGATTAGATTGACCCAAATACGTAACCAGTAGTTAATTTATCGACCCCGAAAGTATGAAAGGTAATGTCGATCCCAGCGGCATTTGAGCGAAGAAAGTACGACGGGTGAAATACAGCTAAGCATTTCGTCCAGCGTACCTTCCTATTATCACAATAATGCATTCGATTTTAATCCATACGTTTGTAAAAGTAAATAAATGACGTGAAGATATCAACCGATAGTGGGGCTGTTCAGTCCAAACTCAAAACTAAGAGATCACAGCTGTAATTGTTTGTGAAGCAGTGCAGTCATATTTGTAACTCCATTTTAAAGATTTCAAGCCGGTTTACAATAATTCCACAGTTATTGAAAAAGGTTGACCTACTCTGTAAAGTTCCTCAATGACTAGATTTCATAACTAGTAACATGATTATTGGTAATATGAATCGATGTCACAAGGATATTGGATATACTAATTTATTGAAACTAAAAACAAACAAAATAATGGAAACAGGAAATAAGCTACAGTAAGTGTTGTTTAAGAATCACTTTTCTACAATGCCAGTGACGTATATGCCTGGCAAAAAGAAAAAGATTCCTACAAATATATTATAAGATACTGCGTAGAAACGATTCTGCAAAATGATATAAAAACAAGATTGTGATATTGATTGCTGATATTTCCAATACTACAAAAATATATCTAGAAATAGAGAGTAATTAATTTTCAAAGTTTATTTTCTCTAAGATATGCTTATTCAAACAGCGTGTATTATATATGTGTATATATATATATATATATATATATATAATATATATATATATATATTATATATATATATGTGTGTGTGTGTGTGTGTGAGTGTGAGTGTGTGTGTGTGCGTGAGTGCGTATATATATATATATATATATATATCTATATATATATATTATATATATATATATATATATATATATATGAAAACAATTGCAGCGTGGAAGGTGTTTGTAAGCCATTTAAGAAACACACAAAAGCCGTTCGATTCTGACAAAAACATGCGCTGCATCACGGATGCAGCACGGATTTTTGTCAGTGAACAGGTCGCGGTCATAAAGCGACGAAAATATTTTGACAAATTAAACTTAAATGTTGAAATGAATCGAGCGGTTTTGTGTGTTTCTTAAATGGCTTACAAACACCTTCCACGATGCAATTGTTTTCGTTTCAGCTCACGATCTCAGATCAAATCACTTGCTATGCAAGTACATCTCCGTAATATATAGATATATATATATATATATATATATATATGTGTGTGTGTGTGTGTGTGTGTATAGGTAGATAGATAAATAGATAGATAGATAGATAGATAGATAGATAGATAGATAGATAGATAGATAGATAGATAAATAGATAGATAGATAGAAGTTATATCCTATATATAACGTATATGACTGTATATATAAATCTATGATTACCGTCGACTTCCGTCATTCGATCATAATGAATTTCTCAATAATTTCATCATCTACTAAGGTGGCAAGCTGCGAAAACAGATAGAAATCCAGGCGAAATACACAGCGGCATTTTAGCCGACATTATATTCTGCTTTTAAATTCTTCCAAAATGCATTTTGCGTTTAATCTTTTGGAGGCCGATATACATTCAAATATATACGATCAGGTTTCTCAGATGTAGCAATTGCGCCTCCTGCTGCTACGTTGTCTCCAAAAACCAGGTTTCTATAAGCATTATCAACTAACATATATCCGTTAGAAACCTCGGTAGGCTCATCAATTCTTGTTCTTGTTTGCTCTTTCTATAAGTAAGACTGAAGAAATTTTGGGAACGTCAACGTACTCATGAACTAGAAACATTGCAGGATGATTAAACAATGACAGAAAAAGGGATTATATCGATTACATCAACCCCAGTGCGTAGCTGGTACTTATTAATTCGATACCGAAAGGATCAAAGGCAAAGTCGACCTCGGTGGAATTTGACGTCTGAATTTATCGGCAGACGAAATGACGCTAAGGAATTCGACCGACATGCTAACGATTCTGCCAGCTCGCAGCCCCCATATATATATATATATATATATATATATATATATATATATAATATATATATATATATATATTGTTGGCATCCTTTTGTCTCGGGTCACAATGGAGTTGCGCATGAACTAATTCAGTCTTGTTTTTACATTTCATGTCCTCTCCGATTTCCTCTCCAGTTTTGCGCAGGCCCGGGCTAGATGTAAGAATATCCTGGGTAGCCCAATCGTCAGGATTCCTCTCTCGACCTTGCTAATGTTGGCCAAAGGAGTGCGGAGCATTACGTTTGATACCAGCTTGGTTGAAGGAGCTGCCGGAAAAGTGTCGTGTCGAACACTAAACCGCCTATGGGGCTCCACTTCGGAAATCTTTGAAGGTAGTCTCTTTCCCTTAACCCTGGATAGGGGACCATACCGCGTGCTGTTAGCCGGACCCACCTGAGCCCGGGTCTCGTGTCAGGCGGTGTCGTCACTCTGTGAAGTAGTGAAGAAAATTGCTACTCACTACTTTTTTTTCTTTTGAACAAATGACCAAATTCGATATTTATATATTTATGTATTTATTTATGAACTGTTTAGATACATTTTGTTATTTTGTAGAATTTCAACTGGATAAATTTAAAATAGGGTTACTATAGAAAAACTTGTCTCGCCTTGCGGAGATTTGCCTTCCTGCGATAATATATTTCAGGAACCCAACAATTCCGGAATTTGATTTATTCTACTTTGCTTATTTCTCACACATATTCTATTTCTGTCATAGATCTTATATGTCCATAGAATTATTGATGAAACCTTTGTACACTTTACATCTTCTGAGTGTTATCATTTCCACCCTCACGATACGTATGTCAATTCATTTATTCATACGTTTATCTCAATGGCGTTTTTATAGATTTTTTTCATTACTTGGCCTTAAATATATGAATACATCAAAGTGACTTATCTCACCTTCTTTTGAGCGTACACACTGTTGGTTTGCAATTTATTGCTCATTAGTGATATTTCAGATGATTTCTACACCCACGATATTCTTTAATCGTGTACACTTCTAAATACAACAAATTTGAATTGTTGTTCTTCTTTCAGAAATTATTCGCCGTTTCAATTCATAATAACATATGTGATCTCGTATTTAGGTGTGTTTCAGGTCATTTACATATAATTATTTCTATCTTGTATTAATCGAATAATTTAATATCGTCGGTTGCCTCTATATAATATTTATTTTGTCTGTAAATTTCGAATATCATAAAATGTTATTGTGTGTAAAGTAGTAGAAAATCAATCATATTTAGAAATTTTATTTCTTTATTGCCCACAGGGGGCTAAACATAGAGGGGTCAAACAAGGGCAGACAAGGGGATTGAGTCGATTATATCGACTCCAGTGCGTAATTGGTACTTAGTTAATCGACCCCGAAAGGATAAAAAACAAAGTTGACCTCGGCGGAATTGGAACTCAGAACGTAACGGCAGACGAAATACGGTTACGCAGTTCGCCCGGCGTGTTAACGTTTCCGCTGAAATTGAAGACGAAAAGGTGCGGGTACAGAAAAAGTTAGGAAGAGGAGAAAGAAGGGAACATGAAAAAATAAGAGGCACAACATTTTGAAAATGAAGTTAAAAATGAGGGGAAAAAAAGAGGGAGGGAGAAAGAAGGCGTATGGACGTAGATTTGTTAATGTTTTTTGTGCCTGAAAGGAAATTTGAAACATGAAATTCAGCAGTAATATCGAGTAGATAGATTAATGATGAACCACAGAAATGGGTTGGGCAGATTTCATTATCTCTAAATATCCCCTTGAAATATTTTTCAAATATATATGAGTAAATAACTAATGGCATGAACACGTGAGAAACTGTTCTTGCAATATACAAAACAAAATATTCGCTATATGAACATCAATTTTATTCTATCAAATTATTTGTGCCAAACAAATAGTGTCTCATGTGTCTGTAAATTGAATGTTTGTATATATTTTTGGGTGTAAATTTTCATATATATTTATGTTGGTTCATCTGCAATACTAGTAGGCAATGGCAGATTCGTACTCATAATTTAAATATAGAAGCAGCGTCTCTGAAGTATTGTAATTTAGCTCAATAAGATATATGCTACTATTTTGGTGCATTTCACAAATTATTGAAATACTAATATACAAATATAATTTGTAATCTGAAAAGCACCTTTTTGTCCAGAAGTCACGGAAATTCAAACTTAAATACTGAAATAAAGAGTTTCGAGATAGGAAATTTTAAAGCGATGCAAAAATTAAAATATTAATGCAGCACTTGTATTTTCTATATTTAACTTGCAATGTTCAAAGAGCGAATAATATGGAGAAAAGAATTGCATAGTAAAATGAAAGAAAGTATATTTAATACATAAAATCAAGACTAAAATATGAATGAAAGATATAAACATTTTTAGCAATGTAATATACACAAAGCTGAAAGCCTGGAAAACAGACAAACAATTGAAAGCCAGTGTAATATATATGAGATTTTAGATCATAAATCTGATTATAGATACTACGGCAGCAAAACACGCTGCAAAATTAGGAAGTAATTCATTAAGTTGATCTCAAAAGACATTTGATGTATCTCTGCTGAGAAAACATTATAGAAAGGGTCAGAGATATAGAGTGATAGCATGCTGCAACAGATAGAGAGTGGAAATAGGGAATCAGAGCCCAATTAATCTCAGAGGATAAACGTAGAATCTCAGAGAAAATAAATAGAGAAAATGAGAAAAAATTATCGCATTAAGAGCAACAAAAGCTAAGAATGCAAAGAGCTGTTACAAGATTACAAACGGAAAAAGATCTAACTGAAAGGAAATCCAATACATTTAAAGTAAAGAGAAAAATAACTGCAATAAGTGTAGGTGGTATATCTCAAAAATATGGCGATGCCCAGCAAACAAATGAAATAAAATCGACTCTGAATCAGAGAGGCGCATAAATATCAGGTAATGTGGAAAACATGAGAGGTGTATAAGGCATAGCAGAATGCCATAAGAATATGATTTGGCATACGCTGAATCACATACATAAGTTCATTTTTGAAAGGAGAAGAAGGTGTGTGTACTGGCAAATCGAGACATGATATATTCAATGACTGATTTCATCCTTCTACAACCCTCATCATCCACTCATTAGACATTCTGTATGAACTGAAATAGTAGACATTAACAATAGCATTTACTTCTGTATTAATGGAAGAACCGAGAGTTGAAACTCTAAGGCCAGTTTATCTTTCACTTTGCATAGCATGCGTAAATTCGTCAACACATCTATACATAAACGAAACGGAGTTTGTTCTTTAACAAAACCTAATGTCACAAAACCCCATTAGCATGATAATGTAGGGAGTGTACTTCAGTTCAGCGAAATATCAGAGAAAAGAAAATTAACGCAAACCTTAGCAATATTCAAAGTAATGTGGAAGAAAATTGAGGGATGAACAACAAAAACCAGGCCCCTCTCAAAAATTATGATGCTTTCACTATGTATCTTGCTCACTAATGTCGCAATAATTAATCAAAAGCGGATGAGTTGGTAATGAGATATAAAGCATCATACGTAATGACATGAATTCACAGAGACTTCCGTAATTTTCCCACATAACTTGATTAAACTTTTTAATCTTAAAATATATTTGGAAGATTCGGGAACATCGTATACACATTAACTATTTCTCATGATCCAAGGTAAGAAGCTGATGGGATATTGTTTGCAAGATTTGTGTGACGTGGTTGCATTTGAATTATGTGGAATTAGATATTAGGGTTGTCTCGCATCTTCTGCCGAAATACACTAAACCTCGTTTTCTGTCTGAACATCCATTTTTTGATAACATCTAATAAATGAAATAGTTTCATCTAACTGAATATTATCGATACGTTCGTATCGATGATATTCAGATTGGTGAAAAAAAATGCTGAAAGATCATAAACGAAGCTGTACCGAAAATTAAGTCAGGTGGCATATGCATCTACGCATACTCTGTGTGGTGGAAACACGTGTAGGAGGTCGTCGTAACCATAAACATATGCTGTATGATTTGTAAAATGTAGTATAAACATTCAGGATGTACCAGTCTCCATATTCTCTCTCTCTCTCTCTCTCTCTCTCTCTCTCTCTCTCTCTATATATATATATATATATATTATATATATAAGTATATACATGCTTGTGTTTGTAGGTGAATACAAGTAATTTTTTTTTATCTTTATCTCAAAGAGAATGAAATATCAGAACAGAGACAAAACAATGCTTTGGGAATCCGGATAAGATCACCACTGAGACTTACATATACTGGCACTGAATGTTACAGTTAATACTTATGTAACATGCAGAAGAAATTCCAAATCATTTGGAGGATAATTATCAATATACTTACCTCCCAAGTCTTATGAATTATCCAGAGTTACTGATTCTAGCAGGTCCCCGAATGATTAGATATTTTCTCGCTTTAGTACATTTCCTGGTCTCATTAGGATGATATCAATGAGAAGAAATACGGGATTAGAAATGGAGGAATGTTTTATGAAAAGAGACACACATGAGTCGCATGCATGCACACACACACATATACATCTCTCTATACACACGTATACACACACATATTTGTGTTAGCATAAAGCATATATATGCAAGTACGTATATATTTTACATGCACGCATTTCATATACGTATGAATGAAAGTAAGGTTTCGCGTTTGTATCCAAATAGCTCTGTCCAGAGAGATCTAATTTGTAGTTACATTGTAAAGGACTGTGGAATACTTTGGCGTATACGAAACAAAGACATGTTTCTGTTGGATAACACACGTAGAAATTAGTTTTCTCTTTCACTAAGTGCCAACAATGTCAGTGTCATCATTACGGATTACCAGACCTGATAGTAAAATTCTTATATATTTCTTTACTACCCACAAGGGCCTAAACACAGAGAGGACAAGCAAGGACAGACAAACGGATTAAGTCGATTATATCGACGCCAGTGCGGAAGTGGTACTAAATTTATCGACCTGGAAAGGATGAAAAGCAAAGTCGACCTCGGCGGAATTTGAACTCACAACGTAACGGCAGACGAAATACGACTACGCATTTCACCCGGCGCGCTAACGTTTCTGCCAGCTCGCCGCCTTATGATAGTAAAATTCTTATATGCTCTTCATTTAATTATAGATGTTTTGAAAAGAAATTCAGACAAATGCAACACAATAACGAAAATACAGCGACCAAATAGATGTTTTTATGCATTCCTAACAAAGCTATAGCTTCTTAAATTCATATATTAATTAGATTTTACAAATGTAAATATAAAACAAAATATTCGGCCAATATGTGTACTCCTTCTATTGAGGCTCATCGAGTAACTTACGGCTTCTTAAAGGAAGACGATTCATCTCAAAAGTTCTCTCTATCTCTCTTTCACACGTATGTTTGCTTATTTAAGTCATGAGATCGCGGTCATCCTGGAGCACCGCATTCGTGTATCTTAGTCTTGAGAAATGACCCCAGTACTTAAATTTTAAGCCAGGTACTGATTCTAGCGGAGTCTTTTGACGAAATTTTAAGCTACGCGAAGACACCAACCAAATACTAATTCACATGCATAAACTCGCGTGCTCATACACACTGACGCACACGCACACACTCATACACACTGACGCACACGCACACACTCAAGATGGTCGTCTTTCAATTGTTGTCTAAAAAAATCCATTCGAAAACGTTTCTTCTGCTGAAAGGAACAGCAGAAGACACCAAATGTATTTCTCTGCGGGACAGAACCCGGAACCAAAAGGGTTGGAAAATAAGTCTCTTACAATAGGGCCACAAATGCACCTATATACGCACAATATAATTCTTAATATATATGAAAACTACTTTAATGTACAAACACAGACAGACAGACAGACAGACCCACACACCTACACACATATATGCATATACATTTATGTTATATATTTGTAGGGAAATAAATCAGAAAGGAAATGACGAAACAGCAGCAGCAGTACCACCATGACCACCACCACCAGCAATGTCAACAATACGGTCAACTACAACAGGAACAACAACAGCAGCAGCTACAACACTAATAATAATAATAATAATGATAATAATAATTATAATAATAATAATAATAATAATAATAATAATAATAATAATAATAATAACAATAATAATAATAATATATTATT
>NC_043015.1:3940488-4017988 GCF_006345805.1 Octopus sinensis
GAATTCAAACAAAGAGGCAAGAGGGAATACATAAATATAAGTAGTGTGGTTTATTTTAAAAAATATAAAAATATTACTGTATTGGAAGGAGAAATGCCGTGTTCAGAATATAAAACAAATTAATATTTTTTCGATGTGTACATTTAATGGAATGAAATAGCTTTTGCACTGCAGCCTCAGGGAACATTTAGCCGCAGCGAACGGAGAATGTTGATAAATATGAAGTCTTTGCAGCGCTAATATCTATCTATCTATCTATCTATCTATCTATCTATCTATCTATCTATCTATCTATCTATCTATCTATCTATATATCTATATATATATATATATATATATATATATCTATGTAACTATACATTCATACATATATACCTCTCTCTCTCTCTCTCTGTATATATATATATATATATATATATATATATCTATATATATATATATATATATATATGTATGTATGTATGTATGTATATGTATATACATATATATATACGTATGTGTGTGCAATTATTTGCCAGTACGCTAACTTTTATTAAAACCCATATTTTCATGCATATATAAATTGCATATAAAACACGGCATAAATCAGAAGAACTGAAATTAATTTACACATTACTAACCCTACTGTTTGATAAAAGTAAGGTGCTACATTTTGATATAGTTCGGAATATGTAGTAGACGCATAATTCAATCTACAGAGACATCGTTTTACAGATTGTTGGCGCCTCGTAATAGAAATGCACTAGCTTTCTTTTTTCTTAATAATTACACTGAAGAACATAGAATTTAGGGCTTGATGTATTAAACTTCTCGTTAGGTAATGTTGGGTCATGTATTCTAATATACAATCAATTCACATTCATCATATATGGTTATCAGGATATAATATGCACCTACATTCTAATTGTAAAATCCATCGGTCCTCAGACCTAATGGCTACATAATCATAATTGCAGACATTTAGATAAAAACATGGCTTGAGACAAGGCCATATATTTAGGATTAAATTATATCCTTAGATACAGATAATAAAGAAACAAATATGAAAAATGATTTTATATTACTAACGTGAGGAGTTGACACAATATAAAAATTATAACGTAGCTGCACGTTAGCTACATAAGAGAGTAAATTTCTATGCGCAAGCACTCTTTCTCCGACTGCTCATTGAATACATACATAATTAAATACATCGAATACATCGAATGCATACGTAATTAAATGAGGTAAACTGGTTGGTACTTGGTCACGTGATATCGAACCGGGTTTTGAACTAAAACGTTATAGGGGTTTATCTTAGCTAGACACCTTCTTTAATAAACATAATGGATTATGTATTTGCTGCTCACACCTTAACTACTTGAAAATATGTCAGTAAATTGCTCCGTCCTAGTTGAAGCATGGATTGTAACTGAACTATTTTCACGATGTCTTCCACATAGCATGATTTATTATAAACATATACGCGAACACCACGCGTTCTATACCACTGCAACAACAACTTCCACGTTCGAACCACTTATGCATTCACTCAACCTTTGACTGTACCACAAAGATATTATCGGATGATGATGCTTCGAGTGAATTTGAAGTGCATCTCGATATTTTAATATATATTCACCGGCCACAATGTTAACTGATCTATGATTCACAATTCTCGGCAAAGAAGAAATGGAGTACACGTAGTGCAACATCATCTTGAAAATTGGAAGATGCAGCTCGTTTGACGGCAGAACCAATAATATGCCCACAAATTTATTCGAATTCATAGACTTAGAAACAACACGCACATATCCTCTTACACTATTTTGTTGGAGTATACAAGAAAACAAATAAATTTTGTGATGTTCTAGGTGCGCCTGAAGTAAGAGCGCCTTAAGTAATAACTTAAAATATTTTGTAGCCATTCGCCATGATACATTGCTAACCATAACACATTCTTTATTTTCTCTTATTATTTTCTCTCTTTGTTTCTTTCTGTAGAAGAGCGTAGGCTGGAAACGTTCAAGAATTTTTCACTTCCCGAGGGTTATGCTAATACATTTGTTTGTTTTCTACACCACCTGTCTGCGTCTTTTGGTGAATTCTCCTATATATATATATGTGTGTGTGTACACACACACACGCACACATACGCACGCACGCACACACACACATACACACACCCATATATATATATATATATTACTTAACTCTTCTTTCACACCGTCTCCGATAAAGGGATATAATTCATTAATATCCAGGAAATAGCTGTCTATCTAGCAATGTTCTATCTATCAATGTTCTAATATCTACACAGCCTTCGATTGTATCTCATTAAGCAAAAAATTATTTTATATATATACATGATCTTAAGATACGTATGGATGAATATGCTTGCATAAATGTATTTAAGATCGCGTGATTTTAAGCGTGTATGCGGTGAGTCTTCTTTCAAATAATTCATCTCCTGCACTGTATAAATGTACATTAGTAGTGCTAGCCGATGTCGTATATGATGCATGTCTACAAATAATTTCCTATCAACATCATACATCGTCAGTTTCTTTGCTTCATTTTCAGTCGAAGGAATGAAATTTGAATACAATTTTAAATAAATGTTTAATATAACGATGTCATATTCTTCGACATACCTCAGGGGAATTTCTAGTTTTATACAAAAGATAAAAATAAGACTATTTTTCTGACATATCAATTATATTACTGATTCTTAAATCTCTAAAATGTTATTTATCTATTTGTTCAAACAGTGTTGATTTATGAAAAGTTAATGAAAATTATGCTATCAAATTGTATTTATTTTACTGCTTTTGTTTTATATCGATGTGAAGATGATTAATATAGCGTTTGAATTTCAGAAGCTAATGAGGTTTGTTGATAAGGAAAATGGCTTAGTTATCATTTATATGTCTTCATTTTCTTGATAGTTTTCTTTGTTTTTTCGTTATATATCGTACACATCATTCATCTATGTATACACACAGACAAGTACAATATATACATATACGTGTGCGTGTGTTTATATGCGTATATGTGTATGAGAAATGCAATTCAAAACGAGCACACATGTGTGTTTTCTCATATTTTTTCGGTGTAGGTCACAAGTGCCTAAAGGGTGGTCTATCAGTTTCCACCATCTGCCGCTTCCAAATACTAGATGTTTCTACATATTGTTGCCTCTGCTCTATTGAAGAACACAGATTTCGCGAGCCGGTATAGAGCAATATCATGTATGAAGACTTTTCAAACACCATCCAGAACGTAGATGCATATATATATATATATAATATATATATATATATATATATATATATATATGCGTAGGAGTGGCTGTGTGGTAAGTAGTGGCTTACATTACTATTGTGCATGAGCGAGATAGAGCTGTGTTTGAAGCCGAATCGGTAAGACGTGTTTTTGAAGCTGTCTTAAATTAAAAACTTTTGAAACTCATCTGTAAAGTAAGACTTTCTTCTGTCTATTGAGGGCCTGTTGTATTTCGCAATTATTTTTACAAACAAGAAGTCCTCACTACACTCTAGTCGGCCTGAGGCTGAGTGAATTGCTTTTTTTCACTTAATTGTAAAACAATATTGATTTGGTGGGCGTAGTCTACCGAAAAATGTTGTTTGAAAAGAGTGTTTGAACAATATTGTTTCTGTCAAGGAGTACCTGGAAGAAAATTGGAATGATTTTTTAACTGTTTTACAATCGTGTAAAAATTATACATACATATATATATGTATGTATATATGTATATATATGTATATATATATGTATATGTATATATATATATATATATATATATGTATACACATCTGTGTATGTATGGATATGTATAAGCATACATACGCTCATGCGCATAAATATACATATACAAATATACACACTTAGATGTATATCTATAAATATGATATACATCATTTATATTCATATTACCGAAATCTTATAAAGTATGGATTGCTATTTTAAGCAATTCAGTCAATAACGAGAATGTATTGCCATATTTCATGATACATATGTCCGTATTTTTAGAACATTATTAGTTTCCTTTCAAATGTTTCTCAACAATACCTTGTCAGATCCATTCTTAATGTACCGTGTATTTTCTTCTAAATATGAGTACTTAAACAGAGAAAAGTATTTGAAACATCTGAATTTGTAAAACTGGCTGCATCAATAACCTTATTAATTTTAAAATACTTGAAGTTTTTCTTTCCTTTCTCATCTAATGCATACTGGTGTGAAATAAAAATTAATATCACTAGAATACTTGGAATTTTTAAAATTCTATATGAAGTTAGAGATAATACATTTGGAATTGGTTAAATGAAATGTTTTGACTATTAATCATTTGCGTTCACTGTTCGCATTACATGGATCAAATGATTTAGATTTAGTATTCACTATTCATAGTATCGTAGTCGTCGTCGTCATCATCATCATCATCATTATCAAAATCATCATCATCATCATCATCATCATCATCATCATCATCATCATCATCATCGTCATCATCTTCATCACCTTCTTCTTCTTCACTCTCATTGGCGTCATCCACCTCATTCTCCTTATGCTCGTTATTCTGCTCATCCTCATTAATATCATAACCGCCATCATCGTCATCGTCATCGTCATCATCATCATCATCATCATCATTATCATCGTCGTCGTCGTCGTATTCTTTTCTTCTACATCTTATAAAATCCTGCACCAGCGTCGATCTTCATTACAGCATTTGCGACTTGTGAATAAATAGAAAAAACCCAATTTAAAATATAAATAAATAATAACCATGAGTGCAAATGTTGACACAAACCCCCTATATAGAGGCCAATTCGGGTGTAGAATGGGGTCAGTTTTTATTCTGGCATTGGACAGGGGTTAATTTACAAAGAAAGAAACAGTTGAATAGTGCTCAGATGACCAGATTTCATCATTTCATCACTTCTTTATCACTAAATGCTTAATTCTATTCTGCAGTATATTTAGCATTTTTCTTCCTAATAACTGACTATGTAGACAGAACTCCAATTTATAGTTAACCTGGCGGCCAATTTGTTGTCTCATATTTTGCTTGTGTATAATCTGCTTTAATTATAATAATATTTAGTCTGTAACTATAACACATGGTTTAGCATTGTGTGCAATCTATAGAAAGCCGTGTGACATCTCGCTTTAGGAATGCATCCTCATGCATAGTTAAAGGATGATAAGACTTAACAGAATAATCATTTTTAACAATCGCACGCCAAGGCACATTTATACATTGAATGGTTACAGGACAATGGTTACAGGACATCTCACCTATGTAAAAATGTATCAAAACAATTGTAATGATTTTAAATAATGAATATCGTTAACTTCATATTTTGTCTTTTGTCTGTTTACAGAAATACTATGGAATTATTGATGCACATATTATGATGACATCAGGTAGCCAATAATTGTGGAAGATATTTGCATAGCATTGAACAACATTTTAATTTTTTTTTATTCAGGCGCCCTCCGATTCTTCCCCTCTCTTCCTCCCATCCTCCTCCCCTCTTCCTCAATCCCTTCTTTCTCCTTCTCTCTTGGTCACTGATTCTGTCCCCTGCCTTCCACCCTCTTTGATTCCCTCTCTCTCTGTCTCTCTTTCTCTCTCTCCTGCGACCTGCTGCTTCTTCAACCATTCTGTTGGCCTTCGTATCTCGACCAACATGTGTCCCCGCTACCGAAACGGTAATTATTTCTACGCCAGCTGCTATGTTGTTGTTGTTGTTTTGTCTCATTTGGTCTAAAGTCGTATGACAACCACCGTTATATACATTTTGTTTTTTCATTACTGTTTTCAATTTCGTTTTCGTCTCTTGTATTCACATCCGTCTTGTCCGTTCACATTCCTGTCTTCTACCAAGAAATCTAATGCTTACAGCTTAGTTTTTTTTCTTGGGGCTGGCCGAGTTGGAGCAAATATCAGAATTGAACAGCCGAAATTTGCTATGATGATTCGGTGTCTGACTGAAGATTGAAGGCTTCGAATGATTTGTCTGTGTTCCGTGTTCGTCCCTTCCTGTATTCACGTTCATTATATATAAAAACATTCATTCTTATATTATGCGGCGTTACGTGCACCCCCCCGTTTGTTTGTCCAATTTTAAACCCTGCACGACTTCTATACACACTGTCTTTTACTACCCGCCATTGCTTCTTCACCAAACTTTTTTGGCGCCCCTCCGATTCTTCCCCTCTCTTCCTCCCATCCTCCTCCCCTCTTCCTCAATCCCTTCTTTCTCCTTCTCTCTTGGTCACTGATTCTGTCCCCTGCCTTCCACCCTCTTTGATTCCCTCTCTCTCTGTCTCTCTTTCTCTCTCTCCTGCGACCTGCTGCTTCTTCAACCATTCTGTGGCCTTCGTATCTCGACAACATGTGTCCCCGCTACCGAAACGGTTAATTATTTCTACGCAGCTGCCATGTTGTTGTTGTTGTTTTGTCTCATTTGGTCTAAAGTCGTATGACAACACCGTTATATACATTTTGTTTTTTCATTATGTTTTCAATTTCGTTTTCGTCTCTTGTATTCACATCCGTCTTGTCCGTTCACATCCTGTCTTCTACCAAGAAATCTAATGCTACAGCTTAGTTTTTTTCTTGGGGCTGGCCGAGTTGGAGAAATATCAGAATTGAACAGCCGAAATTTGCTATGATGATTCGGTGTTGACTGAAGATTGAAGGCTTCGAATGATTTGTCTGTGTTCCGTTCGTCCCTTCCTGTATTTCAGTTCATTATATATAAAAACATTCATTCTTATATATATATATATATTGCTTAGACATAGAGAGTCTAATAGACTGATGTAGAACTCAATATAGATGTGTTCGGAAACACAATCTTATAGAAATATACAATGGTAATAGTAACATGGGACTGGTAACAGTAGAAAGAAAAGCTGTTTAATGAACATCGTTAGCTTACAGCAATTTCCGTCAGATGCGCCCTTTATTCGAGAAAGTTACATTTCTCAAATAATAAAGGCAAGAAGTAAGAGAATGTTTATGATGATGACTATCGAATGTTATGTCCTAAGGCGGGAAACAATATATGCAAATATACGTGTATATATATATATATATATATATATATATATATATTATATATATATTATGTGGTGTGTGTGTATGTGTGTGTACAAATGAATATATATATATATATATATATATATATATATATAAGTATAAATATATATGTATGTATATATATGTACATGAACATACATATATGTATACAGGCACACACATAAATATACACGCATATATATGTATATATATATGCATATATATATATATATATAATATATATATATATATATATATATATATATATATATATATATATATATATATAATAATAATAATAACAGTAAATAATTTCTATAAAGGCTTTTAAAAAAGAACCCACTTATTTACTGGTAGAATTCGGTATGTAAATATAGCCGATTACCGGCAGGGACTTCTGTAAAGTTCAGTATATATATTGTATATAAGAAAAAGGGACAGGCAACAGGTTGCTTGACCGCATACCGAAAAAATAGAAATAGCAGTCAAGAATGCTTATTTCTATCAAAGTTGGACTCGGGCACGACAAACCCTGTAATTCACATATGCAAAACAGAAGGAATAGATAACGAAAACGAAGTCTGGTGGTTATCTGTGAACATCATGTTTCTGGATTATAAACATATTGAATATATATTTCATATATATTTTTGATATATATTTCATATACATTGCATATATATTTCACATCCTTCTTCAGCACAGCTTTCCATTGAAAAAGATTTATCATAGATTTATCAAATGCTACGTACCTCAAACCTTCTGACCATGCGGCATCAAAATATTTGAAGAAAGTGAGCAAAAGCTAAACCTACATAGACGTTTGAATTCGTAAATCTTCCCTCCAAAAATTTATAATCCAGAAACATGATGTTTTGCATATGTGAATTACAGGGTTTGTCGTGCCCGGAGTCCAACTTTGATAGAAATAAGCATTCTTGACTGCTATTTTTTCGGTATGCGGTCAAGCAACCTGTTCTTATATATATATATATATATATACTTATTTATGTATGGCACTGTGTCATTGCTAAGGACTGTAGAAGATACCTGAGGAATCTTGATGTAGTATATAGCAATTCCATTAAGCATTTGACTTTCGAAATATTATTTAAGTATGGCTTAACGTATACCATGATATATAAAACATTCAAACTCAATAAACCTATCATATAACCTGTGGAACTTTATTTCATTTAGAGAAGCATCAAAGCAAAAAGACAATAAAACTAAAATGTATTAAGTGATTTCTACTTACATTTATGAATTTAGCTAAATTTTTTTTTACTGAAATTAGTTTTTCATGTTGCGTTCCATGACAACCTCAGCACGCCTCATCACGCAGTTGAATATATGTCGTATGTCGAAATGCATGTGCAAAGAGTAGTCATGAAACGAGAATATCTTTAAAAATTACCACATTCATATATTAAAATGTTACAGGTGTGATTTTGAATATATAAGCCACCACATTTATAAAAAGAATCATCCAAGTAAAGTTTAACAATTGCCATAGCTAATATTGAAAGAATTCTAAGCTAAATAAGTAATGCAACGATTAATTTCAATGTTCTGAATATATTTGCACGAAATACTTAAAACCTTGTTATCGCCTTATTACAACAGTGTCATTAGAGACCTCCGTAAATGTGTAAAACACTTATAGAATTCCGGTAATACAGTTTCAAATACAATTACTTCTGTGACTATAATCACATTCAACTTTAACGTGTACATCACACTACTATCGGCCACAACATTTTTTTTTTTTGCTTCACATAATCAAATTAGCCAACTTACGAACTTACTGGCCTGGTACCAACATTTGAAACCATTAATATTATTATTGTTGTTGTTGTTGTTATCGTTATTTACATTTAAAACCGGTCGGAGCACTATTTTCCCTGTACATACATCACTTTCCTTTAATTTGTACAGCAATCCAAGAGGTTTGGTACATATGTGCATGTTCCCTTTAACGCAGTTTTCCTTTCTTCGTCCAAGTTGTCGTTTGACAATTTAGCCTCATTCACATTGAAATATAGTGGCCTACTATTTCTCGATTTTGAGTGTCATGGCCTCCACTATCCTTTACCAGTGTTGCATTTCTGCTCTGTAGTTGCTACACTTACCTGTAAGGTGACATCAGGATTAAAGCTAATGTTCAAATATTTTGATATGTAAGTTGTAAATATCGTTCTTCAAAGGATCCCCTTTCGTTTTCTTCATGTTGTACTAAAAGGATTTCTTTTATTTCGAGAGTTTTATTATCGTTATTTATATTTATATATATTTAATGTTTCTTTCATTATTCATTTTTGAATTCTTAAATTGATGCATTATTCATTGAATAATTTTTATCCAATTTGCTTTTGTGGAGCTGGGAGCCATATAAATCTTCGCCTCGGGGATCTATCTCGCTCGTTAGCAAAAATTATGCCAACTTCGTTGAACATTTAGTATGTTTTCGTTATATATATATATATATATATATATATATATCCCCTTCTACGTTTCTCTATCTCTCTCACCTCCAGCCCCCTCGATCTGTCTCTTTCTTCTCCTCCCTCGTCCACCTTCTCTCTCTTTTCATCTGTCCCTTTCTCCTGTCTTTTGTTCTCACGTGACCGCTAGCCGCTGTTGAGCGCTCTTTTCGTTTTCAGCAGTCGCAGAAGCAACACGTATTTGTTCGTCTCCCCGCGGCCATTAGGCACAACTTCACAAGCCAGCCCCATACTCAACTCGTCCTGTCGAAAGACCCTTGTCCTACGTCCTGGTTTTGTTTTGTTGTTTATTTTTTATTTTTACCGTTATTGTTTTTACGTGTTTGTATTCTTATTGGTGTCACGTATTCTGTATTTTTGTTTGTGTACTTCGTTCGTTTTCCGTCCTCGCGTTGTATACATTCGAAGCTTTCTTCCAGGGGATCTAATGCCCTTGGCTTAGATTTCCCTTGGCGGGCTGGCCATATCGGAGCAATCTCAAGGTTAATCAGCCGAAATTGCTAAGATGATCTGGTTCTTGACTGATGACTGAGGGCTTCGAATGTCCCGTCCTGTGGTTCTTGTGTCGTCTCTGTGGTGTTTCATGTTCTTGTCCATGTCTGTAATTATTTTTACTGTTTACCTATATAATCGGCGGCTACGTATCCACAATTGTCCTTATACGATAAGTATATTTTTTCTCTAGCATTGATACGACTCTTAATCTGTCTCTTTTTCTCTCTCACTCTCCTCCCTTATTCCCCTTCCTTTCTTTCCCTCTCCATCCGTCCCCCCCCCTTCTACGTTTCTCTATCTCTCTCACCTCCAGCCCCCTCGATCTGTCTCTTTCTTCTCCTCCCTCGTCCACCTTCTCTCTCTTTTCATCTGTCCCTTTCTCCTGTCTTTTGTTCTCACGTGACCGCTAGCCGCTGTTGAGCGCTCTTTTCGTTTTCTGCAGTCGCAGAAGCAACACGTATTTGTTCGTCTCCCCGCGGCCATTAGGCACAACTTCACAAGCCAGCCCCATACTCAACTCGTCCTGTCGAAAGACCCTTGTCCTACGTCCTGGTTTTGTTTTGTTGTTTATTTTTTATTTTTACCGTTATTGTTTTTACGTTTTTGCATTCTTATTGGTGTCACGTATTCTGTATTTTTGTTTGTGTACTTCGTTCGTTTTCCGTCCTCGCGTTGTATACATTCGAAGCTTTCTTCCAGGGTATCTAATGCCCTTGGCTTAGATTTCCCTTGGCGGGCTGGCCATATCGGAGCAATCTCAAGATTAATCAGCCGAAATTGCTAAGATGATCTGGTTCTTGACTGATGGCTGAGGGCTTCGAATGTCCCGTCCTGTGGTTCTTGTGTCGTCTCTGTGGTGTTTCATGTTCTTGTCCATGTCTGTAATTAAGAATACCTCGATTTTTAAAAGTTGCCTACAAAGTTTGTAAGAAGCCAGAGACTGAAGACTGAAATGTACCACTAGTACCAATGCATAAACACCATTCTAAACGCTCTGAAATCATCAGAACACCTGGATTTATCCAGCAACTTCAACATACCGTTGGGTACATTTCCAGAAAGTACATTAAGTGAATTGCAAAATACCTCTATGTGTCAGAAGGAACAGTCAGAAATGTCGTCCACGAAGGCATCTGGCAACAGTCTTATGTGATGAAATATGAATTTATCAGAAAAAGCAAAAGAAAATTACTACATCTGATCTAAAACGCTCTTAAAAAACTGAAAAATCCAGCAGTAAAAGATATGATTACTTTTCGCAAACAAGACAAAAACTCCGCTCAAATCAAAAAGTTAACAGGAGAAATGAAAGATGGTTATGTGCAGACTTTTCTGAAGTTCCAAGTGTTATGCATAGAAAATTTCCTGTAACTGTCATGGTTTTATGGGTTTTCAGCAATGAAGGACATGTCATGCCTCCATACTTCTTTCCACATGGCCTAATACTTAAGTCTGGCGCCTACATTGAGGTCCTGGGAATAATTTTTAAATCAGGATAGAGAGTGTATGTAATGGAAAACAATATCTGTTTCAGTTAGACTCTGTGCTATCACACATAGTTCTAGTAACACAGGAATTGAGGGCTGAAAATTTGCAAGATCACATAGCCCCTAGCATTTGGCCTCCTAATTCCACAGATCTCAATCCATTTGACAATTACATGTGGAACAATTTTGAGAGAGAGAGAGAGAGAGAGGTAAAATAAACACACCAATAACACCAAAGGACCTATGAAAGCTGCCATAGTCAGAGTAATGTCTAAAATGAACCAGAACCACTTCATTCGAAATTGTAGATGATAGACGATATAGATCTCATATAGAAGCGGTTGTTGAAGCTGAAGGTGGATTTATTCAATAACATTATAGAACAGAAGGTTTATTTTTACTCTCATAGCATTTTTTGATGAATAAAGGTATATGTTACTATATGTCTGTTTTCCTTTTTCATAAATATAAATTTGTCATCAAATATCTTACGTGCTATGTGCATATATATACAAGGTGATATTCTGTCTCCGTCTACCAGGACCACTCACAAATTGAGCCCGAGGCAATAGTAGAAGAGACTTGATCATGTATCGGTTATGTGGGATTGAACGCGGAACTATGTTACTGGGAAACGTATTTTACCACAGAGTAACGCCTACACTGAAACTAATCTTATTTGAACTCAAATGTATAAGTCTATGGCACCGAATAGTTTGTTAAAACTTCGTCAAATTATACTGATTCCAAACTTTGGTTGAAGATCATCAAGATCTGGGAAGGGTGAAAGTTGATTAGGTCGATCCTTGTACATACCGGGTACAGTTTTTCATCGACCTCGAAAGAATGAATGACAAATTCGACATCGGCGTAATTTGAACACAGAACGAAAAGCGGAGGAAATGCCTCTAAGCATTTTGTACAGCGTTCTAATGAGTGTGCCATGGTTTTTATTTTCATTACCCTCATGTAATCAATGTTTCCGGAAGTTGAATAAATTGATCGAGTCATCACGGTGTTATGTATATATTATATACAGGAACTTATATAATCTCTTCTCCATATTTCTCCTTTCTATATTTACAATTTTGAATGAACACTCTTTTCTATTCATGATGTTTTGAAAGCAATGAGTTGATAGATTCATAGGTAGCACGCCAGGGAAAACGATCAGAAGTTTCTTGTCAGTCTTTATGTTCTCATGTTTGAATTCCACATTTATCTTTTCGGGGTCAAAAAAATAAGTAGCAGCTATACACTGGGGTAGACGAAATCGAACAACCCCACACCCGAAATTCCTGGCCTGGTGCAAAAATCTTTAGCCTTTGTTATTTGTTATAAATGAGTAATTCTTGTCATAATTTTATGCGATTTGTTGTGTTTCAGATGAAAAAAATGATGGTTTATATACGTTCAGATCATAATCCTGAGTGTTGTTTTGACATTTCATACCATTCGTTTTTTTAATCTCGTTGTTTCCACATTTTCCTCTTCCAGAATTTATTTCTATGTACGTTAACGTTACAGCGTGAATGATGTATACTTTGAAATTAGCTCCGTATTCAGGATCCACCTCATTAGCTTATTGACAGATACATTTTTACGTTCAGTATGGAAATAGCCAATGACCATTCAAACGAAAAACCTCATAGACACGAGCAAATATATTGATTTGAATGTAAAAGCAAACGCATTAACCCGTTTTCAAAGTGCTTCTAAATTTTTATGGCATGTAACACGCTCTTTGTCTTGTCATGTGTGCGTTCCTGGTGACTCGCATGAGGAATCGAAATTCAGCATCTTTTCGCAAGACTGAAATTGTATCGATTCGATGAACTTCCAGTTAGGGCACAACCTATGAAAATATAAAACATAAAGGGAATATGAATTCTTCAGTGAAAGCAAAATTCGTTCAATAGCTTTCGCATTTGGTAAACCTGACTCCGTCATTGTTTTTTGCCTGGCAACTCCCAAGATTTCTGCAAAAGCCCTTTTCGGTAATACATGTGTGGCTACAGGGATCCTACTTGTTGAGGGAATCTTAGATTAAATGCAACATACATGTGAGTGAGGTCGGTTAATAATAAACATGACTGTTGTAGTAAATCTAAAGGAAACGTGTCCGACTTGCTGGTCCCGTTCTAAAATCTCACAATTGCATAAGAGGGGAACCATCACGACATAACGAAACTAACGTAACTATACTTTTTACGAAGGCTTACCTAAAAATTATCTTTACGTCAACTTCCTACGATTTAAACTCAAGAGCAAAGCGCATTGAATGAGTGATATGGCATTACATTTGACATATCCACAGTTATCAACTTTTATCGAAGTTTTATTCATTTTAGTCGTGGTCACTGACAAGAATAACCCGTTTAACTGGAAGCAGTTGAAATCCAATTGATGAGATGCTTAAACAATGCTTGATATTCAACAGAGGTCTACTGCGCAATTGAAAACATTTCGAAGATTTGAGAATCCTCTCCTTAACAACGAATTTTATATGCGTGATGCCATCGAAATGAGACAATATAGTAACACGTTGAACTTTTCAGTTCATTCCCAGGGTCTGTTTTTGAATGCAGTCGCAATGTTTTTATCAATATATGCGGAACTAAAGTGGATCACATTAATGAATGATTCATGATAATATATTTGTTACCATGAATGATTCATAGTAAGACATTTGTTATTTAAAATACCGTTAGATCTGATTAACCAGATTTCTGCAGTATGATCCCGCTGGTCGTAGTAAATTTACACAATAGATCAACCTTATTCTTGTAGATTGAATTATCGAATAAACTCGTTTTTGAAGGATGTGATTCAATAGAAGAAATAGGATAAGTATTTGTCTCAGATGTTGTCTCAAGGATAGCAATTTCGTCAAGAGGTGAAGTAGAGTGTATCGACTTATTGCTCAAATGATACTTATTTTATTGACTCCCAAAGGATAAAGGGCAGAATCCACCTAGGTGGAATTTGAACTCGGAATGTAAAGACATACAAATTACCCCTCAATATTTTGCTCAGTTTCTGTTATTTGACTCAGTATAAATGAGGATTTCATTTTTAGCACAAGGCTAGCAATTTCGATGTCATAGAATCAATATAAGAATTAACATAGTGAATGTTAGAAATTCCAAAAAGGAATGACCAAAGACAGATAATACATTAACATTTTACTAGACGATGCACATACATATAGTTCGTAGCGATTGCTTGTGGATGTATAAAACTAACAGTTGGAAGAATCCGGGGGTGTTTTAAAATGGTATTGTAATTATCAAGTTTATTCAAATGGTTTTAACTTTCATTAATAGTTGAATGGACTATAGAATAATTTCTATTAAATGCCAAATTCGAAACCTAACAAATTTCATTTAATTGAAATTTCCAGCTGTACTATTCTATTCGTAGATTTAGTTGTATTCTTTTTAATAGGTCAATGTACGTCATCAAATAAGGTAGATATATCATTAAGGTATAGCATTTTTTTCATTATAGAAATAGATGCAGAACATTTTGTGCTGATATGAAAGGCATTTAATATTGACATAGTGCAATCGAAATGAATGAACGTTAGTTCTTCGAAAAGTATATCTATCTACCTAACTTTCTCTCTGTCTACCTTCTGTCTAGCTATCTCTCTCTCTCTCTCTCTATATATATATATATATATATTTATATATATAAATATATATACATATACATACCTATATATACATACATATATATATATGTATATATAAATATATTTATACATACATATATATACATACATATATATATATATATATTATATATATATATATATATATATAATATATATATATATAAATATATATATACATATTATACCTATATATATATATATATATTTAAGGGCAAACGAAAAATTTTCTAATACCAAATATGCACAATATCTATTTTTATTGCGCCCAGAATGAAGAAAACTTATTGGAAACTATGCGTAATTCTCTGCACGTTTTGTAAAGGCTGATGAACTCAACTTCCATGGTCAATGCGACGATCACAGGCAACACACGTTCATTCCAAGCACTGATGTAAATAGCGCAGGTTGGGCTACAATATTAAAACTTAGTGCGCATGCACATTATATTTCAAGATCAATTTTCGCCAAGGATTTCCACTCTGTGTTATTTAGCCTCGTTACTATAGCCTGCGTCCGTATTCTTGTAGATAAGGCCACGTATTGCTGACGTCATAACCCTTTTTTAAACTTTCGAGAGTACATTAAAGCCTTATTTTTTTTAACCTAGAAGCAAATACATAAAATTAAAAATACAAATAATACGCTAGGTTGGAATTCACTTTAGATGGAATATTCTAAGGTTGCCTTTAGAAAAGCTATATATAGCTTTATCTTTGTTATTCAAGACTTATTTCAGATTCACTCGAATGTTGATACAAATCTTTTGATGCCTACCATATCAGGCTAGTTTTAGTTTACCAGACATCATTATGTTTAGTTCAAAATCATTGTACGCTATTTTTCATTAATGCTGTTCTCTATTTAACTTGGATTATTTTAAATCATTAATTTTATGATTAAATTTTCCATGGCTTTTGCCACATTTCAGAATATAACGTTATGTGACATTCATTTAAGTGATATTTCAAGAATCGCGGAAATCATGTGGTTCTATGTTAGCGCGACCTTGTTCCCTTAGCTAAATTAAGATTATTCTTCTAAGTAATTAAGATTATTCTTCTGAGTCAGAATGCTACTGGCCTTTCAATATATATATATATATATCTTGAAAAACATTGAATACAACAGTATATAGTGTAAGCATTTTCATTTCATATCTTACGAAGCAGGACTTTACACAGTATTCAAATATATCTTCCATGCTTGTTTTTGTTTTTGCTTTTCACTACCAAATCTTTAACTTCATTTGATGCAATGTTATTTTATGAATATACGTGGTTTAACTATCTTCCATATATTTATAGATAAATTGTATTGTGTGACATAATCTACTTTTCTTCCTTCATTTTGCAAAGAGAAATTGAAAATGTCAGAACAAATGCAATCCTTAACCTATTATCTCAAGGGACAAGTTATTCATCTTTCTCGTGATACCTTGTCATTACTGTAGACATTTGACATATTATAGCTGCCCTGTTTTCTATTTACATTGCCATTGCCATTTATTCAATGAAAATAGAGCATATGCGCTTTGAATGTCCACCTGACATCTCACATCTGTACATAGAGAAAGAGATATTTCCTCCATTTACGTAAGCAATTATCCAGTTGTCCAAATGTATGCTGACATAAGCGCATGTATAGGGCGTAGGAATAACTATAACCGTCGTGGAATGACTTAATGCACATTTCACAGGTCACGTATTACATAAATTTCTGAGCGAATGGAAGGGATTGTTACTTAATCTCAAGAATACGTCCTTTTAATATCTATATTTGTGTCACATGATATTTGTGCTCCATCATATCAAAGGAGTGCATTGAAATGATGTGATGCGACAAATACAGCATTCTAAATTCCCCGTCCCCGTCCCTTTCATAGATTGTGACATTGTTATAGACAATAGCAGTGTATTAAGTAACTATTGGTAATTTTTGAAATAAAATAAAGTGGAAGAATATATGATTCTGGCATAAATGTGTTGAGTTAGCAATGCGAACTATTATAAATGTACAATCGATTGAACCAAATATTCGTAACACACGAAATTCTTTAGATATGGAAGCAAAGCTATGAATAAAGCTTGCTAGTTATTATATGGACAATTTTAGTTGCACAAACAATGAAATAATATGTGGGAAATACTATAAATTGATCATTTAAATCAAATTTAATACGAATTTTCCATGCAAATTCCTCATTGTATATCTATGTAACACATGATTCTGTATACTCACATGATTCTGTATACTCACATGCAAGCAGATATATACACAATACTTACAACGATTTATCTATACCTAACTTAGCCAGCTACTAGATTATAGATTAAACTAAAATTTAAGCATTCCTTAAAGGATTGATATCTCATTACGAATGCATTGGAGACTAACCTGGTATTTATTTGTCTACAATGTGGTAAATACATGGTGCTGGCTTCTTAACCTCTCAAATGAATCTAATTAAAAACTTATATAAACTTTACTTACTGCAGATGTTTTATGCACTCTGATGTTTGCGAGAGATCTGTGCATATATTTTATGACTTGTGTATTCATCCGTGTTTTTGTATGTGTGTTTGTCTACAAAGACCGACTCATTCAAATTGAAATCTAGAACTTGATTTTTAACGAAAATTTAAACATTCCTTTTACAGTAGTTATATTAACTGCCAAAAGACGTTCAATTATGCTGACACCAATTTCTGTTGTCGCAATATATACAGCTTGAAATGATTGCTGCTGAAATCCCACTGGCACAAGTTGTTTGCATTAGGTCTGACTTGAATTAGCTTCGATACAATGACATGCTCGGCGATTCCAATAACAATTTTAAATTACACGGAGTGAATCAAAACTAATTCACAATTCATGTGCATCGAATTTATTTC
This sequence comes from Octopus sinensis, assembly GCF_006345805.1. NCBI lineage: Eukaryota > Metazoa > Mollusca > Cephalopoda > Octopoda > Octopodidae > Octopus > Octopus sinensis. The sequence goes on from NC_043015.1 coordinate 3,958,641, forward strand.
CAATGTGTCAATGGAACGAAATAAGGAGTTATCACGAGATGAGTTAGTTGCTGTATAACGAGAATAATTCTGGAAAAGATCTCCCATTTAATTTCCTGTTTGCCCGTATTCATAGCCCAAGATCTGATGTGAGAAATTATAACTATTGTCGTAGAGCCACATCATTATACGTCCGTTTTAGTGAACAACGAAAATCGTGAAATAACATAAAATAATGAAATAAAATATAAAATATGCAGTTATAAAAGCATTTGATCATCTCATTGACGATTGTCATATTCAAAACGTGCATGCTTTTATGCTTTTCTAAAAAAAAAAAGAGAATGGAAGTAAACAAGAAGAAATTCATATGCTTTATACGTAATGTTGTGAGAAATGAGTTCTGTTATCAATGTAATTATTCCTTGAAAAATCGGAATAAATAGATAATTAATAAACGTTCATTCTTTACGGATACATCACTATTTAATCTTAATTTATTGTACATTTATATGAAATTAATGTTTGAAATAGGAATTTATATACTACACAACAGGACACATATTTTATGAGATTTTATATACAACTGCAAAACAAATATTTTATTTGGGGTACTGCATTTTTGCATGCGTATAACATAACCGAATGTAGATATTTTTAAAACTAAGTGCATCCTTGAAATGTAGCACTTAAACACTTTTTATATCGTTGTTAAAATTAGCATGGCCACAAAAAAGAAAATTAAGGCGTGATTATATTATTTGGAAACAATCTCTTATATTCTCGGTTGATATTCTTAAGTATGACAGTTCTAAACTTGTTTGTAAAGGGCATATATTGTAACTCAATTTCATGTTATAATCTGCCTCCATTTGATGTAAAATGATATGAATTTTCTCTTTCGTAGAGTGCGTTATTGAAAATATTTATCTTTATGTCCTAATATAAGTGTTGAATAAGTCGGTGAAATGGTGGAATCGTTAGCACATTGGGCAAACTATTCAGCGGCATTTCGACTGTTGTTACATTCTGATTTCAAATTCGAAGGAGACTTTTACCTTCATCTATTCGTGGTTGATAGAATAACTACTAGTTGAACACTGGGATGGATGTGATTATCCTTCCTCCATCTTTGCTCACAGTATTCCAAGATTTTGAAACAATATCAGTCAAATGTTCATTTGACAATATTTTGGCGTATTAAACATCATAGTGTCATATATGATACTAAATAAATATTTCAAGTGTATCACAAGTGAATATCAAATTAATAAAACATTAACGATCTCAGAGATACCTGAAGTTAGAATATATTTCTAATATAAGTGATCATCATCTCAATCTTTACATCATTATATTACAGAGGTTGCTCCGAAATAGGACTCTCTTATAGGGAAGATTTAGAGTTCACAGTGGTCATATATTTGGAAAATAAGCTAAGAATTTTCAAACTTCCAACATAGAGAATTTCCTAGATTGACATTATATTGCCAATTTAAGCAAATGAGTTACAATCGTTGTTTGAACTCGTTATACAGAACCCACTATGCTTTCGTCTGAAAGTTCAAGAAAATCTAACGGGAAATGAAAGCCATCAACGTTACATAATTATATCCCACAAAAATGTAAATGTCATGAATATGGATTTGGCGGTATACGAAGTTCTATCTTATAAATACAAATTCCTGTAGTCAAAACAGTATAGAGCGTTATGTGTGTAGGGGAGAGAACTTATGTTTGTAAAAAAAATGTGTATACATAAGATGGTGGGGAATCAATCAGAACTTCAAAGATACACTTTTGCGTGGAAAGTAGTGTCAATTCATACTAAATATATGAAGACAAGTTTCATTACTTGAGGGTCTTCATTTTTAGTACGAAAGATATTTTATTTCACTAGTATTTTAATGATGTAGACGGATCAATTCAGTTATTTGTTGAGAATCAGTCATTATATGTTTTGCCGCATCATATAGAACACAACAAATATCCAAGTCCAATGCATTTTCACCGTATTATCAGATAAGACCTACAAATGCAAATGAGATCATATCATTCGTCATATATTTTAGGCTTCTTTGGACATTTAATTAATGACAGATGATAAAAAAATTTAAATGAAAATATATGTGTGCGTATATATATATATATATATATATATATATATATATATATATATATATATATGCATGTATATATATAATTTATTTATATTTATATATATATATATGTGATATATATATATATATATATATATATATATATATATGTGTGTGTGTGTGAGTACGTGTGTGTATGTGTGTGCCTATATATGTATGCATATATACGTGTGTGTGTGCCTATATATATATATATATATTATATATATATATATATATACATGTAGATCTTTTTCTCAAACAGCTAAGATTGAGAAAAGAACATTTCAGAAAGTCGAAGAACACTAACCATTGAGAAGAGATTTCACAAAATGTGTGTAGGCTTTGCTTTTATAGATGTGCGAGCGCTTTTAGTTCTTAATGTTTTCAAGCATTCAGAAATCTTATGAGATGTTTTCTTTTTAACCTTTCGGATAAGGCCGTTCTCTTCATTTATTTTATGAAGAGTGAAAATTGTAAACTTTCCTATTGCACAGGTGTCCAAATGACTGCTATGTATTACGCATCTAAGTGCGGGAAGTTTTATGTGATGTCTAGGTACATTTACACGGTTTATTAATATCGCTTTTGTTTCCCTAATATAATGTTCGTTGCATCGTGGGCATGTGACACAATATATCACCTTCTTGCTTTTGCAGTTCATATTTACATTCACCTTTAATACTTTTCCATTCTTGAATTTTTGGGTTAGTTCCTGTTCTATTAAATCACATGTTCCTCGTGGAGGGTCTTTACATTTATTAACTTGAATCTTTTCTTCTTCTAATATGAATCTTGCTTTGGGAAGATGTTTCTTAAGATTTGGTACTTGCATTCAGCTGTTGTTTATTTGTTGTTCCTTGATTATTTGTCGGAAACATGGGGACTTGTGAACAATTGGTAGAATGCGTTTCGCTGTTTGTAGAATATTGTGGTTCTTGGGATTTTGAGTGTTAACAATTAGGATATTTGTATGCTCATTTTCCCTATGTGTGTTTTTTCTTCTTAGTGTAGAGATTTGGATATTCTTAGTTTCAGTTGTGGATTGGTATATTAGTTTGGTGAGGTATTTCTTTGGATTTTAAGGAGCAAGTTAAGATGTGCAAGTCGTCTTTCCCTTCTATTTGTCTCCGAAACTACTGTACTTATTCGTTTTGGCCAAAAGAAATCTAAGAAAGCTGTAGATATCCTTTTCCAAATACCCAATTACTAGTTTGGCAATTCGTCTTAAACGGTATGTTCGTTTTTGTATGGGAAGGATAGCCAGAGGTAAAGACCAAATATTAGTGTGTGTCCGTGCTTTTGTAATAGAGGTCAGCTGTTATAATCTTATTCTCTTTAATTATTGAGATATCTAGGATGGGGAGTTCCTTTCATTCCTTTCCATAGGAAATTGGATTGATGCATGGACGCTGTTTATTATTCAAAAAAAAGTTTAAGGTCTTCTTTACGTCCGTTCTAGAAGCAGTCATCCAAGTATCTTTTCCAGGTTCCCACTACGTATGAGTGGACATTTTGGCCAAAAGAAATCTAAGAAAGCTGTAGATTTCTTTTTCCAAATACCCTATTACTAGTTTGGCAATTGTAGGTGCTACCCGAGTACATATCGCTGCCCCGTGTATTTGTAAATAGAAGTGTTTGTCAAAAAAGAACTGGTTATTTTCTAGTACTAGTTATATACCGTCAAGTATGAACTGCTTAGAGAATCTTTCTTGAATTCATTGTGGATGTTTATATCCGGAACGTTACTGATTCTCGTTCTAAGTCATGAGGTATATTGGTGTAGAGGCTGACTACATCAAAGCTTACTAATATGGTTTCTTTGTTCATTCTTTTTGGAATGTGGTTTAGGAAATCCGTATCATCCCTAATAAAACTAGGGACCAGTTTACATTAAGGTTTTAGAATTGTTCCAATGAAGTTGCTTGGTCTTTGTGTGCTAGAAATGATACGGATTTCATAAACCACAGCCCCCAAAAAGTGGACAAAGAAACCATATTGTGTGTCTCTGTTTGCACACCCAGCATCTCTTGATAACTAATGCTGGTGTGTTTTGATAACCGGTAGTTAGATAATTCAAGATATCTACCCCATCCAATTGTGGTGATTTTTAAGAAATCTCCTTTGGTTCTGGCAAGGTAAAAAAAGGTATCTGTCCGCTTTTGGTGGTGTATATTATTGAAAGACAGGTGCATAAGGATTTTCCTGTCACTTTTCCTAAGACTTCAAATCAGATAATATGATACTGCCCCAGGACTTCTGCTCGTGGAATGATTTACGTGAGTATATTTTTAAATATTTGAGAAATTTAATTATGGAATTTGTGTGTGACAACGTTGTTATGTCCGCGCACATTTGTATGTATGTCTGTGTGCATGTTTGTGTGTGTGTGTGTGCGTGTGTATTTCTGCATGTGAGTGTGTGCATGAGTGTGCATGTGTGTAGAATTTTGCATTCTGTTAACAATTATGTATGGGTGTTTATAGTTACTTGTACGCTGTTGTGGGGATAATACATGTCTCTGATCGGTCGGTGGTTTTAATTGACTGCTAACAAATTTGGTAACTGAGGTATGAGGTTACAGGAAGAGAAATAGAGGATATCTTTCTCTCTTTTACTTGTTTCAGTCATTTGACTGCGGCCATGCTGGAGCACCGCCTTTAGCCGAGCAAATCGACACCGGGACTTATTCTTTGTAAACCCAGTACTTATTATATCGGTCTCTTTTTCGCCGAACCGCTAAGTGACGGGGACGTAAACACACCAGCATCGGTTGTCAAGCAATGCTAGGGGGACAAACACAAACACACATATATATATATATACACATATACGACATGCTTCTTTCAGTTTCCGTCTACCAAATCCACTCACAAGGCATTGGTCGGCCCGAGGCTATAGCAGAAGACACTTACCCAAGATGCCACGCAGTGTGACTGAACCCGGAACCATGTGGCTGGTTAGCAAGCTACTTATCACACAGCCACTCCTGCGTCTATGGTTGTTTTAAATAAATAAGTCGTGTGTGTGTGTGTGCATTATTGAAAGTCTATATGCTTTTTTATGAGATGCATGATCCATAACTGAAAATATTTGTTACTCCCTCTAATGATCCCAGCGTGCAAAATAGAAAATAGTGTTGCCCAGTATTATTATTAGACAGATGCCCTGGATCAGTCACTCCGCCTCATGGAGGTCGCACATGCTGCTATTCATCTCTACACTCATAGCAAGGAACATGTACGTAAGCTGGAGGTCTCTAGTGCCATAAGTACAACCACAGATATTTCAAATTTCTTCTTTCATTTACGAATGGTTACCGAACACATAAAAGGTTGCCGCTAGAGAAATTATAGTAGCGTTTGGCCTCCTAGATGCGTGGAAGTTCACTGACGGCATATCTCTCGGCATATGCCTCTGCCTAGCAGCTGCCATGGTCGCAAGCCTCTGGAAGACCGTGAGCAGAACAAGGGGCGTACTCCACCATCCTTCTTCCTGATAGCGAGAAGACGGACCGAAAAGGTAACTGAACCTTTTAATGAGAACCCCAAATGTGCTCTACATGTTGCGCCCAGCTTAGGCCGGAGGGGTGACAGCGAATTGTTGAGTTGAGCATCGACACCTCCACTGCTACTAGCAAGGAAATACTTTAGTGCAGAGAGGAAGTCTTTCTTATAGGCCACTGAGTTTCAGGATGTGAAATGACTTTGAAGTCTGCATGCGGCTAAAGATGTATGAGCCAGAAGGTAACGATGACCTCCTCCAAAGAGTATAAACTATGCAGGTATAGGGACTACTCTGCCAATAGCCGAGGCATTATCCTCGCTAAAACTCGTGTAACCTTAATGTAGTTCCCAGGGAAAATCAGCGTGACAAAGAGTGAGACGAGATTGGCCCTATGAAATACAATTACTACTCATTTTTGACAGCTGACTGAACTGGAGCGATATGAAATGAAATATCTTCCTCCAAGACACACCCCATCACTTTCCCATTGTGATCAGAATGCTCTAACCGCATAGCCCTTACGTAAAGAAAAATGTAATGAAACTGAAGGCAGTGCAAGGAAAAAGGTCTGAGAAAGTCATAGATAAATATCTTGTTGAAACCCAGCTCGCACTTATGTATAGGTATCTTACCGTGACGTGGAGGCGCAATGACTCAGAGGTTAGGGCAGTGGACTGACAGTCGGAGTATCGCGGTTTCGATTCCCAAACCGGGTGTTGTATGTGTTTATTGAGCGAAAACACCTAAAGCCCCACATGGTTCCGGCAGGGGATGGTGGCGACCCCTATTGTACTCTTTCGCCCCAACTTTTTCTCACTCTTTCTTCCTGTTTCTTCAGTAACGCTGCGATGGACTGGCATCCCGTCCAGCTAGGGGTAACAGATATACCATAGAAACCTGGAAACCGGGCCCATGAGCCTGGCTAGGCTTGAAGAGTGCGCATAAAAGATCTTGCCGTGTCATTGTGTGCTGAACGTCTTGGCGTTGTCGTTGCTAGCATTGTATAGTAATGATAATGGTAGTTAGCAACAGAACATAATGAGAAACATGATGATTGTTCAGCTGTGGTATTCTAAGGAAGCCATGAATATGTATAGCTGTACTGCGAAAACTTGTGTTATTTAATAGGACATCAATTTCCCTAGCTTTCAAGTGTGGCCATGATTACTAGACATGTTGTTATTGTTGTTGTCTGAGCGTTACTGCTACTATGTTGTTGTTGTCTTACTGCTGCAGATATGTTGTTATTGCTGATATTCTTTTTGGTATTGGAAAATATTTGGAGAATATACATTGATATGTATATCTCGCTCGATCACCTCACGCTGTATTTAAGCAGATCGGTGAGTTTAGAAAAAAACAAGAAAAACTCTCATGGAAGACACGTATTACTCTTAGCGGATATACGAACAGTGTTTTTTCTTGTTTTCAATAAGGATAAATTCGCACAAAAATCAAATCCGTAGAAATATACAGTCACGTATGGGCACATAATTGCTCATGCACAACAGCAAATAAATACTAATATATATTCCTCCTTCACTTATTGATATTCTGTAATGTTCGCGTATGTCTGCAAACGATGTTAAATATTTTGTGCATGCATAGAACGCAAAGGATTATTTGCACTTCGAAGTTTTGATTATTACGTTTGGATTTCATTTTCCTTCTGGATATTTACGATTTGCGTGCGTATCAGGTTTCTTTTCTGTTATCAAGTGTTATCTTTCAATAATACCCGCAGGTGTTGCAAATGCACTATTTGATATTTTCTAAGAAAATAGATGCTAAAAAAAAATGTTCTTGAATGTTTTCGACGTTTCCTACGTATAACGGGATCAACTGCTAAGATGAATATAAAGAAAATCTAGAGAACATAAGATTCAAACACTTTTGTTTCCCATTGCTGTATTTCAAAATTTCTTTGATGATATATCTATATAGATTTAATTTAAATACATATTAATACTGAAAATCAAGTGATATGATTTTACGTTTATTGATCCTACACTTGGAAGAAAGTTATGAAATTATCGAGGCGTGTAGCCAGTATTATTTCCAGATGGTCTTTTCTTTTATAATTTAGGAATTATCATTTGCGTATTTTCATGTGAATATCTCCCTCTTTCAATTCTATTACGTGCTTCAGTCACTCACATTCGGAGATATCGAGAAGTCTCACATAATTTTATGAAGGCATATCATAGAAGTTATTCGAATATTGAATAGTTTCACTTAATAGTTTCACAAATATCCAAATGCAGCCATTCGGGTGCATCACAAATATATGCATCTATGACAAAATACATTCATAAAAGTGTACTTATTCCAAAGTTAGCGATGGGAAATGTGTGTCTGAGTTGCATGTGTTCTTTTAGACGAAGGACTTTTGTACAATTTACTGTTAACTTGTAACTACAAAAACAGAAAATTACTGATAATACCGGAATGAGACTTTAACCAGTAACCAGGTGTTTTCGCTCGAAGAGACGTGGATATATTAAGACAATTAGATTTGAATATATCACACATTGAGAATATAATTTCTATTCACATTCATTTCCCTTATTTCAAGGTATATGCACTTTATATAGGGTACAAGCCCGCACACGCAAAGACAATCTAACATATCAACATACAGAAAGACTCACACACCAAAACATTCACATATGCACACTAATAAATTCACACACACACACTCATTTCCACACACAAGCACCCTCACACAGATGCACAAATACACTTACACAACTAGGAGCACACAGACTAATGTCTCTGAGCGTGTACACAGACATGGATTTCGTTAGAAATACTATGAAGTTCATCAAATTTTAAATCTCACCACTTTCCCCAGGCATTGCGTATGATAATTTTTATTCTCCTACGATTAACAAAGATCCAATATAGTTTGATCTTAAGACAATAATTCTTCACCTATGTGAATTGTTGTATCATTACATATATAAAATCAATTCCAATTCCTTCCAATATATTTTATCTTTTGTATTTTGCTTGTTTCACTGCTTTGACTGCGGTTATCCTAGAACACTGCTTTGTAGATTTTTAGTCGAAGAGATCAACCATAGGACTAATTCGTTGTTTTTAAGCCTGATATATATTCTGTCAATATATGTCTACTCTCTCTATATATATATGTGTGTGTGTACTGTTGCATCGTACTTTTCATTTCATTCTATGTTCTTATCCATTGAATATTTACAAATGTCTTACATATTAAAACTTTTGTCTCATTTTTTGAAATGGAAAATATTTGTGTGTATTCGAATCTGCAATAATTCTTGCCCATTAAAATATATCAGAATGTGTGAATATTTAAAAAATCATGCAGTTTTCGGGTAAATACAACCAGATTTAACATTTTGCAGAGGATATATTTTACCATATAGGGAAGCCCATTTCCGATGAGCAAATATTTCTAATCGTAGAAGCAGAAGTATTGTAAAACATTATCTGACACATTCGTTTACCTTTCATAGAATATTAAAATCAATGTAGTGTGCTTGCATCATTTGTTTAAACACTCTTAACTTTCCCCATCGAAGTGTCGACTATAACTTTTCTTTCAATTATCACAAGTGCTATGTGGCGAAAGTTTGAATCTAATTAATCAAAACATTTTCTGCATTATATTGGTAAAGGGCATATTTTTCTCAGATGACCAATATATCTTCGATTAAAGGTATATGATAAATATCAACTACGGGAAGTAGTTTACAGTATTTTCTCCAATATGTGTGTGTGTGTGTGTATGTGTGTGTATGTGTGTGTATATATGTGTGTGCGTGTGTGTGGATATATATATGTGCGTATGTATATGTAAATATGTATGCATGCATGTATGAATATATGTGTGCATGTTCTTAGTGTATGTAATATTTCTTATATAAACGCATAAAATGCCTAACGAAATGTGTATAAAATTGCAAAATGGTTATTTGAGATATCATCATTCAAATAATAGAACACTCCATTTATTCTTCTTCATGCAAAGTTTATCGATAACAAAATACTTCCCGATACATATTTCCACACAACTGATTGCTTTGAACATGTGAAATGAAGTGGAAATATATTTTAAAGTCGATGATAAATTTCCTCTACGAAATAGATTCTTAAACCTATAAAGGTTTCCATTGGCTTTGTGATATTATTTGTGAAGGATATACATATTAGAAATATGTCACACAATCCATCTTTTCGAACACCAAACATCTTAAGATGCAAACTAAACAAATTCAAGGAGAGAAATGAAAATAAACGTACAATGTTACATACATGAAACACGTATGTATGCATTTATCTGTGTGTGTTTGAATTTCTTTGTTTATACGAATGCCTAAATATGTGCGTATGCATTCGTCACGTTTGAGTGTCGGAAACCGTCTCTGTAGGTGTGCCTATGTGTCTATAGACACCTTGTATTGCTAGAGAGTACTGACCACTCTCAAAAATCACATTCATATATACTTGTGAAGGAATTATTCCATTTAATATGTTTCAGTACTTGATTATTTAAGTGAGTTATGGATATTGAACTTATATACGTTTTTCATAAATACAGAATTTATAGATTTTGACAGTTCAAGACTGGGTGTGAGAGCATTCTGTTATAATCACTGCTCAGCACTTACGTATTTTCGTCTGTTATTCCAAATAGGGTCAAGGTTTTAACAAGTCATAGAGAGAGTCTTTAGCGATTTAAAAATACAACACAAAGGACTCAGTGTATATAAAGCTGTATGATACTCTCGCTTCAAAATCCTTTTGACAATAGCGTATAAAATATGTGGGGGTAGATTAGAGAACAAATATTAAACAAGAATAAAATCAAAGATGTTTCATGCTATAGTGATATAGCGGTTCATCAAGTGTGTAATATTTTGATTTCTTTGTGTTTATAATTATACTGTCATTATGTACCTCTTATAGACTGCAATATGCTTATCTTAAATGCTATGTGAAATAATGGATTTTGGGGCTCAGATTTAATAATGAAGTTTGAATATTCATGAGAATTACACGTTGATGTTTAGCAGTATATGATATTTGTTACGTAACTGTAGGTTCTCAAAATTCCTCCATTCACTAAATTCAAATTGATGTATAGCAACGCGTTAACTTACGTGACAGCCTTCTCCTATTATAGGAGAAAATACCACTACGTACAATCTTGGAATGATTTTGCTGAGTTCAGCCTCGAGTAGAATATTGTTATCTATATCGTCGCAGTAGGAACTGACAGTCGTTTTTACAGAACTTTACACAAATATAAAAACTATAATAAATACAACAAAAATAATAACAGGACACAACTGCAGCCGTCTTTCTACCTAGGACGAATTGAATTAAGCAGGCACGTTTGGATATGAAGACTTACGGCAGAGATACAAAATTTTCACAAACACAGGGAAGAATATCGATGTTGCACTGGCAACGGTCAGACCAAGAATGAAAGAACAGGCTAGGCTGACCGGCAGTCACGGGGGAGGAGAAGAGAGAGTAGTAGAGGCATAAGGACAGAATAATTAAGGAGGGGCGAGAATAAAGGACATGGACACAATGAGGTGAAAAGTGGAGGGGAAGTGAGTAAGAAGAGAAGGCGAAGAGATGTGAGACATGGGGAACGAAAGAACGAAGAGTGGAATGAAGGAATAAGCGTGAAAGTGCTGAGAGACAGACAGAAATAGAGTTGTACAAGGTTTATATATATATATATATATATATATATATATATACATGTGTGTATTTTTTCTTTTATTCTTCTATATGTTTTAGCCTTGAGGCTTCGGTTATGCTGGGGCACTGCCATTGTAATCACCTTTTGGTGAACTTCGATATCATTGCTCTCATTTGAGTTTCCTGCCTTGAAATTGGTTCATCTGTGATCTTGGATAGTAAGAGGTTAAGTTGTTTTTTTTTTCCAAACATCTACTCCCCCTCCATCGAGGTTACTCAGATATTTTGGCAAGGAGGTAAGTATATGTGATTCCTTGAATCCAAAGCTATTGCAGTACATTGTTCTCGCCCTAGATGGTACAGCTGCGACTTTTGCAACAGTACATTGACGTCCACTTTGGGTTCTAGCAAAACCCTCAATTCCAATGTTTGATGCCAAAATTTCCAGTATCTCCCATATACATATATCACTGCGTACCTCTTCCATCTTCGCTTCAGGGAGTAGAGTCGTAGTTCGTTCAGGCTCCCCTAGTAGCTCAGCTGTTCCATTGTTGCAATCTACCTCGTGTAGTATCTTATAACCGCCTGACGTCCTACTGTTAATCCTACAGTTTAGCGTGACCAGAGTTGAGAGCAGTTATCCAGGCGGCCTGAGGACAAATGTTTCCTATCCTCTTGTACTGAAGGTTGCCAGACTCGACCCGGCATTCGCCTACACACTGGCGACATGCATATGAAACGACGCATCGTAGCTCATATCAGTCACACGTCTGTGATTCTCGGATTTCTGGTACTTTTTATCCAAAATATCGCTGCTATGACTTCTGAGCAACAATTACCTGGTAGGGGAGAGCTTGGAATTTTCCCGCATAGAATTGCGTGTTGTTGTCCTCAACCCATTTATATATGCCATCTACACCTTTCTGTAGAAGATTAGCATCAGAATGTACCTTAACCGATTGTACTACTTTTGTCGGCATAGATAGTAAGTGTGAGTATATGTGTTACTGATCGCATGTCTGAAAGAATCACCATGAAGATCAGTGTCACGATTACACTTAACTGAGACGCTCAAATTGACTCAAATTTCTATTAAAAATTCTGATGGTCGCAAAGCCTGGCTTCTGTCTTTTGGAGCAGTGCAGCGACGTCCATTTCAATGTCTGGTATAATTCTCAATTCCAAAGTTTGGTGCCAACCCATACATTATATATATATATATATATATATTTATACATTCACTTACAAACACACATGTATATACATGCACACACACACATATACATATATATATATATATATATATATATATATATAATATATATATTTATACATATATATATACATATATATATACATCTGTATATACATACGCATGCATAGACTTACTTATTTCTGTGCGCACACTCGTGTTTCTAACACTGTGCGATATTTTCCATAGGCAGGTTATATTGCTACGTTAAAAAAGTGACTTCCGCAGAACACTCCAATGAAGCTAAAAATTATATATATATATATATATATATATATATAATATATATATATATATATATTTCATATTAGCAGCTTGTGCAACGAAATTTTTTATTACCTCAATACCATCAATGTATACGTATACTGTGTTCATTTTATCCTGCTGATCGTTATGGGAAAGCAATTATAATTGTATTCAAGTTCTTAAGATTGCAGTTTTGAGTGTTTTAGTTACTTATTCAATGATCCTGTTGATTTGAACTTGGTTACTTTTTCCCTTAAAAATAAATCACCTGTTTTTACAACGATATTTTTCTTTCCGATATCTGTTACAAAGAGATCTTTAATGAATGGAAATAAATCAACATGAAATATTACACAAGTCTATAAGAAACACCTATAGGTGTATTAATAAGTATTTGCATTTTAGAACAACATTTACAAGAAACATTTAGAGCAAATGGTATAAATTGTCGGATAACTTTTTCAGGTATATACACTAGAATGGTCAATATGAGACATTGTAGATATTAAAAATGCACTCCCAAAATAACATGTGACATTTAAAAGACATTTCAATAATTTTAGAAATTGTATTTAGAATCAAGAAATCAAAAATTTTGTCTTCTGCATGTTGTAGCACCAGGTGGAATCATATTCACATGATTTATGTTTTCCCCGACGCCAGCATCCACACTCCTATTTGCTATTGAATGAAATTCGAGCATAATCAGATTGTGATTTAGTATATCTGCACCATATTATTGAACGTATTCTTCCCATTTTTATGACATTCGACGTGAGTCTTCTCTTATTACTAGCTCTGAATGATAACCCTTTTCGAAGGAACACTTCCTTGTTACTCTGTTTCATTTGATGTTGCTGCTATTATTATTTAGTTGTTTACCCATATTTCCATCATATTCGTTTCAAATTATGTGCAACAGATTAATAGAATCCTCTACTGATTTGTATATTTAAAGTTCAGGTTTGATTTCATAGTTACTAAGCTAATATATATTACGAGCTGGCAGAAACGTTAGCACGCCGGCGACATGCGTAGCCGTATTTTGTCTGCCGTTACGTTCTGAGTTCAAATTCCGTCGAGGTCGACTTTGCCTTTCATCCTTTCGGGGTCGATAAATTAAGTACCAGTTACGCACTGGGTTCGATGTAATCGACTTAATCCGTTTGTCTGTCCTTATTTGTCCCCTCTGTGTTTAGCCCCTTGTGGGTAGTAAAGAAGTATGTATTATATTGCACAATTTCGCTCATATAAGCAGTGTTATAAAGGAAGTATTCATGTAGTTTGTGAAGTATCAAATAGATTGTCGATCGACATTTTGATGCGTCATTCGATTTACCTCAATGCTTTTTTATCTTTCCGTGGCTGGCAAAAGAATATCCCACCTACATATTTAAAACCATAGGTTGTTTCATCTTTACTTCATTTTGAACCTTATAAACTATTGTAAGACATGACTGGTAATTTTGTTGTTACCCTAACATTATAATTGATTAAGCGAAATTATCATGAAAAGTATCCTAATGAACGACGTGGTCTTACTAAGGTACCTGGACTAGATAAACTCATTTATATTTTCATTCGTTAGGGTAAATAAGTTTTGGTTTGAGATTTGGATTCTATTTCTACTTAGATTAATTAATCATTGAGACATTTCCCCGTATTCCTTGTTTAAAATAATTTAGTTGTTTCTGATCATTTACATCACATATTTTGCAGTTATTTCTGGAACGGATGCAATTCCCATTGTTTTCCTCATCTTACTTCTGTAATCGTATTGTCTGTTATTTTTTATTTATTTTCGATGTAACTGAGAATACATTGTGTATATATAGCTTTTAATTGTTGTAGCCGCGTATATATTTTTGCGTTGAATATAACGTTATATATATATATATATTATATATATATATATATATATATATATATATATATATATATATATATATATATGTATGTATGTATGTATATATATTGGCCTTTTTATTGCAAACACTTTTATTTTGTCGTTTCTCATGTTATGATTATATGATAATATAAAAGTTTTACGTTTTGTTTCGTTTCAGCATTCTCTTAAGATCTTGCGCCTACACACAATGATGATGGTGTGGTGATTCGCTATCGATATTGTTATCGTTGTCGATAGTAATATCGAATTTTGCTCTTATTGTTTTCACTATTGTGTATCCAATTGTTATGTGTGTTCTCCACTTCAATCATATTGTTGGATGTTCCCTCACAAGTAAAAAAAACATAGAGAGAGAGAAAATATTCAAACGTCAGTGGCCCTTTTTTTCCATGAATCGTAACCTTAGTGGTTTTGATCTTTTGATCTTCCGTATTTTAAATCTCCCATTAAAGTTAGTAGCTTCAATAAACAATAAAGATACAATTTGTGGTTTGAAGATATTTATTATTTGTTACATGGAATGGCTTCCTTATGTATGCATGGGGAATGTATTTTTTTCTAATATCTGTTCGTCAGTTACTTCAAAACTATATACAAGTAGAGAAAAACAACTTTCTCTGAAACAATACAGAATTATTCTCTTTGAATGTGTGCGCACAGATATTCAAGCATCACACTTCGACAGGCACTAAAGTACCCATACACACAATTACAGATATATAAAACGCATATACAACAGCATATAATGATTTACATATGTTTACGTAATCGTTTGCGTATCTATTTGTTTTAACAGTCCCTGACAAACAGAAACAGTTTGCATTCTTTCCTATCCTGATTCCCATAGGCTATATATGTATATACTAAGATACATGCACTCCATACACGCATATACACACCTGCATGATAGATATGTATCTTTGGATTGCGAGAGATATAAAAAGATTGGATTTAGTGTTGCAGGCAAAAACGAACGAAATAATACACGCATTTTCGCTACGAATACCAATAAATATAATGCTTTATAGATTGTAGTTACATAGAGATTCACACAAAATCTGTTTCCAAGCAGATAATATGAGGAAGTTCTATAAATACACTCCGTGCCACCGTGGCCTTGGAACTGATCGGGAAATCAATCTGAAAAATAAAAGGGTATAAACTAATACTGAAAACATAAATATTTATAAATGCATCTGAATAGGTATATGTGTTTGTATGAGTATGTAAATATACGCATGTATATACGTATATGAGTGTATATTCATATGCACGTATATGAATACATATAAACGCACACACACACACACACACACACACACATCCACACACACACATATATATATATATGTATGTATACATATGTATATACACACATAAATGCACACACACATATAGATATATATATATATATATATATATAATATATATATATATATATATATATATGTATATTTATATATATATATTATACAGTTGGAAACCAAACATACTAGATAAGACCCTCCGATATGCGCTACTATATGTTGAATCTTTCTGTGCCACTCAACATTGACAACTTCTAAACTTAAATCCACCTTTCCATTACTTGTTCGGAACTTCAAAGGTTTCGTAACATATTCCTGCATGCTCCCACCGTTACCTTCACCACAACTTCTGCAATACTCTCTAACACAAACAACCTACATGTTTCCAGTTCCCTGCATTTAGCATTTTGAATCTCTGCCTCTAGTTTCATTGCATATAACCATTTCTCTTACCCACTTCATGCACAACATTGTAACATCCATAAGTTCATAATCCTTTCACATAACCTCAATATCCGGACGTCTATATCCTCTTGATACATATTTGTTTCACTAGAGTCTGCAGTTCTCCTTTCAGAAACGTAGCATGTGATATCTTTTTTCAATTCTCAACTTCCCAATTTACGCTTCATCTGTGGGCGCGTCCTAAGGATGCCAGTTATAACGGACTTAACTCAGCCCTTCGGGCTGCTTTAAAATGCATAGGCGAAATCAGTCCTATTGAAATTTGGTCGGTCTTGATCTTAAAATTAAATTGTAGATATTTCCGATATCCTAAAGCTTGGAGTATAACACATGGCATTCTTTTGGACATCCTCATACGTACTGTTCGATATCGTTGTCAACCCAACAGTTTGTGTTCTAGCAATTTTATAATTACTCAGCAGCTCATTCACCTCGAGTGTAAATTCGGAACGCAGTATGAATGTAAAAACAGCTGGGTAAATATTCACAGATGATTTCCTCCGTCTTCTAGGGGTGTTTAAGCAGTCTTTCTGCTGTTTTGATAGCTATACTGCATTCGAAATTTGCTTTCTTCTCGGTAAAATATCAGCTTCCAAATTTTCTTTATGAAATTAAAAAAAAAATGATGTGTCACTTAATTTTCTAACATACACTAAACGAGAATAACGCTGAATACACCTGGCTTACAAATCTTCTCAGTATCCAAATACCTTAGGTAGTCGGCGAACTGTCTTATATGTCTGCATATGTCTGCATTATAAACGCGTCGAGAAACTCGTTTGCGGTATTCCTTCATATATTTTAAGTTTTAAGCTCGTATCCCACGAAGGTGAAATATGACCTTCATGATTTCAGGGTCAATAATTTGCTGTACAACTGAAGTTCAAGGATTGATGTAATAATACTCTATATTATGCTTGGATGTTGATGTTAAACTGTGTATGTTCACCAAGCAGAAGTAACAATTTGATGTGTGATCTTTTGGCTCTCTCCAAATCATTGGGATGGCAAAAGCCATATGGCGTAAAACTTTAGCCCAGGCAGTGAGGAGTCTGGTACGGGTTACACAACACCCATTATGGGCCCAGCTTCTATACTGGTCACCCACTTTGCAGTCAGCTAATGACCTCAGCACTTTTTAATCAGAGGCATGAAACGCTGTCTTTGTGACTTGAATGTTAAGTCAACATAAATATACGTAAAGTTTTTCCGATGTTTATATAGTTTCGTCCTTATTTCAAATTTTAGTGAAACCGACAATGCCTTTTTTTCCTCTCAGAACGCTCTCCCCACGAATTCAGGCCTGAGTAATCAATGATATCTCCTCTAAAACAATGACACTTTCTCACGCGTCCACATACATACACAATAGAGACACACTAAACACCACACAGCTTGATTGACTTACACGCAACACATTATAAACAGCATTGCCATTCCCTACCTCCCAGATCCACATAAATAATGATTACTTTATCCGGAAGGAAAGAAGAACTTGGCGAAGAAACTCTAGTAAAGAAGAAACCTTGGTGAACAGCATCGAATACTTATAGTGTTGTGTACATTACGTGTCTTGTATCACTGCTCGATATTCGAATATCATACTTGTTGACAAGCAAATATAGAGCGATATATTTAGATACTTTTATACCTACGAAACAACCTAATCAATCAAATTCACAAATACTCCTTCTCTCGCACACACATGCATGCACACGCACTCACATACGCCTTGTTCCATGCACACTTACACATATTATCTTAAACGCTCCCTCCCATTCATATATATATATATGCATCTTTACACACTTCCTGTCATTCTTTTTCATGGCATGACCGATATTTACTCACCTATAATTATATTCTCCTGTACCGGAAACCACATAGCTCGAAGCACTTTTTTTACGTTCACAATAGTTAAAGATCTACATTCACAAACTTTATCCTCCAAATACATCTTCTGTCCCCCGACTTCTCTCTACTCATCTATCAGTTTGATAAATTTTCATGAATGAAATTATATCTCGTTTTCCATCGATGCAAGTTACAATGACAGTGTTAATATTATTTTTACGTGATTTTCCTGTTTGTGTTTGCTTATAGTTCGTCTTCTGGATTTTCACATTAATGTGGAACTTAACATCAGTTTCCAAGTATAGTGGTTTCCATGCATAAATATAACCACGATAGATGTCCGTGATAATCTAAAAACATTGTTGCCACAAACCCATCATAAATCGACAAACAATATAGTGTTAGAGTACTTATATTCCACTGTGAATTACTGATCTGCATCAGAAAAAAATACGATGTGTGAACTGCTTACAAATAGTTTAGGTATAACAAAGAAATATGCAATATACGGTCAATTTTCCCAGTATTTTTCTTATGTGGCGTTATTGTAGTATGCGTGTGAGTGTGTGTGTGTGTGTGTGTGTGTGTGCAAGCGTGCATGTGTTCGTGAATGTGTGTGCGTGCATATAAGTATGTGCATACAAACTAGCTAACAACCTCACCCACACGTGTATATGTATATGTGTGTATGTGTGGGGTGGAAACATATAGATAAAAAGATAGTGATCTCCGTAGACATATATGTAACTCTCTGCCACTCTCTGTCACTATATATGTATTCATCTATCTATCTATCTATCTATCTATATATCTATCTATCTATATATATATATGTATATATATATATATATATATATATATATATGTGTGTGTGTGTGTGTGTGTGTGTGTGTGTATATGTGTGTGTATACATACATATTATTCATATATATACGCAAATATAGAAACGTTTACATACATGCATATACACATATATACCTATACACACACACACATATAGATAGATACGCCAAGCAATATAATGATAGAAAATATGCATTATGACAGGGATGGCCCGGAATGGAAATGATTAGTAAAGATTTAGAAATATGTGACGAAGAGAAGAGTTTGCATATCATTTGGGAGTAAACAAAATGTTTGTGGATTGCATAGGTTATACGTTTTATTTTCCTTTTCTCAATAACATTTCCATTTGACCTTACCATATATATTTTGTCAGATATAAAGATGTAAGGAATGTTCATATTTTTATTTTATTGTCTCAGGTATAAGCTTCTTACAAAAGACAAGACATATACTTTATTTCAGAGGGTTTTCGGAAGCAACTAGACGTTTGAATACACAGAGAAAGAGATTAAGTGTAGATATAGAGTTCCAAAAAACAAAAGAAGGAAGTTTGTAGGATTCTTGAAACCGAATGCTAGAAGCGAAAGGTAATAATATACTTGAAGATGTGGAAAACGTTTCATTATACTTGTGTATAAAGAATGAGTAATTTTATTATTATTATTATTATTATTATTATTATTATTATTATTATTATTATTATTATTATTATTATAATTATTATAATAATATTATTATTATTATATTATTATTATTATTATTATATTATTATAATTATTATTATTATTGTTATTATTATTATTATTATTATTATTATTATTATGTTGTTGTTGTTGTTATTATTATTATTGTTATTATTATTATGTTATTGCTATTATTATTATTATTATTATTATTATTATTTTATTATTATTATTGTTATTGCTATTATTATTATTTTTATTATTATTATTATTATTATTATTGCTATTATTAATATTATGACTACTAATAAATACTACTACTATTGGTACTACTACTACTACTACAACTACTACTACTGCTACTACTACTACTACTGCTGCTGCTACTACTACTACTACTACTACTACTACTACTACTACTATTATCATCATTATTGTTATTAAAAGTCGAGGGACAAAATGAGTCTGCTTGATAAAAAGAAGTTTTAAACGATCCTAAACCACGCCGTTTATAATACGTAACTTTTCTGGCTAGATCCTGGAGCATAGTGTACACTTACATTTAATAATATATATTTTGATGAAAATGGGAGCAGCTGCAGCCAGTACCTATCCATAGTCTCTCAGGTTGAGAATTGCGGTATAATCAGAGATTTTCCTTTAGGTACAGTTGGCATATTTATTATACAACTCTGATGTGGACGCGGAGGGAAAAAAAGAATAATTCTTTACTATCTGGAGAAGACGTGCTAATGGTATTTCCAGTTGAAGGTTCATGGCTCAGTGGTTAGAGCGCCCAGCTCGCAATCATGAGTTGGCCAGTTCGATTCTCTTACTGAGATGTGTGTTGTGTTCTTGAGCAAGACTCTTTAATTTATAGTGTCCCAGTCCACTCAGTTGTAGAAATGAGTTGTGAGGTCACTAACGCCAATCTGTATAGGCATTTGTTATCCTATCTGATTACATGAGTGGCGAGTAGAGGGGCATCTGATATGCATAAATGGCGTTGCCAGAAATGGTGCTTTAGGGGTGAACTTTCTAGTTGCAATTTCATGTTCAATCATGAGCGAAGGGCGTATTTAATCTTAGAATAAGGTGGCAATGGATATGAAAATCTCTAGTGTTATTCTGAGAGAGTTGGGCTTTTGAGTGGCTTGACTATGACGATTGGCAGCTGGTCGTTATAGTGTTGCTATTTGCTTGTGATAGCAGCAGTAAAACATAATGACAGTGATGCTGAATTGTCAGTTGTGGTATTATGAAGATATGGGGGTTGTGGTTTACTGGACACTGAATCACTGGTGATGGCGTTTAATAGGTCAGCAATTATGCTAGTAGTGAGGAGTGACTACGGCTGCTAGTCATGTAATACTTTTTCTGCTGCCGTTGTGTTGTTTCTTGTTACTTGTATTCTTGTTTTTGCTTTTGCTTTTGTCACTCTTATTTTTTGCAATTGATCTGCAGTTGGAGGAAATGAATGCTTATATTTATAAAAGAAAATCAACAATTTTGTGATTCTTTTGTAATTATTTCTGCGATCGTCTATGAAGCAATTGGACTGTTCTTTCGCCATTATAATTCAAGCGTGAACAACGTGTTTTATGTTTGGGAGAGATAAATCAATGCATTTATGAAAATACAGAGTTCACTTTTTTTTTTTATCATAGACGTGTTGTGTAGTCATAAATCTGTGTGAATGCATTACGTCCACATATGAATGTGGAGGTACAAAGGCATGAATGTATGTTATAGTAAGACACTAGTGTGACGCCGTTTGGAGGAGTGGTTAGGAAGATAAACGAGAAGGAAGAAATCCTGTAACTGAATAAGTAAACACACGGTCAGTGAAGTTAAATGAATTTAAAAGCTAGTAACAATAAAAGGTGTAAAATATTTTCAATTATTTTTTTCAATGGGATGCATGTTTTCGAACGTATGTGTCAGTGTGATCAATATGTTTATAACAAGGAAGGGATGTACTCACCACTCTTCGACTATAGTAAGACACAATTCTTAATAAAACTGCATATAGCATAAATATTTAGAACGAATTTCTAGGATTTGCAAGCAATACAAATTTACAATTGTTTATTCACGCAGAATATGAAATTATACAAATATTTACAGAGTCAACATCATCTCCTGATTATTCCGAAATAGTGCATTTCGAATGATTTTCAGCTGAATAGCTGGGCTTATTTCCTCGTTTCGATGGCAACTGACTGACCAGCCATGTCAATATATATTCATTTATTGCCCACAGGGAGTTCAACATAGAGGGGACAAACAAGGACAGACAAATGGATTAAGTCGATTACATCCACCCCAGTGCATAACTAATCGACCCCGAAAGGATGAAATGTAAATTCGACCTCGGTGGAATTTGAACTCAGAACGTGACGGCAGACGAACTACCGCAAAGAATTTCACCCGGCGTGCCAAAGATTCTGCCAAAAGATAAAAGGTAACCAATCTGTCATATTAAATACCTTATGTTTTAGAAATTGCAACATATTTCTTGCATTCGTTGCAACTATTATAATACCATTTATATGAAGAGCTGTTTATCAAACACACAATATATGCATTACATCGTCATTTGATAATCCATTTATATATCCGCAAATACTTATATTCATCCGTCCTTTACAACAGCGATGGTTCCAGTTGATCCGATTAACTGAAGAGCATGCTCGTGAAATTAACACTTAAGTGGTTGAGAACACCACTGACATATATATATATATATAATATATATATATATATATATTATATATATATATATATATATATATATATATATGAAAAACAAGTAAAAAATAGAAAATGCTAAAATAATTTTATAGTGAACATTTCAGTACCGGTTTCGGTCATTTTGAGACCTTTTCAACTGTAACGATTAAATAATTAAATTTAGAAAAATTAGAAGAAAAGTTTTTTTAAAGAATATTTCTATAGTAGTGTTCAGATTTAAGTGGCATTCTGCCTTTCTCTGACTCCCTTGTTTGCACTTGTGTGTTCGAGGTAGTTGTGAGCTCTTGGTAGGGTAGTAGAGAGAAGGCTGGTGAGGAAAGGGGGGTGGGAGAATATGGGAGTGCCCTGATGGTCGTATTTTGAATGGTCAGTGGCGGCTGGCAGTCTCAGTTCAATTCAGGAGAATATTTATATTGACAGGCTTCTTTATAGAATTAGCGTAGGTGTTATACTAAAAAACATTAGTGACAAACTTAAGGGGTAGGGGGTGGAGAAGAAGAAGAAGAAGAAGAAGAAGAAGGAGAAGGAGAAGGAGAAGATGACGATGATGGTGATGGTGGTGATGATTATGACGACGATGATGAAGATAACGATGATGATGAAGAAGAAGAAGAAGAAGAAGGAGAGAAGGAGAAGATGGTGGTGATGATGGTGGCGATGATGATGATGCCGATGATGATGATAACGATGATGATGAAGAAGAAGAGGAAGAAGAAGAAGAAGAAAAACAGAGAAGGGAGAATATGAATGTAAATATAGCTATGAAGGGGCTGATTAGTAATGGATTCTATTGAGTGTAGTATTTGTGTGTGTATATATTTTTTTCTTTTATTCTAAAGTTGAGGTATATTAATTGTTTGTCGTAGACCCGTTAAGAAGTGGCTTGTATTTTGTAATAAAGAGATTTTCTTTACTTATTCGTTGTCTCGAGGTTGTATCGTCCCTAAATTGGTAGAGGGGGAAAATTCTGAAGTTTGGTGTTTTTTTGTTGGCGCAAGTATCTATGTGTTGGCTAAAAGCTATTTTTCTGTTTTGGGGAATTTTTATCTGGGATCTGTGCAGGGCCATTCGTTTACGCAAACCATTTTTTGTTTGGCCTATGTACTGCTCTTGACACCCGGAGCAGGTTAGTGAGTATATTAGGTTCTCCGAAGCACATGTGAAGTTGCTTTTCACTGTAAAACGTTGTCCCTGTTTGAAGGAGAACTCAGAACCCTCGATTAGATAGTCGCATATCCCGCAATTGGGTCTTCCACATTTTTTTACTGTCGGCTTCTGTGTTGAAGAGTGAATTCGGGCTTGTGTAAGGAGACTTTTCATGGATCTAGGCTGTCTTTTGCTTTTTATGATCGTGTGTGTTTGGAGGATTGTGTTCATTCTGTGGTCTTTTTTTAGGAGGGGTATGTTGTGGAGGATGGTGTCGAAGGCTTCGTTATTGAGAGGGTTGTGTGTGGAGATGTATGGTAAGGCTTTTGGTTGTAAGTTTTTCTTTGATTTGGGATGTCTCAGTTCCTTGATGTTAAGTTGAAGGGCACGTTGAATGCATTTGTCAATAAGTGAAGGTGGATAGTTCCTGGTGATTAGGGTATCTTTTAGTTCTTGTAGTCGTGTGTCTCTGGTGTTTGCGTTAGAGACTATAGTGCATATCCTTTTTGCTAGATTGAAGGGGATATTCATCCTGGTGTGTCTGGGGTGGCATGAATTGAATGGAAGATATTGCTTAGAGTCTGTAGGCTTATAGTATATGTCTGTTTCTATTATATTATTAGCTTTCTTAATGAGGATATCGAGGAAGGGGAGTTGTTGTTGGCTATATTCCATCGTGAATTGGATGTTTACGTCCAGTCCGTTTAAAATTTTCTGGAATTCTATGAGTTTTTCTATATTTTTATGCCAAAGGATGAAACAGTCATCTAGATATCTCTTCCAGTTGTTTTCTATGTAGATGGAGAAAGGGCTGCCATATCTTTCTAGAACCTTACGATACAGACTGATCTCTAGGTATCCTATGACTAGGTTGGCAAAGGAGGGGGCCATTCGTGTACCCATCGCAGTCCCCGATTTTTGTCGGTAGAAGTTGTCATTGAAGGCGAAGAAGTTATTTTCCAGGATGAATTTAACCCCTTCTATCACAAATTCTTTTTTGATGCGGTGTGGTAGTTCGTTGGCGTGATTCTCTAGCCAGAATTGGATTGCCTCTAGTCCTAGGTTGTGGGGGATATTGGAGTAGAGGTTGACTACATCGAAGGATACCAGTATGGTGTTTTTGTTTATAGTATTCGGTAGGTGATTGAGCATATCTAAGTCGTCCCTTATATAGCTTTTGACATGTTTGAGGAGTGGTTTTAACAGGGTGTCTAAAAAGTTACTGAGGCGGTGGGTTTCGCATGCGGGACCTGCTATTATGGGTCTCAATTTGAGGTCATTAGGATTAGGGACTTTAATTATTTTGTCTGTAGCAATATATATATATATATACTTCTCGTAGTTCTCAGCGTGGTTGGTTGTGCGAGATTGGCCATCACACATTCTTAACACCAAGGAATCTGCGCTACAGAGATCTGTAACCTTGGTTAAAGGCCCCTTTCTTCTCAGGGCATGGCGGTTGTGCCAGGTGTGCTAGCTGGGCAGACCTCTTCTTTTTAAATAATTCCAAGATCAGTACGACATTTTCGTCAACCCAATCTTTGTTTTATTTTTATTCGAAAACACACAGACGTCTGCAGTTGGAGACGGATCAGACGGGTAATTGGATTGATCAAGCATTATCTGTAAGTCTGCCTAGAAGTTTACTTTCACTTCGTTTATCAGCACACAAACTAGTTTTGATTTTCTTGCTCTTGGTTATCCCTCTCTTTTCACGGTTTGAATTTGTAAAAGATCAGGCGATAGTCAGTAAGGCATTCTCCCTGGGCATGACTATGGTCTGCATGATATCAGACTGACAATGTTGGCACATTAGGACGCAGTGTAGTAAGTACCAGTATTTTAATCGGGTATGCCTCTAGATTTCTCTTTGCTGCGAGATGTTTTGTTGATGACGAGCTGATGTTCGGGGAAAAACGCAAGAGATACTCACCCGTTATCGTTGCAGATCCCAACCGGATGCTTTCCGAGGACTTCTCTCGAGGTTTTTGAATTTCGACCCACTCTGGCGTTCAAATCTCCTAGGCTTATGATCTAATCATCGACAGAGTTTCCCTGAAGGAGTCTACTGAAGTTTGAGTACAAATAGTCATTGTTTTCTGGGTTTGAGTGCCGGGTCGGTGAGTTAACGCGAAATATCGTGGCATACTCCTTCTTTTTCTGAATGTGGATGCATGGAGCTGATGTTGTGAGAATGACCTGCTGGTAGGATTCCCGGCTTTGAGACAATGGAATTTCTTATGAAATCGACACCTGAACGTCATGTCGTATGGTGTTTTGCTTGACCAATATACGAGGGACGTTCAATAAGTAATGCCTCTGACCCACTTCCCATAGCAGTAGAGCAACGACACTTGGCACAGTTATTAGACTTTTTCTACATAGGAACCACCCAGAGTTACGCATTTCTCCCATCGTTTGATGCGGCTGTGGAGACCGTTTTTGTAGAAGAACCCAGCTTGGTCCTCCAACCTCAACGTGGCTTCAGAAATCAAGGCTGCATCATCTGGGAAACGCTTTCCTTTCAAAAACAACTTCATGATTGGGAAGAGGTGAAAATCAGAGGGTGAAAGGTCAGGAAAGTAGGGGCATGGGGAGGAGTTCATAGCCATACGTCTGTGCTTCTGATCTGGCGACAAGCGAGTTGTGGACCGGAGCGTTGTCCTGCAGGAGGAGGATGCCTTTGCTGATCTTGCCCCGCCTCTTGATTTTGATAACTTCTCTTAATTTCCTCAAAAGTGAAGCATAATAGGCTCCTGCAATTGTGGTACCCTTTGCCAGGAAATCTGTCATCACTACTCCGTCCTGGTCCCAGAAGACTGTGAGCATGACCTTGCCAGCGGAGGGCTGCACCCTTGCCTTCTTTGGAGGGGGTGAGTCACGGTGCTTCCACTGCATTGACTGGGCTTTGGTCTCTGGACCATCGTGATGGACCCAGGTTTCATCCTGTGTAATCAGTCTTTTGAAAAATTTTGACTCATCTTCTTGGCACATCTCCAAATTCACCCTCGAGCATTCGACGCGTTCTTGCTTCTGGAAAGGCGTGAGCAACCTGGGAATCCATCTGGCAGACACATTTTGCATATGCAAATGGTCATGAATGATAGTTTCCACAGACCCGTTACTAATCTTGACCTCATGAGCTATTTGGCGAATAATTATGCGTCGATCTTCCAAAATGGCAGCTTCAACTTGACGGACAGATGCCTCATCAGTGGCAGAAGGGGGCGACCAGATCTGGGAGCTGTTTCCACAGAGTTCCGACCATGTTTGAATTCACGATGCCAGCGTTTTACAAGGTCATATGATGGGGCATCATCACCATAAGTTACTTGCATTTCATCAAAAGTCTCCCGTGGTGTGCGTCCTTTCAAATACAAAAACCGGATCACTGCTCGACACTCAACAGGCTCCATTTCACACTAGACTCGGTTCAAACACATGTAAATCAGAAACCACAACAAATTCAGAGCTGTAATTTGCCACGTACTCTATAGAGATATAAATGAATGCACATACAAAATTTCTGCAAGTGGGTCGGAGGCATTACTTATTGAACGTCCCTCGTAGTGTGTACCGTGCACAATGTTCTTTCAAGCAGTCTCACTTTGTGAGCCGGACTTCGCTAAGAGCTGCAATATCAATATCTTGCCTAGAGAGTTCATGTACAATGAGAGCGGAACAGCGTTATCGGTGACCTCTGTTGCCTGAGTCAAGGATGGGATTTCTTGAAATTTAGAATTTATCTCTCGAACTTAGATTGGTATATGAAAATAGATATGATTGTATGATAGCAGCTATCTTCAACAAGGGATAGGGTTCAAGTATTAAAATGCTTAAACAATTTCAACAAATGCAAAATCAATAATTACAAACAGTTCACCTTAATAAATATATCAGTATTTCTAAATTCTCAGTATTTTAGGGGTCTCTGGCAAATAATTCACATACAAATCTTACACTCACCTGGAAAGTGAAACAAAAATATTTTATTTCACTGTTATCATTATTACTATTGAAATCTACATCGGAGCTCTTTAGAAATTCCGTGTCAGCATTCCATTTTATCCAATTTAAAAGCATACCGTGTGAATTTCCTCACATTTATTATATTTGGCAATAAGTCATTCTTTCATCATTTAGTCATGTAAAGAGTTAATTGGTTCCTCCCTTACTTATGGAAAATCACATTTTTCTATTTGGTAAAGAAAAAGACAATTTAATTATAGGAAAAAATACCTAAATCTCTTAAAGTTGGCACTTTCCCCTCTATAACCAAAACACCATGATAAACTGAAAAACTTTTTTTTTTCAACACTTCCGAAATTTTTTACAATCTTTCCTTCTCTAATAAAGTCATTCAGCATCTTCATAAAAATTGGATTAATTAATTTTCCTCCAATCTACATCACGGCAATAAGATAATTTAAAATGATTTAGTCAATGTTTCAAAAATATGCCAAAATATATATTACGCTTTAATATATGGTTTTTCTAAGTAAGTGCACATAACTGCTGGCTGTGTATATGGAAATGTCATGGAAATTAAATTAAAAACAAATGTCTAACTTCGATTGCAAAAATAATTTCCAGGTTACTAATGGGCTGATTTCTTAGCATGTTGGCACATTTTTAAGAATATGAAATGCCTGATTTTTTATTGGAACAAAGCCATATACACACACATACACAGACAGGCACACACACACGCACATAAACACATGTATACACAGAAACATATACATATATACATATATATGTATATATAGATATACATAAATACATATATTGATTATCTAAATATATATATATATGTATATATATGTATATGTGTGTGTGTGTGTACATATATGCACTTACATGTATATATATGTATATATGAATGTGTGTGTGTGTGAGTGTGTGGAGACGGAATGACCCAGTAGACTCGGTGCCATAGGGTCGCGGTCTCGATTCACAGACCGGGTGTTGGGAGTTTTTATTGAGCGAAAACACCTAAAGCTCCACGTGCACGGGTGTAGTGGCGAACCCTGCTATATTCTTACACTACAACTTTCTCTCACACCTTCTCTCTGTTTCTGTTGTAACTGGGTGTCAAAAGCCAGCCTTGTCGCACTCTGTGTCACGCTGAATATCCTCAAGAATTAGGTTAAGGGTACACGTGTCTGTGGAGTCATTGGACATGGCCCTAGTGGGGCTCATATAATATTTTAATCTGCTAGCATTTTATTCTTAAAATATGTGCAATAAACCAACTATTATTCGATAATGCACAATATATCTTACAAATATTTAATTATAAAAATATAATGAGGTATTTCGAAATCTTCAACTGGTTATGTATGTCCAGTAGAGTAAAATGTATATGAAAGGAGTCCAGAGGCAAAAATTGGTTCAGAATCACTAATCTAGTTATACGTATGTGGATGCTTAGTAAATATATTGGGTTACATCCAATGTAACACAAAATATAATACATTTAAAAAAGCACAACGTTTTGAGGATGTGAGAGCAAACTAATATCAACAATGTAAGCTTTCGTTTCATTGCCATTCCATTACAGTACATATATGTTTAAATCAGTCTATGAATGAGCAGCATAAAACAACATCATATTGATCTGTAAGTTCGCTCTTATAAACTAGGTATCAAGAATAAAAACGAGTTTTGAAAACAAAAGAAATTAGTATTGTGAAAAGATCAAAAAGTCAGATTTGAAGAAAAAAATGAATACTTAATGATGTATCTCAGTTACCTGGAATTCAATGGGACTTTAGAATATATAATATTCGTTGTATCGTTCGAGAGGAATATAATAGATCGAAGATTTGAAAATGAAATATAAAGAGATAATATTGACTGTAGGCTATCATATAATTGAAAGAATATGGAGACTAACACGTACATAAGTGGAAACAAGTGTATCATTCGAATAGATAACCAGAATGACGCACACATTCTCAAAATATAGCATTTAAAAATAAATAAACAAATATAAGCACAAATATTAATAGAAGTGTAAATATACATTGAAAGTAAGCATACGAAAATATTTAAGATACCAAATATTATATATGCAATGGTAAAAATAAAACATGATCTCAATACAACAACAAACATTAAATAATATACACACATTTCTATAAACATATATTACTTTATTGATTTCATATAAGTGCTTTGTATAATCATTCCTTGTGTGATGTTGTTTATGGAACACAAGTAAAATGTATTGAAAGAGCACGATATATCGCCCCCACTCTTGTTTTATATTCATGATCTGTGTTTGAAAATATTTGAAATGAACTAGAGAAAAGAAGAGAATAGTAATCCCTTCCTTCCTCACATATATATCCGTTGAAATAAAACCACCAGAATTTTAAAACTTGATAATACATCGGATAAATCTACCGCACCTCTCAAATGTAATACATGCTCCTAAGTATAAGGCTCTTGCTTATTTCAAACTATATACAGCAGAAGACAATGCGTTGCTACATTTAACCAAAACATTCGATTGAACAGCCTTATACATAGGCGCAGGAGTGGTTGTGTGGTAAGTAGCTTGCTTACCAACCACATGGTTCCGGGTTCAGTCCCACTGCGTGGCATCTTGGGCAAGTGTCTTCTGCTATAGGCCCGGACCGACCAACGCCTTGTGAGTGAATTTCGTAGACGGAAACTGAAAGAAGCCTGTCGTATAAATGTATATGTATATGTGTGTGTGTGTGTGTGTGTGTGTGTGTGTGTGTTTGTCCCCCTAGCATTGCTTGACAACCGATGCTGGTGTGTTTACGTCCCCGTCACTTAGCGGTTCGGCAATAGAGACCGATAGAATAAGTACTGGGCTTACAAAGAATAAGTCCCGGGGTCGATTTGCTCGACTAAAGGCGGTGCCCCAGCCTGGCCGCAGTCAAATGACTGAAACAAGTATAAGAGTATAAGAGTATAAGAGTATACATCCGGAAACATTGAAGCGATTGATCCCCAAAATTTAATTTCATCTTTCTATTCTGTACTCGACAGCTTTGTTCTCAAGAATACCTATAGTGAATTCTAACGTGAGTAGAGCTATCATATGTATAGATTTGGTTGGAGTAGGGACACACAGATCAGCGTCCGTTTGTGTCTTTACTTTCTCGGTTACATCATATTTGATGGCTCATCAAATATGAACGTACCGAATCCACTAAATCAATATATATTCCACCAAGTCCTATCGATATCGTTCGATTTATCTCATTCCCTTGCGTTCATACCCGATGGTTTTCTACTTATAAATGAGTCTTCATTTAGCAAATTTACAGGTATAATACTAATGCATTATATTATTTAATATATTAAACGTATTATATGTGAATGTTTTTATATATTTTGCACTCCTATTCTGTATAATTATAATCATATATATATATATATTATATATATATATATATATATATATATATATGAGGCAGAAGTTGTGTGTGTATGTGTTTGTGTGTGGCGTAAGTTGACCAAAATTGAGAGTATGATAGAAAAAGGGTTATCTTCATTCCATAGGAGAAAAAATTCAAATCGGACCATGTTACGACCAAAAATTATTTACATCAAAAAGGCGCTTTTTTTCTATGAAAACCCCTGTTTTTAACGATTTTTGGATTGCTGTGTCGCCATTTTTCGGTGTATTTCAACCAGAAAAATGTTCACTTAAAAGGAATAACAAGCAACATAATGCAAAATGTTTACTTTTCAAAAATTCCAATTCTGCCGTTTTAAGCGCAACTAAAAAAAAAAAAAAAACCCGAGCAACGCCGGGTTGTATTGCTAGTAATTGATACACATTTTTCAGATAGTACGTTGTGAAACGCCTGCGTGAGTACCTGTTTGTATGTACAATGATATATTTTCCAGTTTTATGTAAATCTATGCAGGTATGTGTTTGTTCTTCTCATTAGTTTCCAAAGTGGATGACAGCGGACGACTATCATTATCATTTCATGTATTGTATTTTTTTAAATTTATTTTCTTCTACTTTTCATTTTTTCTTTTGTTACGGCTTTTGTATATTACAAACGTATATAATATCATGCAGTTCGAAAACAATGTATATCTCAAAATTTGAAGTCATTATCTGTTACCACATTTAAGCTTCAATTCCTAATGTGTAATTTTGTATATTTTTAATGCTTCAATATGTGATTATCCTCCATGAGAGCAACATTGCATTTTATTCTTTATATTTTGTTACAAAGTTTAATACCAGAAGAATAAATGCATAGCATGTGCACCTGTAAATGAACGCAAGAATAATCATAGTAAAATATCCATTCTGTATTTTTCGTATCTTATTTCAGCATATCTAAATGTCTATCTAACTATCTAAATACAAGACACTGAGTATTTCAAATTTATATAAACCGCTTTGCATTTTTCTGAATTATCTTTTCTTATCCTCATTCTATACGTTCATTCTTTGCTGTTCATTATATATGTTCAGAATTTAAAGGCTCGCGAATATAATACAGAAGTTAATTATAAATTCATGAGAAACAGCGTGGATTTTAATACAATGATAAGATTTCCCACGCGATAGAAAGTAAAATTTCTATGTATAGATGCATTCAACAATTTGGAGTGTTATACACAATAAAAACGTGAACTCCGAATTGATGATAGTTCTGTTACCTTTTAATTCAAGTTTTGCCAGTTCTGTTGTCTGAGAATTCGTGGCTCAATCGCTAAAGGAACACTACCGGTATTGATTATTGATTAATGGCAAAGAGAATATCATCATACAACAAATGTCACAAAGACAAAGCTTAAATAACCACTCAATTTTTATAACTGTTGTTGTTTATTATATCTTCTAGAACAGGAATTAGCTCTTATTCATTCTCTCCCCACCTCTCCTATCTCACTCTCTCTCTCTCTCTCAGTATTCATCCTTTATTTTCTATATCACGGGACTAATTGTGTATGCAATGGGGCTCTATATATGCGCCTTCCCATATAATTGTATTATTTCCTTATGCAATATTTTATATGTAATCTGTAGTGGAAAACTGACATTCGCTGTTGTGACTGACTGGAAGAAAATATTTCTGAAATCATATTTTAAAGCTGTTGCTTTTGAGCCATTATTGCCGGTTATTGAATATAGCTGTGCCTGCTTTTTGAGAACAGAGGAAGTGGATTGATGTGATGCTATCTATTTTCATATACTTCAGCGTAGGAAAGCAGTTTGCTCTCCAGAATTGTGTCATTCTTATTTTTGTTCTAAAATATTTGTTCAGTGATTTATTAATATATCGATAATATTTTTATAGCTGGTGTTGAAACCTGCATAACTGACGATATTGCTTCAGTCAATGGGGATTAGAATGCTTCAGGAGAAATATAAATTCTTTGCTTCGTGGGTCATCTGTCTTCGTAACTTGCATTGTGCTTTTGTGCAATGGTAGTTCTGATGTGATTTGGGAGTAGCAAATACGGTGGAAATTAGTTTTGTGAAAATTACTATATTTTCTGTAACTTAAGACTAACTCGTATATGTGTGATAAATGGGGATATACTTTGTTTACGTTGTGTTTAACTAACCCGGCCATTTTATTTTGTATTGGAACAGTTTAAGAATGCAACAAAGAAAGCAACTAACAATAACTGTAGGTGCCTGTAGATGTAGGGATTTCTTCGTCCATAGTTTATTGAAATATATATCTTTTTGATTTTACAGTCGAATATACTGTATTGTCGTGTGGACAGTAACTCATTATTTCTCCCAGTTTCGTTATCTTGTGGAGAATAAAAGTCTTCGAAATGGGGATTACACCCACAAGTGTAGCACGTAAGCTTCCTACCTTCTAACATGTACAGGAGATGTGCTTATTTCTCCAGATGTTGCCGAATATTCATCCAGTCAAATGCCGAATCAATTTTCTGTACATGTTTCAATATAAAGAATTGAGTGCACGATTTACTTAACTAGTGACATCGACTAAAAGAAAAGACTATACAAGCTTTTAGTTTATTATTTCTGTCGATATAGGAAGTTGTAATGAAAACCAAAGCCTTTGTGCACATGGAACATATTACAATATGTATAAACTTTATTCTGAAATGAAGTGCGATGTGACCGTTATTCTTAGTTTTATGAACCGACATACGTAATACAACATTAGCTGTTGTGCTTGAAGCAATAACGTATTGTTTTGAAAATTACACTTGATGCTGCATCGTATCTTTATATCAAATAAATATAACGTATTATTTATGTTGTTGATTGTGGTAACGATAAATTCGATTAAAGGCAATTATCTTCTAAAGTGAGATTAATTCACTATATTTTTTGTATATCACGAGGGGACACATTGTATCCTTTGTTTCAAAACAATTCCCAATGGCTTAGTTGTTTTAATCTCTTTCCATTTTAAGGTGTTTGCATAATCTTCGGAAGAATATATTTAAAGTAGAAAGAAGAAAATTATAGAGATATTATATGGATTTTCAGCACGTAGCATTTAACAGTTTTAAATGAAGTTTCAGATTATATATTTTACATTTTACCTTTCCATGAGGACGAATGCATGGTTCAGAACGTTTTGGTTCAGGTAATATTGATATGTACCTGATTACATATGGACCATGTATATATATACATAAACATGTATATATATATATATATATCACCGTGACCAACCAGACTATCAGATGTTGCTACACATCGCTGGTCACAATGCGCTTTGCATTGTTTTAACCTTCAAGTGACGCCACCCCGCTGGCTAAGCGAGCAGGCAAACAGAAGAAAGAGTGAGAGAAAGTTGTGGCGAAAGAATACAGCAGGAGTCGCCACCCCACCCCCCGGCCGGAGCCTCGTGGAGCTTTAGGTGCTTTCGCTCAATAAACACTCACAACGCCCGGTCTGGGAATCGAAACCGCGATCCTACGACCGTGAGTCCGCTGCCCTAACCACTGGGCCATCGCGACTCCACACACACACACATATATATATATATACTGCTACTACTGGTGCTGCTGCTGCTACTACTACTGTTACTACTACTACTACTACTACTACTACTACTACTACTACTACTACTACTACTAATAATAATAATAATAATAATAATAATTGTAATAATATTATCATAATGCGTTCAATAAAAATTAGCTATGACCTAGAACACATCTCGAAGTTTGCTTACACCTACAATTGCGCGCCGATCACACTTACCTTTGAAGAGGGACTACTGCTGCTACAGGTATCTAGAAGATTTGAATGGGTCAACGAACCACATAGGAGAACATTTACCAGATTCTTTTTCTTGTGATCGTTTTACGTTGCGCGTAAAATGTAAAGAACCTACGCAACTTTCCGCATAGTCAAAGGTTTTCTATTTTTGCTCTTTTTATCTTCTTATGCTTATTCCAACCTATGTTATCGGCTTGGCAAATGAAACCGATAAAATTAGTAGTACGCTTAAAAGAAAGATATTTTGTGCGTTTGTTCGAATATAATTCCTGAAGGAGGTGCCCCAGTATGACCGCTGCCAAATGACTGGAACAAGTAACAGATAAAGATAATGAGAGTATGCCCACCATTGAAGAAATGGTAACAAATAAAATATATTGAAACTTGACAAAGTATCACATCAGAGGGAATGAAATTGTAAGTGCATTTTTCAATGATGTTCCTGTCAGAAGTAAGGAGATACGTTGTCAGAGAAAACAAAAAGCGTCCATCCTCTAGGTCTAGCTCTGACCAGCAGTCACATTAAACAGTCGTGTACCATCATATCACTTAAGAGAGTAACCGAATTGCATACCTGTCCGGTTGAATCTAGTCATGTATTAGACCTTATATCGAGGTGGGTATGTCATTTCCTAGAAGCTTTTTGTTTCATGCTTCTTTCATTTTCTACCACAGTCACTTTTACCGGATATACGTTTAAACGGTTTTCGACACTCCTTGCAATGATTAAGTATATGTAACTCCCATATTTGTACAATGAGAAGTATAAAACGTGTTATTGTTTAATTAATTAAGGCGCATATATACCAGTTAGGCAGAAAACCATGGTACTAACGTAAAACAAGGCTAATTTCCATAACAGCATACGGAAGAAGGCGGATTGGTATACATTCAGGTGCGAAACCAATAATGTGTCTATCGAAACATTTCTACGCTTATACACTACTCGCTAACAATTATAACGTTCAATGTTTAAATATATTTCTTCGGATTTACTCCACTTATCCAGATAGATAGAGAGAGAGAAA
The DNA here is from genome assembly GCF_006345805.1 of Octopus sinensis. Lineage (NCBI taxonomy): Eukaryota > Metazoa > Mollusca > Cephalopoda > Octopoda > Octopodidae > Octopus > Octopus sinensis. Next base: position 3,994,682 of record NC_043015.1, read on the forward strand.
GATAGATAGGGAGATAGATTGATAGAGAGATAGATAGATAGATAGATACATACATACATACATTAATTCATATACAGGCAAACATGGGCAGACATGGTCACATATGCGATCGAATGTGTATATATGTGCGTGCGTGTGCGTCTGTGAGTTTTTTCATCTATGTATGTGAGTTATATATATATATATATATATATATATATACATACATGTGTATATATGTAATATATATTCACTCGTGTATATAAAGAATGTATATATATATATATATATATATTATATATATATATATATATATGCACACATACACACACGTACAAACGCACAGACATACACACACATATATATAAGTATATGTATATGTATATATATTTGTGGATATATATATATATATATATATATATATATATATATATATATATATATATATATGTATATGCATCTACGCATATATGTATGTATACACACACACACGCCCATATGAATAAATATAACTGCGTGTGACTCGGTTCTGCGGTTATGTACTTGCAAATCGTGCTAAATACAATAATTCTGGCAATGTCTTTCCTTTCATTGAATATATTTTTACTTACTTTTTCTTTCAAATATTTATCTACAGACTTCATATTACACGCATATACGATTTTATTTCTTTCTACTACTATCTTTATATCTCTTACATTTCCTATTTCGGTACAATTTTCTTTATTATTATTACTATTATTATTATTATTATTGTTATTGTCCTTTTTTTATGAATCCATCAAGACGAATATTTTCATGCATTTGCTATTGCTTTAACGTTAAAAACATTACATACAAAATTCTCTTATAGTTTACATTTTTACTGAAGATAAAATTTTATACTCCATTTTGTTCATCGCACTGTAAATCTTTACATTTTCATGTCATCTATATTCTCTACGTTATTCTTATGAAATTTTGCTGCTTCATTTTGTTTAGCTTAATGCCTATTTTCTTACCCTTTTTCTAGTTCAACAACGATATGCGATATTTTCTTTCTCAAATTGTCTTTATACGTGAGGATTTTTCTTTTAAACTATAATTCCATACGACTTAATACTTGGTTAAATATATTCTCATATTCCTGTGTATATTAAGTGTAAATTGATAGGCATTATATATATCATGTTTGAGAGTGTGTGTATGTGTATGTGTGATTGTGTGTGTGTGTGCGTGTTAGTATGTTAGGGGAATGAAACAAAAAGAGAAGACAGACACATTTTCAGAAAGGTTTTATGGATATTACATTAGAAAATTTGAATGAAATATTACTCGACGATTCGGATAAGTCGTCCATCAACAGAAAATACCAGTATGAAGATGAAAACTGAGGTGGAAATATGGAGGAAAAATGCTGAGAGTATGGTGACAAAGATGCATGTATACTCACATACACAAAAACACGCACTCACACACATACACACGCATACACACATATTATTAGTAGGATTTCTTAGAATATTTTTATGCAAACATGGGCGGCTGCGAACGTATTTTTGAACATACAGTGCACTGAAACTACTGACAGGTATATTTGTTGGTATTATAAGATAAGTGTGTATCTATACGCAGACATGCATCTGTTTAAATCCATAGAAATATAGGTACTCAATATAATACATGGTTTCAGGTTTAGCATAAGTATAAAGAATTACACAAGTTGGGCTCAAAATTCACAACAGTATTGATACATTTCCAGACTAAAACATGGAAAAACCCCGCCAGCGTCAATTAACTTTGAAACATATCAACATGTAAGGCACAAACGGAATGTGACATTTCCCCAACAAGGGAAATTTTAAGAAAGCACAATAACATGTATACGAAAAGTGCGTGAAGGGACCGGAGTTCGAGGAATTTAAGCTTACTTATTTTCAAATTGCTTTCTTAATTAGTTCTCGATAAATCAGAACAGCTAATCCTGAGATGCTTCCATAATATTAGACATACAGTAGCATAGTTTCAATTTGTTACGTAATCCACAGAGAACCCTAAACTTACGTAGATCCTCTGACGAAATTGTGTATTTGATCTAAGGCTGTACTCGATTTAAGTATTAACAGAGAAATATTTGTTACTAAATCATACACCTCCTAATGAGTAAATTTTCATGCCTTCCACCCATAAAGAGGATGACATTTGGCAATCCAGCATATGACTACCGAGTCGAATTGTTATGTATTATTGAGAATTTACTTGTTTATCTTATGTCGCTCCGTGCTGCGTTTCATTTTATATTACATTCTCTGTTTTGCATCTGACATCTATATTTTATATCTACATATGTCAAGTAATAAAGTGTTGTCTGTGTATATATTATTGACTACATTTATACAGGTGGTTATTATGGGCACACATAAGTGAGTGCTTAAAACATATATGTGGGCATATAGGATATATAAATTATACGTGGATAGATATGTATGTGTATATATACAAATTGAGATAATATATTTACTGGCGCATGTGTATACGTGTTTGTATATATACAAATGTGTGTGCGCGTGTGTATATGTAAGTGCTTGTGATAGATGTATTTAGTACGTGCATTTATACATTCGTGAAAGAACATGCATGCGAAACCAAAATGATGGAGATGACTTAGAGGCCACACATGTAACAATAAATTTACAATTATATATCTGTGACCATATATTTTTGTGTGTATGTATGTTTCTGTGTCTGTAAACACGTATGACTGCATATAAATATATATTTATATATATATATATAATATATATATATATATATATATATATATATATATATTATATATATATATATATATATATAATATATATATATATATATATATATATATATATATATATATAACTGTATCAGTGAGATAAGAGTATATATAAACGCAGGTTGTTTATAAAATGTCAATCTACTTTCAAACGAATTTTGAGTAAATCCTACATATATGAAATGTATGAAAACAAAACAAATTTCGCTTTATATGTTAATCTTTAAAATGTCGATAGATCAATGTTTTAAACGGAAACACATCGAAGCTGTAAGCCCAGGTGAAGTTAGCTATTAAAGTTATTTTCAAATTCAGTAAAAAACTAAAATGTTGCATATGCAGAATTTCTAAAATTTAAACCACTGTAACTTTCGCCAAACACTCCTGCCATAGACTATTCTTCTCATCACCTAGACAATTTTACGGGTATTGTTTTGAAATCAGCAATTGCGAAGTAGCATATAAGTCGATCACATCGATCGTAGTGTTCCAATAGTATATATTTTATAGACCACTAGCAGTATCGCCCGGCGTTGCTCAGGTTTGTAAGGGAAATAAGTATAAAGCATTTTTAGAGAGTTATAGCCAAAAAATAGCAAAAAAATGGAAAAAAAATGATGGTAAATTTTTTTTGAGAGTTAAAAAAGGTGGAGTTGCGTCCCTAGACGGTCTGTGATTTGGGTTTCTGATTCTCGACCCCATGTCGAATTTATCGATTTTTTCAGAACTGGGGGAACTTTTCAAAATTTTCGCTGCGTTAGTTTTGAATTATGACATTGGGCTATGTGTGTGTCAAGTTTCATCAGAATCGGTTGAAAGCCGTGGTCAGAGTGAGGGTACGAGAGAAAACAGACACACAGAAAAAACGCACAGACAAACTGCCGTTTATATAGAGAGAGATGACAGGATGAACGGCAAAGCCGACTACAAACGAATTTGCGTTCAGAACGTAAAACAGACAAAAATACCGCTAATTCTTTCGCACGGTGTAGAGAGATTATTGTATTAGAAATCTCAGTGTTTAGGAATGAAAGCACGCGCACATTCACCCACTCACACAATCACACGCTCACACACACACACACACACACACACACAGAGACACACACACACACACACACCACACACACACACATGTAAACGCACATACATACATACACACACAAGCACCCTCAAGCATACATCTGTACATACATAAATACATAGTAGTGCACACAAGGGATACACATGCACACACACACTCACAGAACAAACATATTTTTATAAGAATTATTATATGTGTATATATAGAGAGAGATAGAGGGATATATATAGATTGATAAACGCAGTAAGATACACATAAACGCACACATACACATGTTCACGCGCGCATATACACGCACACACACACACACAAACAAACAAACAAATGCTCGTACACCTTTATATTTTAATCTACACATGGATGGTGAATAAACTCTTCTAAACTGCGGGAAAATGAAAATAACACTGATATCTTATCCTAACAGAAATATTTACTAAAAATACTTTAACATATCTTCAAATACTAAAGAATAAATTTTTTCAATAAAATCATCATAGATTTTACACCGGCCTTCAGACGACTTCGGAAATCATTGCAACTCTTCTGGACGGTCTCCTTGTTTGATTTGGTGAATGCTGCCATAACACTTGTCTTCAGTTCATCTTTGGTGTTACAAGGAGTTTTATTGGTCTCTCGCTCAGCTGTGCCCCATACATAATAATGAAGGGAGTTGCAGTCTTGGGAGTTAGGTGTCCAGATATTAGGGGTCATGGAGAGGCAGAAATGCCTGACACCCATGATTGGGTTATGTTCAGTGTGTGGCATGGGGCAGAGTCATGATGCCTGATATAATGTCTTTTAGCAGTCCTCTTATTGCGCGGGGGAAGCACTACCTCCTCTAAGCACTTCGTGTAGGCTTCCGGATTTATTCTGAGGCCGTTTGTGTAGATAAATGGAGGCATGATGTTGCTGTCATTAGTGGCCACAACAAATGGTGTTGACTTCATGGTTGATTGTTATCACACTCGGTATATGTTTGACACACAAATACTCTGAAATATTCGTATTGGGTCTTCCGGCTCGAATGCCAAAGAGTAAGGCAAGTACGTTCGAACATTACTGGCAAAGTAAATTGCGTCATCGTCCTGGTATTCTCACAGACGGTGACCAACTGACCCTACTATACTCTGTATTAGTTAAAATCATAATCAAACAATACACATTCATGTAATTGAATATCTAAAACGGCGACAGTTTACGCATCGCACACTGTATATACCTATACAAAAATATATAGCAGCATACACGCACGGATACACATACACACTCACACACAAACATAGTTATCTATCTGTGAGAATGTGTACATAAAAAGAGAGAGATAGACAGACAGAGTGTGCGTGTGTCTGTGTGTGTATGTGTTTGTATGTGATACAGGTAGATATAGCCTTGGAGAGATGCATACATATGTAGATAGATACACACATACATGCATAAGCATAACTGTGTATGTGTGCGAGCATGTGTATGTGTGCATCGGTGTGTATGTATTGTAATATATTTTTTCCATTAGAAACTTATCGGGATAAATTTTGTTGCGTGTTCTAGTTAATGAATTATGAATATTTATTTCACTTGGAATATAAAATACACTAATCAAAAAATTAATTAAGAATTCTTTTTATTTTTTCTGTCCCCATGTTCGTTATTTAGTTTCCTTATTTAATCTACTGCATCAATTTTAGCTCCTTCAAATGAATAAAGAAGAAGGCCCCACTTATTCAAAAGAGACTCCTGAATTCAAACAAAAATGATCGTTTCTTTTGGGTTTTTTTCTTTCTGTGAATACTAATATGGACAAACAGAAAGCACGTGAAAATTTCCAGGATATAATATTTACCTTAACAATGTTCACTGTGTTACTTAATATACACGCTAATGAATTCCAGCAGTAATAATGATAATACTCATAGAAATAATAATAATAATAATAATAATAATAATAATAATAATGATGATGATGATGATATTGATGTTAATAATAATGATAATAAAAATAATGATAATAATAATAGTATTATCAATAATAATAATAATAATAATGATAATAATAATTATTATTATTATTATTATTGAGTGAGAGAGCAGTTCATGCCATCAAAGTGACACTGGGGTAAAATATACGAAGCCCAATATACCCATCATGACTACCCGTCTGATAAAGGTACACCAGGCACATGCATCACAACCATATGTGCGCGACATGGTGATCTCATATCAAGATAAACAGCACATGACCTTGCAGGTGGGGCCCAGTTAGAATTTTCTTCAGGTTGAGTAGCCCATCCCGCTCAAACGGTTCCTGAATAAGGGATGTTTAAGGATGTTGAAAAAAACACCCATGTTTCCAGAGGTGAACTATTCAAACCCCAAAGAATCCCTCTCAACACATGGCTATGATGCTCCCCCACTACTTCTGCTCGTGATCAGAGATGCACATATCGTCAGCCACTAAGGGACATGGTCAACTGGTTAAGGTCAAACAACTGACAAGCAAATCTGTGGTATTGAGCAGAATATTTGCTGTAGCCCATCTTTTATACCAAGACAAAACAATGTACATGATAACACTTCCAATCAGTTAAGATCAGAAGCCATGACAGCCACTGCCTGGTACTGCATCAGGGCATTTATTATTATTATTATTATTATTATTATTATTATTATTATTATTATTATTAGTATTATTATTATTATTATTATTATTATTATTATTATTATTATTATTATTATTATTATTATTATGTGCTGATTATGATATGACGGTGATGATTACATCACTGATGTAATTTTAAGACACTGTGAATAGATCTACAGGTAGTAGTAGTAGTAGTAGTAGTAGTTGTTGTTTTTGTTGTTGTTGTAGTAATATCAGCAGCAGTTTATCACAGTGTCTTGGAAAATAATTAAAAGCGTTATTGAAAATGAATTCAATTATAATTTCGAAAATTGTATAATTGCAGCAGGCACCCCTAATGAGTTCTAACTCCACTTTTGGGTTAGTGACCTTGGAATGCGTACATACACACCCAAGAACAAATTATTATATATTCTGTGTTGAATATTAAAAATAAGATTACCATTTTTTTCGTAAGTGCTATAATTGCTATAACTCTAATTACATTCTACCTTAAAAAAATACGTTTCTACAAAATTCTGTTAAAATTCGCATTTGTTATTGATTTAAGCACTATTTATGTTATTTCTTTATTGGCAATAACAAAATGATTTCAACGAGCTATTTGGTTAAGCCTCAGGTATCCCATCGAGGTATTATACCGTGGTTTGCATTCAGTTAAATCGTATCCTTTCTTACAGAACAAGAGTCATATTTCATAGTATACATTTTTAAAGATATATTAACAATACAATTCCATTGAATGAGGCGGCACATAACAAATTCAGGACTCGAAAACATTGTTAACGTACTTTCAACTGAAATTATACGATATCCTATGAAAATGGTGAAACATTCTAACGTGTGTATTCGAATACTTTCCAACTTTTTCTTGGGGCAACTCTATAAAATAATTTTATCAGATTGACGAAAGTACAAAAATTTAATACGTTTTGCCTCACTATTTTTCTAATTTATCAATGGCTCTCCCCCCTCTCTCTCTCTCACACACACTCTCTCTCACACAATCACTCTCTCTCTATGTGTGTACGTATTCTTTCTAGTCATATTCACAAAAACAAATGCAAAAATATACACACGCAAGAATATATGCATAAACACGCGCGCACACACACACACAAACATACACACACACACACACACACACACACACACACACACACACACATATATATATATATATATATATATACCTTGCATCTGGAAGACAGAAGATGATGGAATATACGAGAAATAACATACGAGGAAGTAAGACGATTACATCGGTCGAATTTTCAGCTGGTACGTATTGAATCGACTCTAAAGAGATGAAAGGCAATGTGGACTTCGGCGAGATTTGAGCAGAGAGTGCGAAGACAAACGTTATACCGATTGCGTCAGATCAGCCTCTCATAACTATAGAAAATCTTACCATATCGATTAAGATACAGGCTTAATCCAGACTAAGCAGGATAGAAGCGGCTTCCTAATTTTTTTTTTACATGTTTCAGTCATTTGACTGCGGCCATGCTGGAGCACCGCCTTTTAGTCGAGCAAAACGATCCCGGGACTTATTCTTTGTAAGCCCAGTACTTATTCTATTTGTCTCTATTGCCGAACCGCTAAGTGACGGGGATGTAAACACACCAGCATCGGTTGTCAAGCAATGTTAGGGGGACAAACACAGACACACAAACACATACACACATATATATATATATATATATATATATGCGACAGGCTTCTTTCAGTTTCCGTCTACGAAATCCACTCACAAAGCATTGGGCGGCCCGGGGCTATAGTAGAAGACACTTGCCTAAGATGCCACGCAGTGGGACTGAACCCGGAATCATGTGGTTGGGTAGCAAGCTACTTACCAAACAGCCACACCTGCGCCTAATTATTAGAAAAACACGATGAAATGATGCAATACCTCATTTAGCCAACTAAAGGAATAGTAATACCTGCACTGATTCATTTTAGAAACAGCGAAGTTGCTGCTTTATCGGATCTACATAACATGTAACTAAAATGCAATTAGCAGCAATAGAAATTTTGTGGAAACAGTACAAAAATTAATGATTTTCGACTAGACTTCAGAATTGAGAGAAATATATGTGAGCTACATACGCATGATTAAGAGATGGAGCATCATCATAAGATGGGGTAACGCATCAGCGCACATCAGTGGCTCATAATCTACGAGGTTTTAATTAATTATGTTAAAGGCTATTTTCCAAAAGAAAAAAACATAGCGATATGCAGAGGATAACATAATTATCTGCTTCGCTTCATATGTACACTCGATTGTAAAAAAAAGAGTTTTAAATATTACATGAATTTACTGAATATGCTAGAGGATATGAAACATGCATTGACATTTATATCTTCAAAATATCTTCCATTAATATATTTTCGAGAAACGGGAACGGTTCCACATACGTACGATCACATAATCACCTACATACAGAGAGAGAGAGTAGCACACACATATGCATGTATATATTTACATGGAATGATATATATATATATATATTATATATATATAATATAGACAGGTGTATTATTCTATCTATGTGTAAATATGTGTACGTCTGTGAGTGTGTGTAAGTGAGTTGGGTATGTAAATGTGTCTGTGTTGTGTGTCCATTTGATTATATATACGCACTCCATTTGCAAGCTAAAAAATATAAACGAGGTATAGTTACGCATGTTAATTATATATTAAAATCTATTACACATCGCTACAGGTAATTATCTTACGTGTTACAATGTTGTGCATAGGAGATGTTTGTTTTCGTATTTTCACTTTCCATTTATTTTGGAGAATATTAAGATATATTCTCTCATATAGTAAATACGAAGTCCTATTGAAACATGGCCTCACTACTTTATTAACGAACGCACAGTCACGTAATTACCCGCAGAAATATTCATTACTCACGCATCCACATATAAGTATTCATGCAGGTATATCTATCTATCTATTTATCTATCTATATATATGAATATATATATATAAGCAAAGTCAAAAGATCGAGTTGTAGGGAGATTGTGAAATTCAAGCAATCCATGTATACAATATTTAAGGAATAGACTAGATAAAACAAACCACGCTAGATACGTTGCATAGTGGGCCGAACCACGGAAGTTAGAAAACATCCAGGGGTTTCTATGTGTATATATATATATATATTATATATATATATATATATATATATATATATATATATATATATTTAGATTCAATTTAGGCGATTCGTTGATGAAGCCAACCTTAGCAAACATATTCTGTGTTTTGCTAGAAAGAGGCAGAAACTGATCAGTCCGAGGTGAAAGTTATCGGTAAACGTTTTTGATTTTCACTCTCGATAAATTCATCTCCCTTTTGTGTCCCAGTACTCGGCATCCTAATTTAGGAGCCCTTAATTGTATTACTACATGAATAATATTTTTCTTTATGATTAATTTTTGTCTATGACTAATTCGTCTTTTGTGGGGCACCTGGTAGTACTAATTATTACTACCCTCTTGTTTATATATATATATATATATATATATATATATATATATATATATATATATATATATAATTTGGGTTCAGCAAAAACAATTGCTTTGATCCATACCGAACTTTTAGAAATAGCATCCAAAGAATGTAGCTATTCCTTCTACTATAAGAAGAATCTCCCAGAAAATCTCTACTCAAAAACAATTCAGGTAGGCATAGAGGGTAAAATAGCGAAAGTTCACCCGGCATTTGATTACTTGTCGACGCGTTAGGCTGCTATTTCTAAAAGTACTAATCTACCAAAAGAATAAGTCTTAGGATCGACTTGTTCGGCAACACGCATTACACGAGCATGTTCGCAGTCAAATGACGGAAGCTAGTAACATAATAAAAGAATTTATCTGTATGTGTGTGTTAAGGCGGCCAACTGGCAGAGACGTTAGTACGCCGGGCGAAGTGATTCGCGGTATTTCGCCCGTCGCTACGTTCTGAGATCACATTCCGCCCAGGTCGACTTTGCCATTTTTCCTTTCGGGGTGGATAAATTAAGTACCAGTTACGCACTGGACTCGATGTAATCGACTTAATTCGTTTGTGTGTCCTTGTTTGCTCCCTCTATGTTTAGCCCCTTGTGGGTGTGTGCGTGTGTGTATATATATATATACATATATATTTAGAGAAACTGAGACAGAAGAACAGAGAGAGAGTGACACACACAGAATGACTGTGAATGCTAGATATTTCGATGTGTATACATACATATATTAATGTATGAATAAATTGTACAGTATTTACATATATTTGCTGATTTATTTAGATTTAATGCGAACACTTTTCCTCAACATAAATATACCTATACTACTTAAACTCTACGTGCGTAGGTTCAGATTTTACTTATGAATATTACGTTACGTTGACTAAAATTGTCATTTCGGTTCCAAATATAACATCCTAAAGTTAATAATTAACTGATATTTTAATCATCCATAGTACTCCTGACGATATTCTCATAGATTCCGGCAACAGTATTTGATGTTTGATAGTTTCTCTGTGTCAGCATCTCAAGCTCTAGTGAAGGAAAGCGTGACATGCAGTTTCGATTTTACTCATAGCCTCTTGGTGACTGGACTGAATTGCAGTATTTTACCAGTTCGTAAATGAAATGCATGCAGTAAGTTGGTGTACACGGTAGGTGCTGTTTCATCCAATGTTTTCGTAGCCACGTTATTGTTCACGTAAAGCAAGAATTCACAGACAAAAAATGAGAGTGCACTTTCCCTTAATTTCTTCATTGTGACATAAAACGTAAGAATCATATTAAGACGCGAACAATATATCTGTTGATGTACAACAAACCTCTACGACTTTCAAATAGTCGTCTATATATACATATATATATATATATATATATATATATATATATATATATATATATATATATATATATATATATATGTATGTATGTATTTATATATACGTAACTACATATTTATTTGACTACATATATATACAAAGAAGTGAAAGAAGAGGAAGCATAGCGAAAGTTTTGACTAACTGTCATCATGTACTCTCCTTGTTGCTAGCGAAGTGGTATATGCCGGCTGTGTGAGCAACTGGTTGTTCTAATGGGGGGAAAACATAGGAAATCCATTAGAAAAAGTTTTAATCGATTTTCTCAGTAAGTATGGAGACATGGAAAAATACAAATCACAATTACAATCTATGCAACCGTTTCCACATGTGTGCAATTTTTCACGCAAGCCCACCCAGCTGTTTGGCTGTGAACCTCAAGAAATGAAAGAATACAACGATCGCCCATATCCAATTAATATCATATAAATATATATATATATATATATAATTTTTTAATATAACAGATCTTTTTAAAAATCAAACAATGTCATAAGTATTTCGTACGACATGCAGCAATTTTAAATAACCGATTCTTTGAATATCTGCCAAAACTTTGTTTTCTAAAAGAATCCAGTACCTGCTCATAGGCATTTGAAAACATCTACTTCTTGCGTTTTGACAAAGTATCTCTCTTTGTATATGTTAGTAAACCAGATTTGTTCAAGTGGTTTATTTTCTACCAATACACTGCGTTAAGTCTATTGGTACCTATATATTGGTATTTATATATATCCAATGCGCGTTACGCACATGGAATGAGTTTGAATTCCAAATGTATTATAGCATCCGTAGACAGAGGTGATCGAAGGATATTAAGCGACTAGCATCCTTCGATCACTTCTGTCCACGCCGCATCCTTCGTGTCCGATGGCATCACTTTGTCTCCAGCAATTCGGTGCGACACCAGTGCAGAATCACCTCCCTCCGACAAGTCGTCCTAACGAGACGCCTGCGTTGCCTGGGTCATGTCCTCCGTCGTCAACCAGGAGAATTCATCTACGAAGCAATTGCCCAAGATCCCCTTCAGGGTTGGCGAAATCGTCGTGGTGGACAACGAAAAACCTGGCTGATGACGGTCAAGGCTGATCTGGAACCCAACCTAGGCTCCTATATCTACGGCGTTCGCCGCTGGAATAAGGAGTGGCTGAAGATCACGCGGTCATTAGCCTCAAATCGCCGGGCCTGGTCGGCGTTTGTGAAAGATGCAGCATTGAGGATAAAGGAATCAAGCTCAACCCAACCCGGGTGAATGCTGTAAGAAGAAGAAGAAGACATATATTATAGAATATGTGTATGAAATTTGAGGAACTTTTGGAAGGTTGATACTTTCACTACGGTGTTTATAGAATGCTTGTAGGAACAAATTTCTGTGGCTGTGGGTGAAATTACGGTAAAAAATTGGCGTTGATTTTGAAACTATCAGAAATGTTATAGCCGATAGATATCATTTCATACGGGTTTTCGTGTTATCAAGTTCTTAGACATTATAGTAAATGTGATTTTGACTCAGTAAAATATCTATTTAGAAGATATACATATATATATACACACATATTAACATACACACACTCATACATACAATCACACACATACTTATAAATCTGCACACCTATATACAGTAGTTCACATATAAATACATATTGGTGTATTCTCAAGTGAAATTTATCCATACGTGAAATGTCGCTAATTTCCTAATACAAGACACAAATCAGAAATTTAAAATTATAAGTTGTACATATATAAAAGTGCAATTATTCGCTATATTAACAAAGTCATTTATTATATTAACACATATGTAATTACTTCTCAAGTACCATTAATTATGATGGAATATATACAAACGTTGATATTTACTAGCAGAAGTACATCGCAGAAGTAAAGTAAACAAGAAATATTAATTTTGAAGTTAAATCAAAACTGTCTGTATCACACTTTGTTTTTAAATATCAAAATCCACATGAAGATGATAACTCGAACTGACATATTAGTAATTAAATTGCAAATTCTCATCAAATTTCCTCAAAAGCTACAGTGCATTGGAAAAAAAAATGCATTTTGAAATGTCAACTATGATTAGAATTTAGCGATATGCTAATGTATAAGACGGTTACTGTTATATTTGAATATTCAGCGTAAGGTTAAGAAACAACTCGATACTATAATCATTAGAACTTTCATTAAAACACACCCACATCTTATATTATAATTTAGTGATGACCTTTCAAAAAAAGAAGAAAGAAAGAAAGAAAGAAAAATACAAAGAAAAGAAAAGAATAAAAGAATGTTTGTGCACATTAATATATCATATCATATGTTGGGACTACCGAAGTAGCGGATATGTGTTTTTAGAAATTTGCTTACAATGTTTGTTAAGCTGCATAATAGTCACCTGTGTGAAAGAATTGGTATGAATTTATATGTATGTTGTATATACAGGGAGGGAAAAATAGAATCATATTGGTGCTCGGAGGCGTAAATATATATATATATATATATACATATGCTCAGCAGTAAATATATATATATATATATATATATATATATATATATATATATATATATATTATATATATATATATATAATATATATATATATATGTAAATATATATAAACAGTAAATATATATAAACACATACTCACACATTCATTTGTATTATCATATATTATGCATACCAACATTCATGTGTGTTTATGTATGTGTGTATGTGTGCGAGAGCACCAGTTAATCTTAGTATACGTGTTGCGAACAGGTGCAAATGCACAACACCCAAACACACAACACCCACATTTGCAATACTATTGCTGAAGCAATGCAATATGGTATGAGTGTTAGATGTGACATATCTGTTTTACATGAGAGATGTAGCATGTTCTTTATTAGAGTACTATGTTTGTCAAAAGAATTGCTTAATTTATATTAGGAAATACATTAGAAAATTTTTACTGAAACCTCGCCAAATTTACCTTCTATCTCAAAGAAAATAAAGAAAATCATTCTACCAGAGAAATGAGATACAAATTGGTTTCATCGTATTTGTTATAAAGATTATGAAACGATGTGCTAAACTTTCATATAAGAACTTACATTCAAATTTTAATAATTTGTTATTAACAACATAATCTGTACACACTAATAGTTTATCAGTCAACAAATAGTATCTAAGATCATGAATATTGATGTGCTTTGGTATTAATATGAATTCGACACAAGGAATATGCCCCTTCTTTAGTTTTCCCTGTTTCATCTACTCTACGTTTCCTAAAGATGATAATTTTTTCTCCATTGTCTAATATTTTAGCGTCGCACAAAATGACGTGCGGTAATCTCTAATATTACGTCGATAAAGCAAAATAATTTTCAGGTACAGAGATCGATGTGTATCAAATAAAATTTGAAACAGGAAACCAATAACAGTAAAGGACATGTACAAAATGTATTCACTATTTCACTGTAGAAATCAGATACTTCCACCAAAATTTTCATTATCCTTAAATGCTGTAAGCAGTTGTATATTAAGGTACTTCATGTCTGTAACTAGTGTCTTGTGATGCGTGGTTTATTCTGTCAACGAGTATTGCAAAATTACCAATTGTGTTACTTTTGAGCGTATATATTCATCACCATTCTTGGAAAATACGCATGAAATTTAATTTTACATTTGAAATGTTTAAAAGTAAAATTTAAATGAAATAATGTTAAGTAAATCGCTGCCATCGCCTTCATCTTAATAATAATCCTCGTCGTTGCCATCTACTCATTTTTGTTTTTTGTCAAAAATATTATCGTACTAGTGGTAATTTTAGCTGCTGCTGTTATTATCACTTCTATACCGCAAGGTTGTTGAATATTAGGATATAGCTGATAAATCTGACGTAGATCATGAGAAGAAAGTTCGTTATAATCATCCAACAGTTGTAATGTTTTTTCATATACCCTGATAATCATCGTTATCTTTATCGTTATCAAGGGCAGCAGCTACATCCTGCTTGTGACAATTGAATATCAAACGGTACAGATTGTGTGTATGCTGATAATGGTGGTAGGAGTGGTTGTGGTGTGGCGATGATGGCAATCATGAGAACAATGATAAATACGATGGTATTTTTAATCATCATGACGACGACGACGACGACGATAACGATGATGAAGATGAAGGTCATCATCGTCGTCGTCATTTTCGTCATCATATAATCGTGAGGATCTCCACGACGACGATAGCGACGAAGAGGATAATTATGAATATGCAATTGAAGACGATGCTATTGTGCACCTACTTTAGGTGTTGTTAACTGAAGCCTCGAATATGATAATGAAGAAACTATAAGATGCAGATATCGATTGTAAAGTTACAAATCCATTTCACGTCAGCTATAGAATTTATGCTTAGCCCAAGCTATTAATTATGATTCCCAGAGTGAACGATTTTTGTCAAAATTATATCCTTCTTAACTTTAGCTTTAAAGAGAACTTTTTCGATTTTCTTTTTTAAGACTAAAATGAAATTTGAAAAATAAAGAATGCTATAGGGTGTCTGGTTCTTTATGCAAAATGTTCAATCGGCTGTGGCATATTTTCCCTTTTCTTTGATTTTAACGAGAACAAGTCTCTGATTTTCATGTTCCTTAAATTATGAAATTTAAACTAATGAAGGATTGCGTTACGCTTCGTTGAAAGTTAAGAATCATGTAACAAAAGGCGAAGTAAGAGCGACTCATTTGTTCTACATTATATTTCTGCCACATTTTAACGAATACACTAACCGTATAAGAAAATTAAAATATCAGATCGAATTTCTTAAATGGAATAAATTATTTACGTATTTATGTCATATTACATATTAAAAATTGAAGACTAAAAAGTATTTAATAACCACAGAATATCGTATTTAATCCTTTCTTTCTCAATTTGCTCCACCAAATATATTACCCTATATCTTTCCTTATAACCTAATTAGTGGAATACGGCTGTAATCTTCTTCAATGCCTAATTCAACAGACAATACGCTTTTACTTTTCATTTTATCCAGTCCAACTCTTGTTTAATAACTGAGTTCGAAGTCACACTGTTTAAGTCCCTTGTTTGCTTACGAGATAAATGCATTCTTCTACATTTACTTCTCGGGCTCTCATCATAATCGACGTCGTCGTCGTCGTGATCATCATCATCATCATCATCATCATCAACGTCGTCATCATCAGCATCATCAATATCATCATCATCATCATCATCATCACCATGTATTTTTTCTGTCAATTTCGTTTCCATATCTTGCTGATTGTCTAACCGGTTCCCACGGCAAACAAACAGGCCATGAAACTAAACACACCAGATCCCGGCATTGTTTATTTTCAAAACAAAATGATGTTGTGCGAAAGAAAAATATTAAAAAATGCGTGGATAGTTACCTTTCTCAGTTCAACAATGCTCATCTCAATGTATGTGACATACCAGTTTCATGCAATTTATATCATGCAAGAATGGTAAGCAGGGATCATTCTCAAATCATTTTCATTCCCTTCTTTAATGATTTCTTGTGCTTCTACTATCACTGGTATTCTAACCACCTTGAGGTACTGCATTTTTATCAATTTCCATGTGCAAATATTTATATTTTCAGCGCCTGTTATATTTATTTTCCCGAGATATTATGATCACAAGAAATTCTCATGTCAATCAATAAGGAAACTTCATTTTCTTGGTCTTTCACAACAATATCCGCTTTATTAGCTTTGATGTTTCTGTCTGTATGCACTGGAATGTCCAAAAGAATCGCCATATTTTCTCCTGCAGTTACTGACTGTGGATAATGATTATACTAGTAGTCGGCAATTTTGATTTTGTAATGCCAACTTATTAAGAAGCGTAGTTATTATCCAGCCGCATCTTATGATTTTGTATCCCGAGACAAGATGGTCCATTCTTTCGACAAATGTCTCGCATTTTCAGTCAGAACCGTTGTGAAGAATCTAAGCCTGATATTTTTTTTTTTTATGAGCAGGCTTTTGATCGTGTGCTGCCAATATGAAACCACTAGTCTCAGCATTCGGCCCTGAACTGCTCAGCCATTGATGCGTTGCGGCTTAATCTACAATAGAATTTCGACTTCAAAGTATTTACTGTCAATGCAGCGGTTTCTGGCTCCACCGCTTCTTAATTTGTTTCTGCCTGTCCTTTTTTTTTGCTGTCTGCTTCATCTACTTTCATTATTTTCTGGCAGTGGTTTCAGGCTCTTCAATTATTTCAGGATTAATGCGAAGATCTCTTGCGAATTTGCAAGCTCTATTGACAATAGCATGTCGTTTTCTGCTGCTTCCTTGTTTGCACAGAAGTCGTATTGTCCAGTCCCCTGTACTGGATAAGTACCTGCCCCTTGCTAGTGTAGAGGACTTATAGCAAAATTTTACCTGCATCATTTCGCTTTCCCTTTACTACTCCGTAGGTACATACGAACATGATCTGCATGTTCTTAGAAGTTAGTATGTTTTCTCTTCCTGTACAGGCGTTGCAGATTTGTAGTATTCAAGTTAATGATGTTAAAACTATATTAGACGACGGAGGTGCCAGGCTGTTAATGATTTCGATGCGATTTTTAGAGCAGTGTTCAAGTGTTAATATCAGTCTTATTCTCCTGTAATATTCCTTTCTTATCTGTTCATTTACTCAAGGTTCTTCTACGACCAACGAACGGGACTTGCGTTGTATCACATTAACGAAATAACCAAGGTGTTCATTGTCTTGATATCTTTCTTTCCATTCAGTCCATCTTTTCAAATCGTATTGCATATTATATGTTGTTTTTGTTCGTGTTGTGAATATGTGCGTTAATTCCTCCTACTTTTATGCCATCTAGAGCAGTTATATAGGCAATGACCCAGCTATTTCTTCCACTATAATACTGAATATTCTTAATTTCATTCATACACGTCCTACTTTCAGATGGTAATGCATATTCTAAGACATTAGTTTTCTTAATCTCAACGATTATACCAGGTGTGCTTAGTTCAACCGTATGTTAAGTTTAATGGCGAAATGTGTCAACGAACGATAATGATTCAAAGGCCCAGATTCTAGCGCGCTTCCTTACCATAAATACACGAAATGGATAATATTCGAAAGTGATATTACTGATACTGCCATGCTTACATATATATGCATTTTGTACAAGATGAGTGGATTTCGCAATACCTTTAGTTTTGCATTTATGAAATTCATTATCGGAGATAGAATCAATGAAACTGTTTCACACTTTTGGTCCCATGTGTCCTCTATAGCTAGTATACTTTATTTATAACATCCTCGCTATGTTTTATGATTAAAGCCAATAATTCCAACGTTTCTAATCATCTGCACTGTCGTTCATCTTTCATTTGAAGAACGACAAAAATGTCTTACTGTCAGTACTCTGTACAGCATTTTCTATTGAATATTGATAGTGTCCACTGTGTTGAAAAAAATAGCGTTTGACTGGTTTCTTAATTGGTAATTAAAATGTATGGAAGCATGTGCGCTTTGTGGATCGTGAGTTACCTTCTAGTACTTCAATATCATTTCCATTCAATTTACAAAATGTCTTATGTATATTATTCGTGTGTTAACCCGCATATGGCTTACGATGATTATATTCCTTCAATTTGTATTTAAATTCCAACACATTTTTAAGCTTCTTATAGTACACTTTGGAACAGTTCTTTCCTAATTCTCTTCCCGTTAATTTAGTATTCTGCTGGAAACCCAGGTGCATATACTGGCTATTATATTTCAACGATCTACTTATATCATCTTATGGTATTTTTATGTTCTCAGATTTATGCTTGGCACATCTCGTTAGGATTTAAACAGCACGACTATTTATTCCAAAGTGCATGCATATATCCTTGTTAAATATTCTTGTTGTGCATGAAATAAATCTGAGCTCAACTTAAATATAGTACGAAATGTTGAACAGGTCTTTCTCAAAAGATATAAAACATATAACAGCAGAACATACATACCAAATATATTCCTAAGAATCAAAATGTAGGACACCTGTAGCTTATCAAAACGCACACTATACAGTCAGGATATAACATACCAAAAAATAGGAAGTATATTTCCTGAAACTCATGTAGGTTAAAATGATACTTTTTTAAAGTACCTATAGTGATCGAAGCAGCAATATCATAAGTTGGAGAGATCGAAATAGGCTATAACTGAATTACAGTCTATCTACAATTCACATTGAAAAGCTTATTTTAAAAAACAGATATATGTATCTGAATGGCATTTGAGTAATTCTTTAAAACAGCAGCTTGAATATATTTCATTTTGATTGGAAGACTACGACTCTTCTACTCTCTATAAAGCATCCGTCACATTTTGACTGGAAATTCACGTGCGTGAATCCAGGGTCTTTCAGATTGAGTTCGAATGGTTATCATGACCAAATATGCAGTAATATCGGTTTTGATAGTAAACTCCGCATAAGTGTGCGCTTGCGTGTATGTATGTGAGTGTGTTTGTGTGTGTGTTCATCCACTAACAACGCTTGACATCCGGTGTTGGTGTGTTTACGACACCGTTAGTTAGTTAGGTCGGCGAAAGAAATTGATAGAATAAATACCAGGCGTTAACAGAAAATCGGTACGGGTGTTTATTTGCTCAACTAAATGCGGTGCCAAAGCATGGCCTCAGTCTAATGTCTTTAAGAAGGGAAAAATAAAAGTTAAAAGATAAAAGACAAAATATATTGCATCACATGCCCGCAATGCTCGCGATGCTATGAGAATTACATTGGAGAAACTGGGACACAACAGACCAGTCGAGTGTACGTGCATAAGCAACAACTCAAACATTGATTTCATAGAAATGTTCCATTTAGTAAGCATCTAGATATTTGTGCAAATGGAAAATTGAAAATATTTCCCTTTTACGGAAATACAAGATAAAAGCGATTGAGTCCAAACTCAAAAGAAGTATACTTTATAAGAAGTCAACACGTTATACTCAACATTTAAAACAGAGATTCCCTAAAACTTTAAAATATCTCTCTTTCACAAATTCTCAGATTAAAACGATCAACTACGATAGAAAAGAGGAGAAATATATATATATATGTAAATTCTAAATCTGAAAAGAAACCTGAAATAATTAACAACATTACAAAAACAAATATTTTTGTGTATTAGGCCGGGACACTCGTGTGAAGAAAGCATGAAAACGAAAGCGCTTACACACAAATAAAGCGCTTACAGAAAGATAAATTCTGTATACGAACTTTTCCCACAATGTCTAGTGATACCGTTAAATGAATAATTTCATTTTTTGTTTTTCTTAAATAATAACTTATAAAACATCTTTCTCAAAACAATGTAATTGTACGAAGCAATTTTATATAAGCATTTGGATCTTTTCGATTTGAACGGCAGCTTTTTGTAGCGGTGTCATATGAAATTGTCGCCCATAATTATGACCCTAGTATCGATTTATTGCATTGCGATCTGTTTTACGGTTAGGGTTAGAGTTAGGGGTAGTTAGGGTTAGGGGTGGGGGAAGGGTTTTTGTGTTTCCTCAGAAATATAAATAAACCCAATCCATTTCTTAAACGAGGGACATATTCATACGGCACAGAATGTTTTCACATCAATAGACTTCATTGACTGGTTGAAATTGTAGAAATTGAAGTAAAGAAGCAACAAATATCTTACAAACTACAGACTTTTCTCAATAAAGCCAAGAGAAAAAAATCATTTATAAGCACATTCTACCAGTATACGAAGTTTAAAATTGTATAGTTATGTTTTAAATTATTTAAAAAACCTCCGGTCAAACCGAATAGATCCAAGCCTTTAAATATTATAACAATTAATAGATTGAATGAATACCTGCATGGCATTGATGAATGAAAATAAGCTACGAATATAAGCTCAAGTGAAATAATTTTAGAGGGTATTTTGAATAATCTATTAATATAATAATCAAGTGTGATACAATTACGTCAGCATTTCGAGAACTGGAATAACAAATCTCTATTTACACAAGAAATGTAAAGAATTATTGGTGTTAAAAAACACAACAAATGCAGAAAATCGGACTACAACTGGAATACAAGCACAACAAGATATTATGATACACAGGATATTTTAAAGGAATGGGAGAGAATAAATTTCGAGAATGAAACATTCAAAATGAGGAACCAGAGGGAAATCATATAGAATTATCTAGTAAATCCAAGGTTACAAGCAAATTGGAAGGCAATCAGAAAATAACGTGCGATAGATAAACGGGAACCGGTAATATTTTCCATGTAAATTCTGTCTCGGAATAAAATGAGGAAACGAAAATGCAAATAAATCTCGTATATCAAAACTTCGAAGCAGAGATTAAAATTTCCAAACTTTGCATAATTCTTCTCAAAGACAAGTTTCGTCTATACATAAATATATTTCATATATTTCATGTCTGCAGTGTGACTGTACTCAAGTATATGTTATCGTAAATGTTCCATTTCCATTGTGTTGGGTTATTAATAATTTCTCTTTCGGCAACAGGTTATTTGTGTTAAGTACACTACGCTGTTAAACCTTCATATAATTGCTGTTCCCTCTCCTTCCTACTATTTTTTTCTCTGTCAACGTCTTTATCATTGGCAATCTATTGAAAAAGATGGTTTAATGTGACATTGTCCTTTGTCTCATGACGCATGACCCATGACTGATATGATGTCTCGCTATACCTTGGAATTTCTTCATTTACTTCGTTGATGCTGAGATGGTCATTGAGGTTCTTTTTTGGCTCCGAAGCAAACTGCAATCTTTTAATTCACCTGAAGAATATGGGCTTTTCACGATGTACTTTAATTTTTCGCTAATATATATAATGTAAATGTTGCACACATCTTGTTCAGCACGTGTAAGATCTTATATTATAACATAATGTAGGAACAATAGCGTTCTATAATACGTATTGAATATACCATAGGTCATGTTAATCTATCACTGCAAACATCTTATATTTCTCCGCTTTTATGGTGAAAGTAAATTATTTGATTTTCTATTCTTATTTAAGTAATATTTTACCCTCTCTCTCGTTCTCTCTCTCTTTAGGTTATGTCAAATTATGTCGAAGGTCAGACAGTCGAAAAAGAAAGAAAGAAAATGATTCTTTTTTCTGGATAAAGTAACTAACTTGAGATAGGTATTGAAAATAGCAAAGTACATCTTTTAATGCTCTTTGTAAGAAAATGTTTGTGATGTTTGAATTCATTTCTTTCTTTTCCATCTCTTTTATATCAAAAGAAAATATGTTATTTCTTTTCTATCATAAAGGATTGTTACATTATGGTATTTCATTCGTTCCAATATATTTAAGGCTGTATTATTTTCATATAAGTCTTGGGTGTTCCACTGAAAGCTTCTTTGGGTATATATCCAGTATTGACTGGTGCATCTAAATATATTAAATATGTTTTAAAAGCCAAAAAATTCAAGTTAGAGAAACTAGATAATGCAAGTCGATGGACGTACGTATACCAGATATTTCAAAATTTCAGGTTTAGTATACCATCAGTAGGTAACTTTTTCAAAAAATATTTGGAAATCACCCAGAAAAAAACGTTTCTCTGTAACTTTGCAAATAAGGCTGCCTTACTTTGAAATACTGAAATAGTATGTCGCAGTGTATTCTAGTTTAATACACACGCCGGTAAAATGTCCACACATATACATCTTTATTTTTCTAAAATTTTCCTTGCGTCTTGCGACCTTTTCAATAGTTGTTGACTCCGTCCATTATCCGAGCTGCGTTTTTTGTTTGTCTGTGCGCATGTGTGTATGTGGGTGAGTGTGTGTACCTGCACATGTATCTATGTATGCATGAATACATGTGGATGTATGCATGTACGTGTGTGTGCATATGTACATATGTATGTTTCTA
>NC_043015.1:4020488-4027988 GCF_006345805.1 Octopus sinensis
ACTTAATTAATATGTAATATATTGTTCAGCTTTCAACTGTTTTGAGAGCCACGTTCTCTTCGGTTTTAATATTTAATTTGATAGCTAGTACATTCTGCCTTTATTCAATTGGAAGATGGAAAAATACAAGTACAGCTTATCAAAATGTTGGTAGATATGTCATTGATTAGTAGCATTTTTCTTTAAGAAACATTATTCGTATCAAACCTTTTCGCTTTGTCTCCTGATAATGAATTTTTACATCTTCAATTACGTCTTCTAAAATTTTGCAGTCATTTTCAAAATATTGTAATCAAGAAGAGCAATTACTAAATTCGCAAATTTACATATACTATTGTAATATCCTTTCTACATAGGGACACGGCCTGAAATATGAAATGTACGGGACTAGTAGATTACATTATCCTAATATTTAAATAGTACTTACTTCATAAATCCCACGCCCTCGGAAGCGTGAATGGCAAAAGTAACTTCAGTGGAAATGGATCTTAATATGAAACGTCACTAAACATCTTATCCGCCTTGTTAACGGTTTCGTACGCTCGCTGGTTTAAACTTCATCGTAATATGAGTGCAAGCTTTTGTGTTTTGTAAACCATTGAAATAATATTTATCAATGAGAGTTATAAACATTTAAAGAGTGAGAAACTTTTTTCAATACTTACACTTTCATAATACATAAATAATGTGAGTAGCAAAATGATGCAGACATATCCATCTCTCATTCGTCGTAATAAAATACGGAAATTAAAATAGAAAGCTTTGTAAATGGCATTTAGTAAACACTGGACGTAATATTTCTAATCGAAAATATTCCAAGGGTGTAAGCGGAAGGTGGGGCATATAAATTCATCATGATTAATATTATTCTACTTTATATATAATGATCTTGCTGTTGCAGGTGTTATTTTGCAGATGGTAAATGGAACATAAGGATTGCTATGTTTACTCTACACATAAATACATCATATATTAAAACGTATACCATATAATGAAAATTTATCTGGGATAAATTCAACTGGGATATGGTGTCATATTTTATTTCTTAAGAGTCCAGGAAATATGTATTTCCGTGCGTAGGTTTGTATGTATGTACATCTTTATCTATCTGTCTATGTGTGTATATATATATATATATATATATAAGAAGAAAAAGTGACAACAAAAGAAACAGACCTCGATATTAGGTAAATTAAGAATTATTTATATATGTATAATCTAGGACAATCAGTAAGTTCTCATTATAGTACTCAGTTTCTATAGCTACGATGCATATTCGTCGGCTATTACTGGCAACAGACGTTATGAAAAACTGTTGCGTCCATTTTTTAACTGTTTCTTTGTTTCCCTTTATTGAATGGTTTTTCATACCGTCTATTGTCTTTAATATGTGACAAGAATACATCGCAGCCCTTCCCTCGGACATTCGAAACTCCGAGTACTATAATGACAACTTACTTGTCGAAGGTAAAGACAATACGCGACTTCGTCGAAACAATCCTTCCCGGAAAGGAAATTAAATTAAATTTGAAATGTTTTGCGGAGAGTGTTAGTGGTAACAAGAACAGAAGAGCGAGAGCAAAACAGTAAAATCAAATAGTGAGGGCTGTTACGGCAAGACGATAGATAAATTATTCAGAACGCTAGGAAGATGTACTTATGAGAGGAGACATGTATAAGCACGTGTTACCACCATATTAATCTGTTTGATATTTAATTCATGTTTTATCATATCGAAATGCAACAGAGACTATAAAATAGAACAAGAAATTCTTTTTTCACGACTGAATGTATTGACTCTTTCATATAAACATAAATATACTGTAAACTAATTGTTCCACATTTCTATTGATCACGTAACAAGAATATAAAGCATTTAACATACTAGATATAATATACGATATTACTCTAATTAAACTTATAACTATATTTCCAAGCAATTTGTAGAAAGCTTTATATTTCATCAAAGCTAAGTTTGTGCTATAAAATATAGGAATAAATATCATTCTCATATATTTGTGTGTGTGTGAGAGAGAGAGAGAGAGAGAGAAAATGTAGTTATTAGGATCTCAGGCAAACAAAACTTTTTTAATCACTTATAATATATGCAAATATGTGATAATTTATTCTGCCCTAGTTATATTGTGCTTATTGCTGCCATTTACTGGTGCAGCTGCATGAATTTCATCGAATGATCCAAAGAGAAATTGCATCAAAATCTCCCGCAAACCAGACCATGCTACTGAAAAACGAAATACAGGTAATATATACACACAATATGCATGTAATGAATTCAAGTTATAAACCTAAGTTCGTACTTATTTTCAGCCCAAAATGTTACACGAATATAGATGTAATAGGAAAGAATTTCATTGTGTCAGAGTCAAGATACGACAGATGTAACTACTGACAACACTTATAACTTCCTCTCCAGTAACATTACTGTTTTACTTGTTTCAGTCATTTCACTGCGGCCATGCTGGAGCACCGCCTTTTAGTCGAGCAAATCGACCCCGGGACTTATTCTTTGTAAGCCCAGTACTTATTCTATCAATAAACACAACAGCATCTGTTGTCAAGCACTGCTAGGGAGACAAACACAGACACACAAACACACATATATATATATATATATATATATATATATTATATATATATATATATATATATATATATACATATATACGACAGGCTTCTTTAAGTTTCCGTCTACCAAATCCACTCACGAGGCATTGGTCGGCCCGGGGCTATAGCAGAATACACTTCCCCAATATTCCACGCAGTGGGACTGAACCCGAAACCATGTGGTTGGTTAGCAAGCTACTTACCACACAGCCACTCCTGTGTCAGTAATAAAGTTTTTATTTTGCCATATTTTAACCGTTTCCACAATTGAATGTAATTATCTACAGGAAAGCTTTATGATGGATATCGTAGAAAGTTCCTAGTGTTTTCGGTATAAATCATTCCGGAAGCAAACTATTTTGAGACGGAATTCTAGTTTATACGGAATGAAATCCAAGTGTAATTTTCTGAGCAGGTCCGATTGAAAGAAATCCTGTTCATTATATATGTTCTTCTAATTTGGAAGCAATTTCAGAAATTTCAGGGAATATAGTGGCTGTGTGGTAAGTAGCTTGCTAACCAACCACATGGTTCTGGGTTCAATCCCACTGCGTGGCATCTTGGGCAAGTGTCTTCTGCTATAGCCCCGGGCCGACCAATGCCTTGTGAGTGGATTTGGTAGACGGAAACTGAAAGAAGCCTGTCGTATATATATATATATATATATATATATTATATATATATATATATAAATGTATGTGTGTGTGTGTTTGTGTGTCTGTGTTTGTCCGCTAGCATTGCTTGACAACCGATGCTGGTGTGTGTTTACGTCCCCGTCACTTAGCGGTTCGGCAAAACAGACCGATATAATAAGTACTGGGCTTACAAAAAATAAGTCTCGGGGTCGATTTGCTCGACTAAAGGCGGTGCTCCAGCATGGCCGCAGTCAAATGACTGAAACAAGTAAAAGAGTAAAAGAGAAAGAGTATAGAATCGGTGTTTACCATCTATCTTGGTATTCCTATGCTATTCTTTCATTTCCTGCATAATGGTGACAGTAAAATTTGAACCAGGTAATTTTAACGTAAATACCAGTAACTGCTGCAGGAAATCATTTTGGCCAATGACACACAAAGCTAACACGTCGGCGTGTGGCCAATATGATGAAACCTGCGTATCATTTAGTTGGTAATATTTAACATTTAATAAAATAAACCAATATTCATAACTAGAAAGGTATTCTTTTCACAAATTTCTATATACTTTTGCGGAAACGAGGTTTTGAAAAGTTTGTATAACTTTCTATTTG
The DNA here is from genome assembly GCF_006345805.1 of Octopus sinensis. Taxonomy (NCBI): domain Eukaryota; kingdom Metazoa; phylum Mollusca; class Cephalopoda; order Octopoda; family Octopodidae; genus Octopus; species Octopus sinensis. Next base: position 4,024,363 of record NC_043015.1, read on the forward strand.
AAATAATAGCTTCGATCACAAAATCTTATTTAGAGTAATTAATCCAATTAACTGTGCGGTAGCACGTGTTAACATTTGTAGATACTAGTGGAAACGAAAATGTTTTCAAGACGTTTTCAAAGCTGCTTTCTACAATTTAGAAGCTTAAAACAGTTAATGAATTGCTGCTGGTTCCAACTATACTTTCAATGTTCTAAACGATTAAAGAAAAATAGAAAATGGAAGGAAAACCTATACATGCTTTACAAGGCTTATCTGGATGGGCCAGTGATTACTAAAGTGTGTCATCACTTCATACATCACTCTATTTCGTTTCCTTATAGCTTTCAATAAAGCGGATGTTTATATAAAGAACATTTTCTATAAATATTATTCAGACGGTGTAGGTTAAGATTATGTTGAAATTTAATGTACAAAAAAAATTATGATAGGGATATTCATGCATATCAATATTGGTTTCCTCATATATTTTCAATATATTGTATTATTTATATATTTTCAAAATATTGTATTATTTATTAATAATCCTATGAAAGTTACCTTTCTATAAAGGAGGATAGAATACAATGCTATTTTTTTAATATATATTTCTTAAAATCTTTCATTCTAAATGAAATACATTTCTGTCATTAAACTACTCAAAGCTGGTGCGCCGAATCCATAGTCATATATAAGCTAGAAATAGCTGTGATTACATAGATGTCGACGTTTATTTTTAACATACGTTAATTATATCATCAAAATGATGAGCAAACGAAGTCAAGAGGGAAGAAATATCTGTTCCCTTCACATTTTTCTACTTTAATTCTTTATGTAATCGTAATCAAAACCACATGAAATATGCTTGACGAAAATATCAGTAAAATATGCAAACTTTTTCGAAATTTTCGGCGTGTGGATTTTCTGAATCACAGCTTCCGTTATGTTTTTTTCACAGAAAATTGGAATATGAAGAGAATATTAAAGAATATTTCAGTATAGGCGTGGTAGTGTCTGTGTGGTAAGTAGCTTTCTTACGAACCACATGGTTCCGGGTTCAGTCCCAGTGCGTGGCACTTTGGGCAAGTGTCTTCAGGATATATAATGAAGTGTAAACCCGATAACTACATAATCCAACCAAAACGGTATTCAAATACATCGTACGTATGGGAAGAACCTTCCAGGTTTTTAGTGGTATGGAAATTTCTTCTGGTGTTCTTTTTTTTATATTTTTCAATCATTTGACCGCTGTCATGCAGGAGCACCACAATTTAGTATAAGAAATCGAATCCTGCACTTATTCCCTGAGATTCTGGTGCTTATTCAATCATTCTCTCCTGCCGAACGGCTAGGTAACTAGATGCAAACGCATCAACAGCGGTTATCAAGTGATGATGATGGGGGACAAACACATATACAAACACACACAAGCACATATATATACGTATATATCCACATATATATATATATATATACATGACGGGCTTCTTTCAGTTTCCGTTTACCAAATCCTCTCCAAAACATTGGTCGGCCCGAAGGTCTAGTAAAAGACACTATTTAAAGTATAGAGTACAATAGAGTACAATAGCCGCATATGGGTAGCTGATCTATCCCACCTCTTTTGTAGAGGGTGTTATCTATTTTTCTGGATTCCTTTAGCAGCTGTACCCCGTTCGAAATTTGCATAAGTTTTTGTTTGAAGGTAAGGAAGGGAAGCAGGCTTGTTTGTAATTATTAGAGAAACCATTAAACGTGCCTGAAAAAAACAAAACAAGATCATCCAACCAACTAAGAGACATGAAGAAATATCAAAGATGGTGAATATATACGAGGGTGGGGAAAGAAGAGAAAACTAACACTCGATCGTTCTAGAACTCCCAGAATGAAAACGTAAACATCTGAAAGACGTTCGCTCTATTCATTACTAAATATCTTTCCCTGTTCTTCATTGTTAAAAGTAGAAAGGTAGAAATGATCGATCGTATTTCTGTCTAATTGTCATTTTAAATGAACACTCGATCCTTCTTGAACTCCCAGAGTGAAAACTGAAACAGCCGAAAAAATATGCCTCTATTCGTTACCGAATGTCTTTCTCTCTTCTTCATTGTTAAATGTAAACGTAAAGATGCTGGAAAAGATCGATCGTATTTCAGTCTAAATTTCATTTTAAATGTCTGATGCTTATCTTTCTCTGCCTCTGTCACTTTACTCCTTTTCTCTACGGTTAAGAGAGTGAAGGTGCATGGCTCGGTGGTTAGGGGAATTTAGCCCACAATTGTAGAGTCATGAGCACGCTTCCCGGCGGTGCGCTGTGTTCTTCCGCTCGTTACTCTACTTCATTCAGATGGAGTTTGTTTTAGAGGTATTGCTCAGTAATATTATAGCATTTCTATTACGTCTGCAGGCTGCAATCGGCCGAAGAGGAAATATGTGTCGGAAATGAGAATATTTCTCAGAAATTTGTTGTAACTCTCATACAACAATTTTGAAATGCCAGCAAAAATCCGGTGCCAATTAATCACTAAAGGAATTCGGTCATAAGCTTTTTTCCCACTTTTGAAATTAGCCGTGAAAGTGATTAACACTACTAATTACTGCTATGTATCATTCGCGATTACCTGTAAGCCTGATTCACTACAACCGCGTTTTACATAATGGCGCACTAAAATATTTGCATATTTCTAATAATACCCTTCGTCTGTGCAAGTACGTCTTGTCCTCAAACACTGGGACTTCGAATCTGATCTGATTGTAGGATATAGCTGAACAGAGCGGTGGTGGGGATGAATATGGAATGACGTGGGTTTGCAAAATAAATCTACGACTATTCGACGTTCTGAAAATTTAAATTTCGTGTCGAAATATTCGACGCTACTTCTTCAAACCCACGACGTACACTTTATTCTAGAATTAAAGCCATAATGTTCTGTCAAGCAATCATAGAAATGCAAAAGGTTGACTAAACTATCCTGAGTTCCTTCCCAGAAAAAAAAAAAACATGTCGTCAATGAACCGTAACTAACCTATAGGTTCCTGACCATGCACCCATAAAATAGGTAAGCTTTGTTCGTTGTGCAATAACATGTGTCAGACCAATTCTCTCAAGATTTTTAAAAGATACGTTATGTTTTACAGAGGAGAAGGGACCTGCAAGCATTTCCATTTGGTGTATGCAGCGGAATGCATCAAACACAAAATGAATTATGTTCGTTACACAACAGAACAATTACAAAAGTGAATTAAAGAACATAAATATGACGCCAGGTGCAATAACAATGGCTGTAAGGAACTTGCGAAGTATACTACATGAAAAGGGTGTAAGTTTGAGGAAGGACTGAAGAAGCACATCCTCAAAAATTACATTCATTCCACTACAATTTCATTCCTCAAAACAAATTAGGAGAGATATTTTTCTCAACTGTTGACATTTTCCGCCTGGAGGAATTAATAAAATGGCTGGTGAATTCCACAACATTTACACTAAACTTTTTGACTGAATAAATTTTCCTCCAAATCTTTTATTTTTTATATTTCTTTCTTTCCTTCCTGCTGCCTTCCTTTGCGAAAGACCGAAGACTGATGACGTCGTTTTATCTGGAAAGAAAGGCAGTTATTCTCGTTTAGTTTTGAATATTCCAGCGTTTCCT
>NC_043015.1:4035488-4060488 GCF_006345805.1 Octopus sinensis
CAAAACGGTAGTGCATCAGCACTGAGCTGAATCAATAAAACAAAAATCAGTTCCTCAGATATGTTAAAAAAATGTTGTAAGTGTCGATTTACAGTTGCCAAATTTATTTCCAGTGACAGATATAAATAATAAAGCCGTTGAATATTTATACAAAGGCCTACGTGAATCAAACCCTCTAAATTCTGCTTAGATAACTAAGTTGCAGTAATACATAAATGCATAGTGAACCACTTGATGATGTAACTATATTCCATTGTAGAAAATAACTGTTAGGTGTTTAGTGACAATATTTATGGACTGTGATGTAGTACGAACATAGGACGACACTTCCTTTGAAAATTTATTTATAGATTATTTAGAAATTATGTAGCACTAAAATTTGCAACAAAAATATGTGAGAACTTTCTTCGAAAATATATCGGACACATTTTAGTCCAGCTGGGGGAACACATACGCCATAGAAACTGGGAAACCGAGCCGATGAGCATGGCTACGCTTGAAAAGGGCGCATAAATAATTAATATACTATTCTACTTTGCATAAATCGTTTGCTATATTGGTACTTTTAGTATTCTAGTATCTCCATATCTTGACACAACAATGGTACCTTTCTTAATTATAATGGTGTTTTGTAAATTAAAATCAATTTTCTGTGTTCAAAATTTATCCTTAGCTGCAATAGTTTTAGTAAAACATGTCTACTTCTGTAATTTAGTAGATATAGTAACTTGTCCTGAATGTTCCAAGGGTAGTAATTTGTTCTGTACATTTCCACGTTTTTATTCCTGAGAATGTTATTTCTCTTGCTCGCAGTTTCCCACGTAATCCCAGTTTTTTCCAGGCTATACTGTTACGTTAATTGATAATGTGTCAATTAATGATTTAAGATTTTACCTCATGGAAAATTACATCAATGATGTCGGTGGCATATATTAAAAGGCTCCTTGTAGAACTATAATCATTAAAAAGTATGGAACTTTATTATCACCCTCAGATTTGCGAAAAATCACTCAAATTAATTTTTTTTATTTTGAAACTTCTTTCTGGTCTCAAATACTACGGGAATGTTTTAAATGATATAATTGCATTAATTAATACAGACGACGTAATTAAACTAATTGCAAATTAACGGTGTCATTGATACTGTTTTCCTTACCTCAATGGTGCCGGTATTAAAAACCGCCTGAAAGTTCTATATTCATAAACAAGTATAAACCTATTTTATCATCCTCATATTTTGATACCATAAAATTCCTCGAATTGAGCTCTACCATATAAGCTTAATTAAAGTGTAGTTTGTTTTTAAAATAAATCAATTTAATTATACTTAAGTTCTGTTTGTGGTCTTATATTTTTCCATGATATTGTACCTCACAATTTTTTAATACAAGTTTTTGTTGCATGGAACTAAAACTATGCATTTCCTCATGATTTCGTGTATCATTGAAACTAACATGATTATATTTTGCTTTTCAAAAAGAAATGATTTAGATCTAAACTTGATTGGAGGCGTTGCTTAGTCTCCTACAAATCTGCTGCAAATTTTGACCACATTTTTGTAACGTTAAACTGTAGCGAGGGATGAGTCCCCTTCAAAAATATTAACAGTTTTCTATCTGGTTTAGAACTAAATAAGCGACAAAGCTCTAAAAACGCTGAGATTTAGTAAATTGTGGACATAAAAATATTATTCACCTACTACCATAGATGAATGATAACGTTGCAATAGCAATAGATCTAGAAAGGAAAAGACAAAAAGTAATGTTTATTATCATTTGTGACAGACAAAAATCACACCTCGGCCATTGTAGTAATGAAACTATTCTTAATGTTCTTAGTTATGCTACAGTAGGTACCAGACCTACAAATGTTGTTGTTTTTTCTATCAAGGAGATTCATATAGCTAACACTACTATGAAAACTGTCATTGCTACTTCTACCGCCGGCACCATCCCTATCATACTTCCCCCCAAATTGCGTACCAGACCTTAAAGTTAGAATTGTCAGGAGGAAGAAACAATTCAGTATACCTATTTCTCTACTACCCACAAGGGACAAAAACAAAGAAGGGACAAACAAGAACAAACAAACGGATTAAGTCGATTATATCGACCATAATGCGTAACCGGTACTTATTTAATCGACCCCGAAAGGATGAAAGGCAAATTCGACCTCAGCGGCATTTGAACTCAGAAGGTAGCGACAGACGAAATACAACTAAGCATTTCGCCCGGCGTGTTAACGCTTCTGCCAGCTCGCTGCCTTAATTCACTATACCTACTGCAATCCCCAGCATATATATGCATGTGTGTGAGTGGGTGCTTGTGTGGCTCTTTGTATGCGTCTGTGTGTCTGTGTGTATCCATTAAACATACACTCACACACACACAAACACACATATGCAGACACATGTATGTAATATGCACAAAGAGTGTATTACCGCATGCGGAATAAAATTAAGGCTTTTACCCTACATATTTTTCGCTCAAAGTGCTAGGCTAGCAGACGATATTAAATATAGTTTATATAAGCCGGAGTTTCGTATCTCTGAATGGCTGTCAGCACATACATATTTATCTGTGTTTATGTGTAAGCTTTCTTTTCTCTTACGAATATGCATATAGAAAAAGAAAAAGAAAGTTACTGTATATACAATTAGAAACTGTTCAATTTTTCCCTGTAGTTCATTAAATAATAGCTGATTCTTTGAGTAATAAATCATAATATTGCCCATTGTTGAATGCACCATTACGGAGCTCTTCTGAGACGACAGTCACTATTGTTACGTTTCAATAGGGACAGGTATATTTTGCCTGTTAGAGAGCATGAAATTAACAGAAAATTTGTCTTTTGCATAGTGATATTAGTCTATCACATAGGTTCTTCATTTGCCTAATTCATTTTAACAGCATTGTTGTCGATTGGATGCCGTATTTCAGAACAAATGATACATTTAAATGAATATCTTGTAAACAATAGCATTTGTGTTGCATGCACATAGTTGTTATGCTGTACATCCAATCGAGATCCTTGGTGTCCGTACATAATAATGAGTTCATCACTGTTTAAGATTATTTATATGCAAGTACTGTGTTTGGCACTTCATAATTCATGAGGATTAGCATATATAAGATGTAATATCGTAGTTAATTGTATCATTAGATAACCTATATTCCGTATCAGCTAATACGTTTTGAATTACAACTGAACATCTTTAGATCCTTCATTGAATGAATTCCAATCATTCCTAGTTGAGATGCTGCGTAAATCAAAACTACATACTAGGATTTTATAATTTCTACATCTAATTGCCTATCCCAATAACTGTGAAAGTTGTGTTTATAGAACGAAACAATTCCATTCTCTATAGTAGGTAATGAGAGCAGGTGTAAACTGTCACGAAATATGCTTAAATGACAGCCAGAATTCCATTAATCTGTATCTCTATAAATTGAAACGTTACGGAAAATCTGTGGGCGATTATTAAAAGAAGGTTTTTATTTAATAACATCTTGTTCTTACAGAGTTTATCTGGGAAGAAATAGCACAGATAAAATTGCAACAGATTTCATTATATATTAACCCTCAGGTGACCGGAATATAATCACAATTTATTAGGATGTATATGAAAATTTGCTTTTGTCCCCACAAGATTCCATGTAGTCATTATGGAACTTCAGTGTAACAAACCCGTGTATTAATCCAACGATATCATACTAAATATGCATACTGTATATATGAAAGCAATAGCATATACTCTATCTTAAGCTATTTTCTAATGGTCATTGTTTCAAATAACACTGGCACAACTCATGCGTTAATCGAGTACATTCTAATGTCGTACATATTTTAATTCTGCAACATACCATTGCACTTCTTCTTACCGCTCCACATAGTATATTTGGACTAACATTTACTTATAATTCCACGGAAAAGTTCGTTAATTAGCTTCACTACTTTTCATCTACCGAAGCAAGCGCATATATAGATGCAGACAGTCTGCAAAGGAATTGGAGTTATTTTCCCACTTTTTAGTTCAAAACATTATTATATGACATTTCTTTCCTCTCAGCCCAATTCTATGATCAAAGATGTTACTGCTGTATCCATCTCAAATTATATATATATATATATATATACATATATACTCCAGACATCGAGCGGCATTTGTGTGAGATTTTGCTCACTTTACGAGCCATCTCATAGACGGCTGATCCGTTTGATCATTCAAGGCATTTTATTACTATGCTTTACTGGAAGGCATAATGAGGGATTTAACGAGAGGACGAAGAGTGCATTGGTGAAAGATAACATCATTCGTTATGCTAGTTTGACATTGTCACATGAGTAATTGGCTGGCTCTCACCAATATATTGCCTACTTGACGTTTACAGTTTGTTATTATCTATATACGATCGTTCCTAGCTGCAGTTTTCTTACAGGCTGAAAGAGATTAATGATATTGAAACAGTTAAAAAAAAGTATATCCATAGGAAATCGAAGTTATATTACTCTCTATGGATAGCCCTGTTATATAACCCGGTTCTATACATTTCTCCTTGAAGCTATAATTTTCAGCGATATTGTATGAATTCGTCTGGAATGATATTGCGCTATATAAATAAGCCTACCGAGTAAGACTTAGTTAACCGAGTTTTCGAATAAGGACGAATTACATCGAGACCCCAGCAAATATATACGGGTTGATCAGGCCAAATTTGACCGTTTTAATAATTCTCATACAATTTTACTAAAGTTCGGAGGCTGAATTAGGGGGAAGGGGCTATCTTTTCGCAAAGGCAGATAACTGGCTTTTTCACTTTCTCTCTCGTTTCCCTTTTCTCGGTGTCATGACTTTATTTTCATGAACCAATCTCAATATTTAGTCCCAGTGCGAACCTGAGTGGATACCATGGGAATGACGAATGTATTTGCAGTGAAATGAGTAGAATCTTTGTGGACGTCTGTCACATGCCAATTCTGTGTGCACACACATGCATATATATATATATATATATATATATATACAGACACACTCACACACATACATACACACACACATATATATATATATATTATATATATATATTATATATATATATATAGGCATACAGACACACACACACACCACACACACAACACATATATATATATATATATATAATATATATATATATATATATATATATATATATATATATATATATATATGCACTAGCGATGAATCCCGATGTTACCTGGGGTTAAGACCTACATCCACATTGTCTTATTTCCGTCTTTCTTATGGGTAGAATCGGTGCACTAGGAGAGTGAAGGAAACAACTCTTCTTTATTAAGAAGTTTTTCAGCCATTTTGCGGGAAAGAATTGTCGAGACAGAAAACAATGTAGTGTAGCAGCTTAGATTAGAGTGAAATCCTAACATTGCCCCCAAAATGAGCAAGACGTACGGATGTAAGGAATTAGATAACGACTGAGAATATGGGAGTATTCGTAGCGCAGAATTAAGCTATATGGAAGGAATACTGCTTCATTTTGAAAAGAACCATCTCTATAATATTTGGGCAGACTACACACTTCAACATATGTTAAGCGAATCCAACAATGCATCTGGGTAAACTATGTTTTGCGTCGTACGTCCAGTGTTGGTAACAGAAATATAGAAGTCATCTTCACTGCTAACTCGAAAGCATGCGACATATAATTGTCAATGAGAAAAGTAGGGTATTTTAAAATTGAGACTCACAATTTTTAATGTTTGGCCCTGATTTATGTTGATTCTCATAACGAAGCGCAATCGCACTGGTAACCGGAGGCGCTTGAATTGAAATGACACGTTTGAAAGGGACATGTGTGGAATCTATATTATCTCTTCCCGATGGCAGCTAACAATAATGGTTGATTCTAGAGCATGATTTATCATTGTAGTGAGTCAATCAATCTTGTACCATTGCATATGATTTGATTTGCAATTTAGCGCACAGCAAGAATTAACATAATTTATACAGAACTTTAAATCCCTCTGTCTGTCTCTGTACGTGCGTGAGAGCGCGCGCGTGTGGTTGCCAATTGAATTTACATTTGCATGCAATTCTTAATTCCAATTAATTAGTGGAAGTTCTGAGTTGTTGAGAGGATAGATTCTCCGTACATTATAAGAAATTGAAACAGAAAGATAATGCCTAATTATACGCATTCGTTAAACATTGGACGAAAATGGAAGTGACCTGAAAACGACCTGAAAATTGTACGACACGACCTCGTTTCTGTGGATCTCAGAGTCCCCTTGCTCCCCACCTCCCTACTCTCTTTATGCGGGCTTTCGTTCATCTTCACCTATAACGTATATGCAGTATCAAATTTGTGTTTTCTTTTTTTTTCACTTCCAATTGTAGAAACAAACATAGTTTATGAAACATCAATGCCTGTCTCTCACCCGCTATGTGTCTTTCATCTTCTATATAAACTTATTTTCTGTCTGTGTTTCTTTCTCTTGTCTCATCCTGAACTTTCCTCGGTCATTCCGTAAAAAAAAAATTATTTATGCTTTGAAGAGAGCATGAATTGAAAGACAAGAGAAAACGAAAAGGGGAGAAAGAACAGAAAGTGAAGGAGATGAGAAAGCGAAAGATGTATGCACGAGACAATAAAATCGATGTGTGTGTGCGAGAGAGAAAGAGGGGGAGAATGAGAAAGACAGAGATAGAGTGAGTGAGTGAAGGTGTGTGTTGTAATAATGGCTGTCTTTAAGATTCACACTCATATAGAAAGTGTGACGTCATCGACGTCCTTGTCATATATAATGTTCATGACATTTGACTGATGGACAATAATACAATTTTAAATTTTGATAATGCAAATATGTTTTACTTGGTAGCCGAAATAGTACTGAATCTTCTGATACCTCATACGTCAAAATCGACATCTCAGTTTTGGAATAAAAAGGGAACATACGTACACACACACTTACACAAAATCTTATATACATACATATGCGCGCGTGTGTATGTGTTGGCTTGTAACAAACTCATACTACTTATATAAGGTGTTGTAGAAGGATGTAATTTATAGTTTATTTATGTGACGTTATTTGTAATTAAATGAGTCCGTTTATTGATAAATGATTCGTAAATTATATAAATCACACCTTATACGCAATATTGATTGCTTTGAATATCATTCCTTTTGTTTATTTTATCCAAATGCATACATCCGTACAACCGTTAAGTATATGCACGCACACATACATACCGTCATACACACATACATACCGTCATACACACATACATAACAGTGTGTGTACATTTCTACATTTATCATGAAATCAATGAATACAAGACGAAAAGGTGAACTGAAGGGAGAAATTTAATTCACACATACGTATATAGAGATGATGATATGGAGGAGGAAATGGAGATTGATAATGACGATTGTAATAATGTGTAAATAGAATATGCATGTTTCTTCTTTTCTCTCGTCACATACAGGTCAGGAATAACAGAAAGAAGAAGAATAAGAAATACTATGGAAGCTATATTTCTTTCGTCGTTTTGACGTGATGGCAAGAAAAGAAAGTAAGAGTCAGATTGTATTCTTCAGATAATCGTGCAATTTAAGTATACTAAATGGTAGTGAGTCACTTTCCAGCATCATAATAGTTATGGTTGTTAGAAATATTTATGTCTAACGAAAAGCTGTATACGTTGATGCAATGAGAAGACAGCATTGTCAATCAAGGCAGAATATTGATAAACATTACGTAAACTCCTTTATACCCTTAAACATTTGTTTATTTCAGTCACTTAAATGAGACCGTGCTAGGGCAACGGTAATATAGCTGGAGACATTAGCCAAATATTCCATGCAGTGGGAGTGAAGCTGAAAACAGTAGGGATCAGTTTTCCTATCATTATATATTAATTGAATGATATTTGTGTTGGGGTATTTTCTAATAATCTGAATAGCAGAAACTGTACGCTGAAGGATTTGTTATTATTTACTTCGCTCCCATAAATTTTGCCTCGAATTTTCACCAACAAAGAAGAGCAGATTTCAATTGAAAATTCGTTACAAACATATTTAAGATCAATTCTGCGATTGCCAACTTTAAATATATGAATGTTTCCCTCACGATAAACCTGAAATTAATGATGTTGTACGACAAAATTACACCATGATAGCAAAACTGAAGTCTGGGGAGGATTCGAACGCAGGGCATTTCGAACACAAAATCTATAAATAAAAGTATTTGTAATGTGAAGTAGATTAAATATTCATTATGATATATGTAAAAAAAATGTATAGAACTATATGTTAGCGTAATATGACCATAACAATACACTCTAATTTTTTAAAGTTTCATTTTACCCTACTTTGTCTTGAATTCTGCTACTCCTGAAGTGGAATGCATTTAAACCTGTAGTGTGAGTTAATAATTTTATGCCTTTCATTATATCCTACAATATCTATACCTCACCAATTCAAGATCATCTAATATTTACACCCGTAATTAACTAGCTACGTATTAAGCATTTACTCGCGACTGGTCATTCCTTAAAACATATCCTTACAGTTCCCTTCTCAGTTAGTTCTAATATATTCATAACCCATCCTAGTATCAGGTGGAGGCACAATGGCGCAGTGGTTAGGGCAGCGGACTCGCGATCTTAGGATCGCGGTTTCGATTCCCAGACCGGGCATTGTGAGTGTTTATTGAGCGAAAACACCTAAAGCTTCACGAGGCTCCTGCAGGGGGTGGTGGTGAACCCTGCTGAACTCTTTCACCACAACTTTCTCTCACTCTTTCTTCCTGTTTCTGTTGTACCTGTATTTCAAAGGGGCCAGCCTTGTCAAACTCTGTGTCACGCTGAATCTCCTCGAGAACTACGTTAAGGGTACACGTGTCTGTGGAGTGCTCAGCCACTTGCACGTTAATTCCACGAGCAAGCTGTTCCGTTGATCGCATCAGCTGGGGCACTCATCGTCGTAACCGACGGAGTGCTCCTATAGTATCAGGTATTTACCCTTTACTATTTCCACTCCTATTTTCTGCTGCTCACATTTTGTTCCATACCAGCGCTTCTAGGCCTATTTTGATTTTAATTTCCCCTCTACCATTATCAGCTTCATGATCACTCAACACCTATTAAACTAGTTTTATGTCACAATTTCAATTCTTACTTTATTTTTGGCTTTAGATTTAAGTAGTTGACACACACACCCATTAGCTATCTTATTAAAAATAATTTCCTTGCCATATCGGTTCTGCGGTTATCAGGAATAGTTAGTTTCACTACCACTCATCCCACATAACACACGTGTTTTATTACTTTATTCTCTTCTGCTTCCCATAACGCTCACAAATTAATTCTCACACGCTATCTTCATTTAGTCGACCTCATCATTAACGATGTTCGTCTTGCATCCATAATGGCAACCGCTAGCTTTATCATTATTATTATTATTATTATTAATATTATTATTATTATTATTATTATTATTTATTATTATTATTATTATTATTATTATTTATTATTATTATTATTATTATTATTATTATTATTATTATTATTATTATTATTGAAAACTGGTGGTTTGTTTTGGAGCGCTGTAATTGTAAGTCTAATTCACTTGTTTAAAGGGTCCTAAAATGTATTTTCTTGTTTGAATTGTTTGTTAACGAAAGCCTCATTTTCGGGGTGATAGAAATCTTTGTTTTCAAACTACTTCGAAAATTTGCTTCGGTGAACGTAATCATTGAAGAGTCGAGACAAAGGAATTGACTATGCTACGCCATCGTAGCATTACGGAGGTTCTGTTGCTGGATGCCTGTATCCCTGGAGAGTGTGCGCCTTCTGGTATCGCGAGTAGATGAACTGCAGTAGACAGCAGGAAGAAAAGAAGGAGGAGGAGAAAGAAAAGGTAGAAGTGAAGAGTAAAAAATAGAAGATGAATAGCGGAAAAAAGGCGAGATGAAGTAAGGAGTAAAACAACATGGAAAGCAAATGCTGCTGCGAATAGTCTAACAATGCTAGAGTTAGCGGCGGGAAAGAAACCTTTACACATATCAAGGCAGCAAAGGGATTTTTGGCTACGTATAAATGATAATTCAGACATTTTCAATTAACTCAGATATATCTTTCTACAATTTAATGCTTCTTGACTTGGCCGGAAAGAGTACCATCCGGAGTATTCAAGTGGTTCCAGGCAGTGCTGTTTTCTGCGAGTGATCCACCCTTATTGTAGCTCGTATTTGTTCCATGTACATTGGAAAGTGTGCGTGGGGATGATGTTTACTCATTGGATCTTTTATTCTTTTACTTGTTTTAGAAGTTTGACTGCGGTCATGCGGGAGCAACACTTTTAACCGAGAAAATCGACCCAGGACTTATTCTTTGTAAGTCTAGTACTTATTCTCTCGTACTCTTTTAAGCGACGGTGACGTAAACACACCAGCATCGTTTGTCAAGCAATGTGAGGAGTACAAACACACACACCACACACACACACACACACACACACACAAATATATATACACACACATATATAGATATATAAGACGGGTTTCTTGCAGTTTCCGTCTACCAAATCCACTGAGAAGGCATGGTCGACCTGAGGCGGCAGGCTACAGTAGAAGACCCTCGTCCAAGCTGTCACGCATTGGGAATGAACCCGGAACCATGTGGTTGGCAAGCAAGATACCACACACCCACTCTTGTGCCTATATTTTCTGACGTGTAGATAAAATTTTAGAATATGCCTCACATATCATCTGCATTGGAATAGCATCAAGATCGTGCATAATCAGAAAGAAGATTTCTTTCAAAATATACCAACGCCATTCCAAATGAGGAATTTATAACATAGATGTTTGAGCAAATGAGACTCTTTTATTTATTTTTTTTTATGGTAAGAAAGACCATGGCCTGGCCGATTGGCACAATATTTCTATTGTCAGTAATATGTGAACAGAAAGCTTTTCATTAAAACAACTAGCTCCTTGAGAATGTTTATAGATACATAATTTCAGGGAGGGAATTCTAGTGTAAACTCCCGACATGAGGATGTAAATTCTACGACCGAAAAATTTCCCAAAAGAAATGTGTAAGAAATGTAACGATGCAGTCTTCGTTGACGAAAATTATGCCAAATAATTTTCTTGTACTAACATTCTGTCTACAAATACGACGTACATTTAAAAGACGTTTTGTTACAAGATTGCTTTGAATATAAAAGGCAACCGTTCGTGTTCGTGTAAGTTCAATTTTAGTCGACATTTTGCTGTTTAAGAAATAACACATATGCAAAGAACAATTATAAAACGATAGATATTTCCGCTACAAAAATTGGTCATGAGTCCATAAAAAAGAAACTAATGCCACCAGACATTTAAACAAAGAAAATCATGAACGATGATTTTCAATATTATCCTGACATTTCTTATATTTCCGTGTGACCTTTTTATCGTGAATATTTCCTTTTCAATCTTGTCAGTGAATTCGTATAAATACCATCAATTATTAATTTTATTTTATTTGTTAAATTTTCTTTTGAAATTCGAATTCAGTACATGAAACTGTCTAACTGATATTAGTTGGTTATTGAAGTATTTATATACTTTTCTGGCGCCAATTTTATTTCTCATATATCAGCATATACAAATACGTGTGTACCTATATATGTATAGGTACACACGCTTGTGAAGAAAATTTGCTCTAAACAGCATTAGCAATACGTACATAAAACTCCCATGCATAAGCACTTAAGACATGCATATTAGCGTTTGTATAGAAGCATGTTTTCCCGAGCTGGGGTAAAAAATAAAAAAAAATAAAGCAATTGTCATTTTTTTAATTTCTGATTTCAGAAGCCAGTGTACTTGCACAAACGTTAGCACGCCTAACGAAATGAGTAGCCGTACTTCGTCTGCCGTTACGTCCTGAGTTCAAATTCCACCGAGGTTGACTTTGCCTTTCATCCTTTCGGGGTCGATTAAATAAGTACCAGTTACGCACTGGGGCCGATATAATTGACGTTATCCGTCTGTCTGTCCTTGTTTGTCCTCTCTGTGTTTAGCCCCTTGTGAGTAGTAAAGAAATACGTGTGTCGTCTGCCTCTACGTTTTGGGTTCAAATTCCGCTGAGGTTGGTTTTACTTTACATATTTTGGGGTTCCATAAATAATACGGAATAAAACGTATAAAGTGTAACGTATTATTACGTATTATTTATGGACCCCATAGATAATACGTAATAGAACGTATTATTTATGGGGTCCATAAATAATGCGTAATAATACATAACATTTCCGTACGGGTGTCGGTGTAATCGACTGAAACTCACACCCAAAATTACGGGCCTTGTGCCGAGAGTAGAAAACATTATTTCTGATTTCACACTCGTTCGAATACGAGTTGAATTTTAAAAGCAATGCAAATTAACGGTGTTTACTAAACAAACGAAAATCCATCCTCAGGTCGGAACACTGGAGATGTCACTTACAAAGTACTTGCTGATTTTTGTGCGAATATTTGCTTTTGTGTGTTTGAGTGTTTGCGTGTGTGTGATGGTGTGTTTATGTGTTTCTCTCCGTGTGAGTGCGTGCGTGTTATTTGCATCTGTGAGTGAGCATTTATAGAGACGTACAATGTTCAGCATTTAATACAGTAACTTATATGAGGTCGTTATGCTCTGGAGACATCTGAGGAATTCCGGTTGGTTTTGACAGTTGCTTAGATTGGTTACATAAGGGGACGACAATGCGATCTTTCAATGATCGAGATATTAAATACCAGGATATGGATATAATAGTAATCAATTATATGTACGTTCATTGTGAACGGATGATTCTCCGGATATTTATTTGTGTACAAAACAAGCAGGAATTCACCTCATCTCCATTCTTCATAAATTGCAATATATCAATTGCTCTATGGTATATATATATCCAATAAGGGTGATGTGAGTTCGCGAGAATAGAGAGAAAAGCAGTTGTCAACGCGGGATTTGCGGTTGCTTTCGGACAATTCATGAGACACCCATTTTCCAAGCTTAGGAACCTTTCCAAGTTGTTGAAGATAACGATGTACCGTTCTATGGTTTGAATTAGGACTGAAATCTCCATTTCTGAATTTTGCAAACCATTTCATTTTGTATATATATATGCAGTTGGACTAGATTTCTGTTGAATCTACTTCAGAAATTCTGCAGTTTTAGTTCAGATAATAATTGACTATGTAAGCAAGAGATGAAATTAGTGTGCCGCGATCATTTCGAGCCATTCTACGACTTTCCTTTATGGATGAGGTGCAGTGTATCATACTATAATACTATAAATCTGGCATCAGGTGCATTCATACATAAATGTCACTTTAGGTATTAATGTACCTGATGTGACCCAGACACCATTAAATTTCTGTCGACAAGCTTACCCGCCAGTATGTAATCGATTAAATTATTTTCCTACCATATCATTTATTCCCTTTGTATTTTAGTGTATATTGCTATTATAATTTCAGCAACGAAAAACACGAATTTAAGAGGAAAATTAAAAAAGTATATTCATTACGAATGAATTCCATTATATTCTCTTATGCCAAAGGAAATCTGTTTATGAGAAAGTAATTTGACCTAGATATATTTTTCAGGTAAAGTATTTCAATTAATTTTAGGATGTGCGAATTTGCATTTCTTCTCCCTTAAGGCGAACTGAATTCTTCTTCACGTTTGCAACAGAGCAAACGCTGTATGATCAATATTCCAGACAGTCTCGAACGAACACTGTCACACACACCACTAAGTGTACAGCTAATGATAAATCCATACATGTATATTTATGGATGTGAATATATGTTTACATATAAATATATATCCATATGCATATATTCACTGACGATATATATATATATGTGTGTGTGTGTACATGCATGTATATATATATATGAATGTGTGTGTGTGCTTTTGTGTATATATATATATATATATTTACCCTCATAGGAAAATAATTGTAGTCTGAAAATGAAATGCATTAGATAATATATTTTAATCGCTATATCTCTCGTAGCTATATTAATATTTTACTATCTAAAACCTATTGGTTTGCACACTTGGAGCTCTACAATAAAAATAAACAATTTATTACAAATTGATGACTTCATTTTTTTCCATAACTCCGAAACAAAACATTACGTGATTAACCTGGAACAATAAGTGTTCTTCGGTAGAATATGGAAATAGAATTTATATCACTGAGTATTACAACAAATATAAATATATCCCAATACCTTGAGGATCGAATCTTTTAATACTTTGATCATTAGCGCTATCGTTTTTGTTAAACCTTGCAAACATCTGGAAAGAAATAACAGAAATCCAGACAAATTACCCTCTAATATTAATACAAGTTTATATATAAATTTCTATGATATAAATAGTGATTTAAGGGATCTACGTCTTGGAAAGCTCATTCACGAAGACAACAAATTAAAATCATAATAAGGATCGGCATAACAACAAAAAATATACTCATGGGAAAATCCAGAACGATATTTACTCTCTGTTTACTCTTTTACTCTATTTACTTGTTTCAGTCGTGTGACTTTGGCCATGCTGGAGCACCGCCTTTATATAGACCAAATCGAACCCAGGACTTATTCTTTGTCAGCCTAGTACATATTCTATCGGTCTTATTTGCCGAACCGCTAAGTTACGTGTATGTAAACACACCAGCATCGGTTGTCAAGCGATGTTGAGAGGACAAAGATACACAAACTTATACACACGCACTAAAACACACACACACACACACACAGATTTATATATATATATATATTATATATATATATATATATATATTATATATATATATATACATACATACATATATATATATATATAATATATATATATATATATATAGATACATACATATATATATACGACGGGCTTCTTTCAATTTTCGTCTACTAACCCACTCACAAGGATGTGGTCGGCCCGAGGCTATAGTAGAAGACATTCCCCCAAGGTGACTGAACCCAGAACCTTGTTGTTCATAAGCAAGCTACTTACCACACTTCCACTCCTACGCCTTATTCATTTCTGAATAAGCAAAAATACTAGAAATGATTTTGGCCCATTTAAACGTTATAAGGTAGTCATATAATTTTTCAAAAGATACTTTGACTGAAATTTTCAGGTTATATTTACGTAAAATCCGAATGCATGATGTATGCTATCCGGCATGAAATTACGCAGCTGCATAAAAGGCTAATTAAAAGAAGAAGAAAATACAATGTGATACAAACGAGCAATTGTTATTTTAAGAAAATTCAGAAATATAGGCGTGAGATGGCTAAAATTTTAGAGAATATTATATATGTCTTGGAAGATTTATAATTCATACATACACCCTCACAGGTTGTTCTTTGCCTGTATATCACTACATATTCTATTGCTAAATAAAGGCTCATAATAAGAAAGGCCTTTATCTATAAAGTCGAAAGCTCCATCACAATGAAAATAAAGCGACATGCTAAGAAATTCCGTGGCGTAATTTGAAAATATTTCCAGTTAATACCTGTGCATAAATAGCTAAAGTATAGGAAAAGAACGGAATTGTTTTCTTGTGCACTCTTATGCAGAAATATAAATGCTATAAATTCAAAAAAAAAAGAAAGAAATGAAAACGTAAACTACACATTCCACTTAATATCATTGACGTAAAATTATTCTGTATTAAATGTTAAATTATAAGGATATGCATTTTATTCTTTCTGTATAAGGGATACAATTATTTGAACAGAGTTGAGCATTTTCATTTTCATTTTGTTTTTATAACAAATTGTTATAAAAATCTGGCAAAAATAGAGAGAGAGGGGAGAGAGAGAGAGAAGGCCGCGTATGTGTGTGTACGTGTGAGTGTATATATATGTATGTAATATATGTGTGTTCGCGTAGGAGTCTTTATGTTTTTGCTTGTCACCGACCACACCCTGATGATCCGTGTTGGTGTGTTTACGTCCGAACATCAACGGTTAGCGCCGTGAGAATGAGATCAAATGCCTGATGCTTCATTAGTACTGGATTTGATTCCTAGATTAAAGTATTTCACGTGGTTGCACAAGTATGGTTGCAAGGTAATGATTGAAACAGGTAAAAGATAAAATATATCCACATATACACTCGCATAAAAAATATTTATATATAAAGAGAGAGATAGAGAGAGAGGTATTACATATACATACATACATGCATATATATATATATATATATATATATATATATATATATGAGTGTGTATTTAATATTGTTGATGTTTGTATGTCTCTATATCAATGAAAGCATTTACATAAACAATTATACAGACACACAGACACGCACTCGCATACACTCACACACATACACACACAGATATATATATATGTAGGTAGCTCGATAGGTAGGTAGGTAGGTACGTACGTACGTATGTAGTAGTTGTTTGAGTAGATAGCTTAATAACGAGTATTTGAGGCAAGAATACAATACAAATATTGGAAGAAAACACACTTATTCAAATGTGAAATCGGCGTAAACATTGAAAACTCAACTTAGAGGGTTATTAATAACAGTCAAATTTGTCATTCCCATAAATCAACACCTACAGCAATATCGAAAATATATTTCAATATCATTAACACTTGCAACAAGCCATTTAAATATGTAGTCAGTATTTTTTCGTTTCGCATATACTCAAAGACGTATGTTTCCTTAGGCCGACAAGTTGTCAATAAAAGTCAGACAGCAATGGAAACGTAATTTCCGATTAAATGATTGTTCATAGAATAGATAGTCTGCTGTATTAGACTGCATATACATTTATAATTATACCAAACCACACATTAATACTTCAATAACGTCTTACGTTCACAGATACTCACAGAGGCACACGTATGCCAACTCTCGTAGAATGACATGCTCATAGAAGTACATATGCTCTATACACTATGTGCATATGTATACCTGTAAGTATATATGGACTTGCATAAGATTGTGAGTTTATCAAATTGTCGCTGCTGAATATTTACAGCTTCCTTAGAGTTTACCGGCTTCACTAAACAGGCAACATGCCCCTTTATACTGATGTGAATTGATGGTAAACAAGTTATGATTCTCTGTAAATGACCGAAATACATTTGAACTCGACTATACTTGTGTTAAATGAATATAAGGCACAGAGCTAAAAGATATTTACAAAAATACCTAAAAAAGCTAATTATTCCGTTAGGTATTTGGAAAAACTCTGCATGTGACACAAATTGAAAATAGAAGCTTTTACAAAGCTTTTACAGCCCACATGCACACATACATATACGCACACCTCCTTCTCATATATATATATATATATAATATATATATATACATATATATATATATATATATAGATAGATAGATAGATAGAGAGAGAGAGAGAGAGAGAGAGAGAGAGAGACTGCTGGAGAAACACATCTGTCTATATACGTATGGATAGATGTGTAGCTGTAGTGTTTTGGTATTTAACTTAGGTTTTTTCATTAGCAAAACTCAGTCCTAACAGTTTCGCAGATACCTTTTGGTTAAAGAAAATGACTTTGCTGTTTCGGTTTTTTTTTCTACGTTAATAGTTTAACAATCTCTTATATGGATGCCCAGTGTGCATTTATATATGTACATGCTTTATTTTATATGACTAACCGTTTTCGGGAGCCCTTTCGGTAAGAAACCTAAAATGCTTCATTATATTTTTATGTACGCCCTATGCACTATATTTCAAGAATATTAATCAGCTAACATTCATTCTTTGAAAATTCTCTAGTATTATTTATTTCTATGCAGTTCTGCTGTTATGTAGCTGAGACAAGACTAACGATGACAATAATGGAAATTGGACATCTATATTCAGTATAAGAGATTTGTAGATTTCTTATTAGTTCTCCGGATATTAAAACATTTCTTCGAATTCCTCGGGAGGTCATCATAAGCCAGTCCACTGATCTCTACTATAGCGTACGACTTTTAAACTCTTTCCGATGAAATATCTGGCGTGTTTGCTCATTGTGTTAACTGTATATTAGACGTTTACGTCAGTACACTCTTTTTTTTTTCCAGGAAAAGTAGTAGCACTGTTTTGCCTTCGGCATGGAAGCCAGAATATACTTTCTTCTGTATAACTTTACAAAAACATTTGGCGACAGTTCCATGGATTAGTTGTTGAAAAGTTCCTGATGATACAGGGAGAGTCCTATGCAGGTATGGGTCAACGACTTTTTCATTCACAACATGGAAACATAGGTTTCCTTAACTTCTTCGTTGATCATATATTTAGTGCGTATATCTGGGCTTGGATAGGCTTCATGCTTAAATGTAGTGATTTTAGCAAAAGCCTTAAAGAGATTATCTATATCTAAAGTAAAGTGTGTACTTGCAAGCTAGCGCAGTATGTAACCATTGTTAATTTTGCCGATTTCATGAATATATCTAATTCAAATATGTTAAGTAAGTTAGTCCACACGGAAGACCTGTATACAGCGATTGGATGTTTAAGTGTTCATCGAATAATCCCATGAATTCATTACCTCTGTGTGCGTGCATATGTCGTTGTATAAATTTGGTTTCAAACGTTTGGCAACAGGAACATCAATTTTTTTTTATTGTCCACGAAAATATGAAAGACAAAATCGACCTAGGCGACTTTTGAACTCAGAACGAAATGTCGCGACGTATTTCGTCCAACGTGCTGATGATTCTATCAGCTCAACAGCTTTTGATATTTAGAATTAAGGTTCCGATTTTCTAAAAATAAAATCCAGTTCATTTAAATGTTTAAAATATTCAGAAGTCATTCAAAAATGTTTTCCCAAATTTCATATTGGAAATACATCGTGTACATTTGGTATATCTCATATTGTTCTATCTAATTATATTAATTTTGTACCATGTATCTATACTTTACTAAATTTCAAAATATCTGCTACTTGGTACTTATTTTACACATTTTAAAACCACAAGTGTAACCTTGGATAGAAATCTAATTCAGTATGGCATGAACAATTTTCTTGTGAGATTACCAAATGTTTACTAAACACTTGCCTTTTTGCAATACTCATATATATGTAACCTATTATGTGTAACGCTCACCCCTATCTTTCATCTCGATCGTTATAAGCACACTTAGTTACATTTCTCTAGACAACATGGACCGCGAGGAGCATTGCAAGTCGACAAAACTCTTATGACACACACTTATTGACAGGCACTCGTTCTGTTACACGTGACCTCACAGCGGCAAAGCATCATGTCGAGACACACATACATTGGATGCGTGTCTGTTTCGTGTGTGTGTGTGTGTATTCGTGTGTGGGTGCGTGTACATGCTTGTATGAGCACCCGTGCCTGTATCATGGTGTGTAGGACAATGTCAGCTTTTATTAGCAAGCATGAAAATAACTCATAATATGTGACTGAAAATGATTTCGAAAATTAGTTCTATAAATCAATTCCTTTTGGCACATGTGAACTTTTATGAATTTCTGGATATATACCTCTCTAATATGACAAAATAACACGTTCTAAATATCAATTTCTCTATAGATAGTATTATTTGCTTGAATATACCAAAGTTGAAACCAATCATCTATAATAGGA
This sequence comes from Octopus sinensis, assembly GCF_006345805.1. Lineage (NCBI taxonomy): Eukaryota > Metazoa > Mollusca > Cephalopoda > Octopoda > Octopodidae > Octopus > Octopus sinensis. The sequence goes on from NC_043015.1 coordinate 4,055,143, forward strand.
AATCGACTCAGTAATATTAACTCAATAAATTCTGATTATTCATGTTCTTTGAATTCACATTTTTGGCATCACAGTTTGATTTTGCTATCAGGTATAAGATCTTTTATAACTTGTTTTGACATATTGGCAGATGGCCTAAATAACTATATTCTTTATTCGACTTTCCGATATTTTGTACGATTTTCTATATATTTACTTTGGAAAAAATAATAGACAGACAACGTTCTTTTCGATCAAAGAGTAATTTCAATTTTCCTTCTGTCAATCCAGTTTAAACATGAAGTGTAAAATATGTATGTATGTATATTTATATTGTCACACAGGCGTGTTTTATTCAAAATGAATGCGTATATGCATACATGCATACGTACGTAAATTCATATATAAATGCATATAGTTATAAACGTCTATGTATATATATATATATATATATATTTATGTCTTTAAGTATATTTCATATGTATGACATTAATATATTTACAAACACAAATACGCACACATACACATGTATGTATATGCGTGTTATCATAATGTATATATACGAAAATATTCTATTCATACACACACACACACACACACACACACATATATATATAATATATATATATATATGAGCCAGTTAGGCGGCAGTGATCGTTAGGGCGTGGGGCAAAAATGCATAGCGACATTTTCGACCCTCTTTACATGTTTGAGTTCTAATTCCGCCGAAGACAAATTTGCGTTTTACTCTTCGATGTCGATAAATTCAGTTGTAATGAATCCAATATTTCAGATCCTGTGCCTTCAGTAGAAATTATTATTATTATTATTTTTATTATCATCATCATCATCATTATTATTATATTATTATTATTATTATTATTATTATTATTATTATTATTATTATTATTATTCAGTAGTTTTATTTTTATAGCGTGCTTTCACTTCACTACCGAGCGCAGCTCTGTGTGCCTTGGGTATGTGCTGTGATTTGTTGTGATGCTCTGATGGTTATTGTATGGAAAGTGTTCTGCGTAGGATGTGTGCAGTGCCTAATAGTGCAATTTTCTGTATGTTATATGTGTTTGTAAGTCCTGGTGTTTTTGTTATGTATTTGTCTGAATATTTTTTATCATGCCTAATGCTCCTACTATGATAGGAATTGTTTGTTTTCAGATTCCACATTCTAGTTACCTCTATTCCAGGTCTTTGTATTTTGAGAGTTTCTCCATTTCATTTAGAGACACGTTGTCATCTGCCGGTATTGATACATCAATTAGAAAGCATTTTTTTTCTTCATGATCTCTGACAACTATATCTGGTCTGTTGGCCTTAATTCTATCTGTGGTGTATCGGCATATCCCAGAGTATGGTTGCTTTCTCGTTTTCTGTGACCTTTTCTGTTGTGTGCCTATACCATCTTTTTTCTGTTGTTATTCCATAATGTTGGCATAGCTTCCAATGTATGTAGGTTCCAACTCTGTCATGTCTGTGAATATATTCCTTCTTAGCCAGAACTGGGCAGCTAGAGATAATATGATTTATTGTTTCTTGTCCATCTCCACATATTCTGCAGTTACTTGTAATATTTCTTTTCATTACATGTTTTTGGTAATTTCTGGTGGGGAGGCTTTGGTCTTGTGCTGCAATTAAAAATCCCTCTGTTTCTGCTTTGAGTCCTGAGCTTCTCAACCATTGCTGGGATTTGTCTTTGTCTATTTCTTTTGCGTTTAGTTTACTGCAGTATTTACCATGGAGGGGCTTTTCTTGCCATCGTTTTATCATGGTTCGTTGCTGTTCTATTTTTAGTTTGGATTTCATTTGTTTTATAGCTTTTGTTGTTTCTTCATCATCTTGTTCTTCTTCTTCGTGTTTATTAGGTGGCATGATTTCTTGTTTGTATTTGTCAGCTTCCTTAAATACTGAGAACAGTTTTTTGTTTTGCTCGTGTTTCACTGCTATCTGGATCAGTTTTCCTTCCTTCTGAAGTAGGTATTTTTGCAGTCCTATGGTGGTTATTTTATAGTAGTTTTCCAGCTGTATAAGGCCTCTACCACCTTCTATACGTTGTATATATAGTCTTTCTATGTCAGATTTCTATCTTTCTATCTTATTATTATTATTATTTCTATCTTATTATTATTATTATTATTATTATTATTATTATTATTATTATTATTATTATTATTATTATTATTATTATATTATTTAGTATTATTATTATCATTATCATTATCATTATTATTATTATTATCATTATTATTATTATTATTATTATTATACACTCAACAACTTTAACATCGGGATACATAAAGCAGCCTTAGATGCCAAGAACCCCCCTAAGTGTTCTAGCTGTCACTAATAACAATGTTTTCTGCAGCTGTACTAATCTGGGTTTTATGCCAATTTCGTTATCCATCTGTTCGGATATTTAGGGATAGTTCCAATTGCACCTATATCAACGGGAATACAATTTATCCGCACTTTCAATATTGTCTGCAATTCAATAGCTAGGTCCTGGTACTTTTTTCTATACTTCTTATATTAACTTTTACATCATGTGAGACTGTAAAGTCAATATCTCGCACTTTCTATTCTCTTTATCTACTACTATCAAATCAGGCATTTTATTTTCTCTTACTCTGTCAGTCTGAAAATTAAAATTACCGAACTTCTTGTATATCTTACTTTCTAGTACTTTAATAGATTCAGAGCATTTATTAGTATGTTCAAATCCCAGCTAACTGCATTATTTCCAATGGATTGCTCTCCCCAGATTGTCATGTCTTTTCGTGTATTCTTTCTGTGCCGAGATGCTACATTCACTTACTATATGAGTAACGATTTCCTCTTTGGATATGCATAATCTACATTGGGGATCTAATTTTTTCTCTATCTTGGCTTTTATCCAGTTAGTCATAAATGCTTGATCTCGTAAAGCCATTAACATACTCTCTATCACTGTCTTCATCTTTCCTTCCTGCAGTCATAACTATGACTCAGTAATACTATTCGCTGAAACCATCGTTTGGAATCTACCATGCAACGCCTTCTCCTGCCAGTCAGATCAATTCTGTTTGCTTTTCTGGATTTAAATCTGATTGGTGTTTTTTTTTTTTTCTCTATGACTTTCTGTGACACTAGCAGCTTTTAATATACTTTCTTCATTATTACCTACACATTAGTCTATATCTATGCTAGCTAGGATCCACGCAGTATTCTACGGATTATAATCCTCTTCCACGTTCCATTCTATGGAAGGTCTAATCTTGCTACCCCTATTCTTGGGTGGAGCCTTCCAGTCATATTGAATTCCTTCCTAGGTCTTCTGTCTAGCTTCGCTAACTCAGTTTTTCTGTGGCTTACAAAACCTGCTGTGTCTAAGTAATGATATTCTCCAAGTGTTTACAGAGTTCACTAGATTCAGATCATTTAACTTTGACTTTATTAGGTTCCACACCCATCTGATGTACTCCTTCTCAATTCTCGTTATCGTTTCTGTAGTCAAATTCTAGTATTCCTAGATACTTATAACTCTCTCTTTCGGAAACATTTGGTTAGGAAGCAAGCTTTTTACCACACTTCCACAACTGCGTCTATGTGTAAAATCATATGAAATAAAATTCAGTAATAGAAGATTAAATGAAAAATGATTGGATGAATACGAGGAAAAAATAAAAAGAATGACGTAGAAGTGCAAAAAAAGACCAGTACACATATACAATGATGATGCATATAGTGTTGAAGATTCTATCGGTCAAATTGTAAAACTACGAAAACATTTCTATGAATGGTTACTAAGGGTGCAACGAATCAGTGAATCATATGGCAATTTTCATACGGAAATAAAATGAAAACAACGCACTGGTAATAGAAAGTAGGACAAAACATTGGCTTATAAACTCTAGAAAGAGTTGGTTCTATTTAAGGCTATGGAACGAAATACGGTGTCCTTAACAGCTATTAGTTTGAACGTACCATTTGCCAGGAATGTGTCCAATATATAAATAGCTGTATCCAGTTATGTTACACCGCTACATTTTTTGCCTATTTAGACAATATATTTGTGGATAGTTAATGGATTGCATGGGGTGCTGAAACTGGAGCATCACTCCTGGAATATTCATATGCAACATTCCTATCTTCGAATACATTGTGTACATCGACGTATTAGTATACGAAACGTTATAACATGCAGTGTTGGTTTCTAAATTTCATAGGAAATTAGTAGAGATATGCTTATAAAATGAATACCCTATTTCATTCCGAATATACCATCTACGTGTTCTCTATATGTTCTTAGCAGCTCCTTCGGTTTCAATCTAATATGTTTATCACAACTACGTATTTTACGTATGTGTTTAGGCGTTTAATAAGAATTTCGGATACATAAATTCTTAATCTGCGTAGGACAATATGAGGTAAAGCTATGATTTAGGCACCAGAAATATTATTACTGAGCCAGTCCTACCGTCCGTATAAGTAATATAGTTCAAATTAGATACATTCAAAAGGAATGCTACGTGGCTGCATGGTTCCTGTATATATTTTGAAATATTCATTAACTTTCCTTCTTTTTATAGAAAAGGATGAATAGCTAAATACACCGATATATATGTAAAGAAAAGAAATAAATAGAAACCCTCCGAATGAACTCACCTAATTTACTTTGTATCGCCAATATGTATGTTTTGTTGTCCCTTTTTTGTCCCACTTTGTATATCACACAGACAGGCACACCACAGATATATATATATATATATATATATATATATATATATATAAATAGCCGCGTACGTACTCTTTGGTCTCTTATATGTAAGTATATATTTATCTAAATCTTGTATGACACTACTCCTTCTTTCTATCAGCCCTTTAACGCATATTCATTCCTTCAACTCTTGCTTCTTTTTTTCCAAAACTTAAGCTTATTGGGATATGCTCCTTTTTTCCTTAATTTTTTTTACAAATATATACATGCATAATTCACTAATGCAGTAAAGTGTAAACTGCATTTAAATTTTACTTGACGGTTACTCTTGTTTAATTCTAACATGAGGAAAGAAAAGAGCAACAATTGTCTTGGCTATTCCTTCAGAATTCTGATATACTTTTTACCCGATATATATATATTGAAAGGTCTGGTAACAGTTGTATGCATATGTTTTTCACTTGCATTATACCTCATTTCGTATGGAGCTTTGAATCAGGGCGGTATTACATTGTACCTTCTTTTTTTTCCTTTCTTATTTAAAGTGATATTATTATATGATTTATACGAATTCCTATCTATTTTCCATTTAATATGTCTGTTTTCTGTTTCTCTTTTTCCCTGAATATTTACCAATATCTTCCCTCTGGCAGTTA
>NC_043015.1:4065488-4072988 GCF_006345805.1 Octopus sinensis
GGAGGGATATAAGGAAGTTACGTAGATGCACACTCTATTTAACCGCGTTCCTGTCCATCCACTGCACATTTTTGTCCCTCTAATTTTCGAAGCCTCATTTATTGCCTTATATCTAGAATGAATCATGATAATGCCTGTATTTTATCATCATACAGTTATATATATATATATATATATATATAAATATATACATATATATATATAATATATATAAATATATATATATATATATATATATATATATATATATATATATATATGTATATATATATATATATTTATGACCAGGAATGCTATCAGTTGTACTTCATTGACCTTCAACTACAATTACACAGTGAGTGACTTTATAACAAAAGTCATAAAAACATATCAAAAAATATAGTGACGGAATCGTTTTCAATAAAGTAAATCAAATATTTTATTCCTCACATACATCCAAAGACCATATGCGATTTATATAGGAACATACAAATATATAGTATCACTTTGTAAATTTCGAATACCTTTCCAAGTTTTAATGCTATTGCTTCACTACCAGATATTGTAGCTCATACTCCTATTATATGAATTGAAAGCTGTACACTCAAATACCTAACCGATATCGCGAATTTCTAATTCATGTAAAGCAATATAAATGTTTCCTTTTAGTATTTAACTGTTGTGGGAAGAAAATCATCACAAGTGTGTTTACTTTAATACAGAAATACACACTATGTCTAGAATGTTATCTTTCAAGTTTATTCTGTCTAGAGACAGACGTACTGATCGCCTCGATATATTTCTAAAAATATTCCTAGCGGTTTTAACTAGTGGCTTTAGAGATAAATCTCGATTGTAACATCAACTTAATCATGTTTTCCTTAAGAGACGAGGATATAATATGACGATTATTTAGTTACTGCTTATAGACGTGTTTATAACAATATTAGTCGTATATCATTCATTCATACCGTCTATGATGGCGAATTCGGTTTGTAGCGTAAACTGTAGGTTTCAGCTTTGTCATTCGCAAGTTTCATTTTATATATTTTTAGAGAAAAGAACGACATGGGTATTCTATTGTGTTCTGATTCGAAATCTACATCAACTTCGAAAGCAAATTAAAACCACAGACATACGAAACTGACTAGATTTGAATTAATTTTAAACCATGCCCATTAAGTTCCACTACAAACCTATATCGAAGATTTCGCCGCCTTTCATAATATTTCAAAGGTATAGGAAAAACAATTATATTGTATACTCACACACTAGTAAATATAATTTAATGCTCCTCCATATACAAGCTACAATGAAAACATTCTACAAAAGTCATCTGAATTGCCGTACATGTTGGCAGACGTCTCCTGATTGGCATTTTCTCCCTCTCGCAATACATACCCAGCTTTGCTTTTGAAACAATTCGCGAGAGGATCTATTTTATGAAGCAATTATACATTAAACTAGGGCATTAATTGATTTACTTGCCTTAATTTTGCTTTGTATAAGGTTTTCGAATCTTAATACTTTTTGGACTCCTGATTTACATTATTATACTACGTAAAATACAAATCATTTAGTTAGTGACACATCAAACGGCCAAAAGTACAAAGTAGGTCATCTGAGTATTTGCTTGCCTAATTGGGTAATGATTCACAAAGCAGGTTGAGTTGCACTGGAAATGAGTTTGGTTGCCTCATACGTTTTTTCTGAAGACTGCTCATTAGAAATTGAAATGATTTGTAACTAGATACCATATCACTTTCTCAATAGCCCGGTGGCATAGACTGAATGACAAAGAGGGAGAGAGAGCACGTGAGTGTGTGCTTACATCCTTAGGTATTAGACAATGAGACTTATAAACTTCAAGTTTCCTTATTTTATAGATACTTAAACTGTGTCGCGTATAACACAATTATTGAAATATTAATGGTAATGCTATTATATCCAGACGGAAGGGCTTCCCAGTAAAAGCAGCATATATATCAAGTATAAGCCATGCCGTTCATAACTTTAAATGGTAGTTGCTAGATGTTTTCTTCTTCTTCTTCTTCTTCTTCTTCTTCTTCTTCTTCTTCTTCTTCTACTTCTTCTTTTCTTCTTCATCATCCATCTTCTTCTTCTTCCATCTTCTACTTCTTCATCCATCTTCTACTTCTTCTTCTTCATCAATACTCTTCTACTTCTTCATTATCCATCTTCTTCTACCTCTTCTTCTATTCTTCTTCTTCTTCATCATACATCTTCTACTTCTTCACCATCCATCCTCTTCTACTTCTTCTTCTTCTTCTCCTCCTCTTCCCCTCCTTCTCGTCATCGCTCTCCTCCTCCTCCTCCTCCAATTAAACATCATCGTCATCATCATTCGCTTTACTATGCGTTATGGCTTTTCGCAGTCTTGCGATGCGATTCTTGATATTCAGCTCATTTATTACAAAAGTTATACTCTTTTTTATATACATTCCTCTCATCAGTTTATAAAATAAAGATAAAATTGTTGTATATCTAAGTATAACTTCCGTTTTCTAAACTTGCAGCCAGATATGCTAATATCTCCTGGCTTTTCAATTTTTACTCTCTTATTAAATGAATAAAATTTGCCTTAAGATGAAACTCTTCATGAATAATTTTGTATTACTCGTCTTACTGTTTGATGTTTCCATGCCATCTTTTGTCCTGTTTACTATTCCAGCTATTTAACTTAGGTTAGGAAGAGATTCCCATCATGTCAATACATTCATGAAACTTAACTTAGTATGTCAATTCAATAGTTAATCATCTAACTATTCCGTTTTAAATTTGCCTGAATTTTGCTATGCAGTTTGGTTCAGATACAAATATGCATTGAAATTGCATGCGAAAAATATTACATTCCGATAACATTATTACTCTAACATAAGTATTTCTGCCAGTTCACGTTTAACGGAGAGCATTGTAATCCTCCAAACTCTATACATCTTTATTATCTTAAGTTGCGAATATATACATATGTACATGTATACATATACATATAATTTTACATAGGTGCGACATTGTTAATTTTCAAGAGAAGACAAACAAATGATTTGAGTCTAATTAGAGATAAAATTAAATGATTCCAAGCAAGTCTTAGAAAATTAATCAGGACTCCTAAAGACAGAAACATAGACTATACTATCAATTAATAATTAATTTGTACTACAAAAAATACAGGCCTGGAAATAATAAATGTGTGTTACGTTTCGGAGAATTTTTACCAATTTTTTACATCTATATGTAATGTAAAAATTCTGGAAAGGAACAAGCTTTGAGATGCTTGCACATATGAAAATTTACATTTGCCCAGGATAAATATTTGATAAATATTTAAACGACAGATCGTTTTGAAATAATGGACTATAAGTGATTATCCAATAAAGAATTGAAATGGAGACGAATCACCTCTAAAGTAACGAATAACTCAGGGTAGATAGACCAACAATTTAAACAGTTAAATGAAAGTTTATTATGTAAAGGCGCTTAAGAAAATGCACCGGGTAGCAACTGCAACGGTTAATAATCGGTGCAGTTACAAAGTACATTTGTGTATGTAGAGCGGTATATATATATATATATATATATATATATTTACATGTGTATATTGTTCGATGTTCCGCTATTTCAAACCCCCAAAATTACCGTCATTAATGTTAGTAAGCTTAACTTAATTACGTCACGAATGTGAAGACTTGAATCATTCTATAATATAAATTCGAGTATTCTTTCATTAATAAAATATATGCAAATCTGCACTTCGACTACGTACCCCATAATATTTCCTAAAATAATAGTATTTTTTAATGAGTATTTAAGTAGAATCATCAATATTACTAAGTGTTTAATTGAATTTGATTTAAAATGATGTATTATATATGAACAACAATCTCATTACATATGTTTTAAATCTCGGATCACGTATAGTATTTAAGCCTTCAAATCTGGTTATGCCTTTACTTGTCGTACAGTATTTTAATATGTCATATATATATATCGGTAGGTGTCTCTATAACATGCATAGTTCCGGCTTAACAGTTTCTTTATTCCTTGTTTCAAAATTTTCTATTATATATCAACAACACTGTCATTGTATATATTTTATACAAGCTTATTTTAGAATGATGTGAACAAATTACAAACCATTATCATACAATTCAAATATGCTATATAAATAAATTTTGCTTATGTATAAAAGCAGAAATAGAAATGTTAAAACGCGAGTTTGTGGTGTATCGCAAACTAAACTCTGATACTCTGATCTCAGGAATTACACATATGTTGTACCAAAATATGGCATTAGAGGTACGTTTCGATATGGAAGATCATGTAGCTTCCTCAGCGTATCATATTGTATTCTGTTTTTGTATTTTATTATTTTTAATGATATGCTTTTAGTTCATGGCCAAATCCGTTATCATATATAATCCTCCTTTGAATGGTATTGTTTTCTCTCTTCCTGTTTATGGATGATTACGGAAGGATTAAAAGAATGAATAAAATGTATTTTTAGCTTTTTTTTTAATGTTGTTTTTTTTAATAAGGACAATGCTGTTTTATAATCCTCTTGTTAATATTGATGGGTTGTGAGATCTGAGGTAACGTTAATTGACTGCCGAAGAGATTCTACAGATAAATCTATGAATATTTTAGAGTAATAAAGAAATTGTTCACTTTTTCTGCTTTATTTTTTATATGTTGCCTGCATTTTATATGATTTTCAAAGGAATGTATAATGCTTGGGTGATTTGTCATTTTGTGAATGTCTGTCAAATACAGATGAAAAATACAGACGATGCAACTCCATGTTATTGATAGCCTATGCCATTTAGAAAATGATACATGGAAATCTCAATGCAAAACCCACGTAAAGAAAATCAAATAGATATGTCAATAGGCATTTACATATATTTTCATGCAAACCACTGACCCGTGTTTGCACATTTTAAAGCAAAGAAGTTCCAAATGCATTGTTAAATCTACAGGACATAAGAGTACTATTGGCTTCGGCTCCCTAAATAATACTGCAGAAACGATTTATTCATGAATATTTAAACTTACTCGATATTACAATATTAAATTTGCATTCGCACACGCACAAACAGAGTTAGGTAAATGCGTATGTAAGTTAGAAATTATATATATATATATATATATATATATATATAAAAGTGATAAATATGTACAGTTGTCATTTCATTGCGGACATTTCAAGCGGCTGCATTTAATTCATTAATGAGACCATTATATCAATTCTAAAGAAACCGTTCTTTTCAGATGACCGCATAGGCATCAAACATAAAGGAAAGATAAACAATTATCATAAATAAATTTACCTCACTAATAGAAACCAGGATAGATGCTTTGTTCCCTGATATTATATCTGTGGCAGAAGCTGTTTAGAAATTAATGCATACCTTCTTTACTATGTTATAGAGAATAGAAGAAGCGGTGAGTGTCGTGATAATATACATAGAAGATTTTTACGAAGCATGTAGTATTCAACCATTTAGAATTAAATCCCTAGTGAACTGTCAACTGTATTCAAGTTGATGTGGATAAATCTATTCAAGTCAGACAATCTACTAGACTCTCGATTTACTGTCACTATATATCTAAGTTGAGACATATATAAAATAGTATATAGAAGTTTTGCTGGTAAGACAATGACTGTTGGTGAAGTGGTGATCACTGGATGAAGGAAAGGTAGGTGTGGCCAATATTTATTTAGATTGCAGTATAAATGAGAATATAATGAGAAAACAAACGGGATAAGTAATATAAACCTTAGCGGGGGAAATTGGAATTGAAAGATGGAAGAAGTAGTAATTTAAAACTTTAAAATTTATTTTATTAAATTGAGAATATTTAAATCAATATATCGAATAAGAAGAAGAATTAAAACCTAATAATAGGATACGATATATAAAAATAAATAATATCTTTTTTCTTAAGCAAATTATTAAAAAATATCATGAAAGAACATTCCATAATGAAAGTATAACTGAATTAAATTTTCATATGAGTAGAAGTAGACAGTAAATATCAAGGCAATTACAAGAATTATTTACTTCATTACAGAAGGATAAGTATAAAATATAGTAGAATATGGTGTCGCATGTAAGCACCTAATTACATTGAATCTTAATTATATATATACTCCTTTCAACATATATATACACATATATAGGGATATAAGAGTGGTAATGCCCGTAAATATAAAGCATACACATCACACTCTCTCAGTGTCTCTCTCACTTTATATATATACACATGCATACATACATACATAAAAACACACACACAAATTTATATATATATATAATGGGAAGCTTTATGAAAATAAACAAAAGACGAAGGCTGGTGGAATGCAAACAAACAATTGTATTAGTATGGCGCTCAGGAATATAAATAAAACAAGTCTTTCACGTTTCGAGCCTACGCTCTTCAACAGAAAGATACACAGAAAAGAAACACGGAGAGAAAAAAGGAGAGACAAAAAATGCGTGCAGAAGCTAGCGAATCAACATATATATATATTGCTGAAAATATGTAGAAAACAAATATAAAATGGGGAAGACAAATGCCTTCGTTTCATATAGTATAATATCTTTTTTAGAAATATATACCTGTCGAGAAATCCAACCGGTTTTCGCTATTTAACTTAGCTTTTCGAGGGACATTTTCAGTAATCAAAGCCCGTGACAAAGAGGTCTCGTCATTTTGGTTGCTTGAATAATAACAATGAATCAAGAGTGGCAACAGAGCACAGGGAGTACAACTGGCTCCTCAGTATAAATTTTAAATTGGTCATATTTGTATATTGAGGTTTGGTCTGTAATTTTGTACGAACCGGTTTTCCTTCTGTAGGCGTTCTTGTATTGAGATTGAGTATATTTTTATATTTCTATATATATATGTATATATAGATATATGCATATACACACAAACACACACACGCACATGCATACATACATACATATATATATGTATATATATATATTCGTATAAATTTGTATGCATATCAGTGCATATATGAAAACATATACGTGCACCAAATCATGTACAATTATATATTGGCTACACACATACGTACACACACAGCATGTATATATCGATTTTCAAGCTGCCAGATTATTTTTTTCTACGTAGTGCACTTGCTCCATGGCAACCGTGTGGGTGCCGATATCCACGACAAATCTTGCTGGATAACAAACTTTTATGTAACTGATGTCGCAAATATGAAAGAGGCTTTGTAAAAAAAATGAACATTAGCGACGGAATTAATATTAATAAAGAATGACACTATAAGCTACTTAACTTGGATGCATTATTAAAACCTCGAATCCTGCGGTATTAATGACAGCTCCTTTCAGTTATCATTCTCTTGTGTAGTTATCATGCACTATAAGGTATCTTTTGATGCACAATAAATATTTTGTTTGATACATCTATCAGAAGATGTGGAGAAGGTTTATCATTTCCACCATGGTTTATTTGTATACATAT
>NC_043015.1:4082988-4110488 GCF_006345805.1 Octopus sinensis
TGACACAGATGGCAATTATATGTAATATTTGATTCACTACCTCCGTATGTTCTCTAATAAGTTCAGATTTAATAAAATGGATGTCTAGTAGTATATATTATTTATTGATTAAGTATTTGCACATTCTATGGTACATTGAAAGTCCGTAGTATTTTTGTATTAGTTGTACTTGCCGCTGAAGTATCAAGAGTATTTAGCAAGGAATAAAAGTGTAAATAACACAGTATCTAATCCGTACTTAATCCAGTGGGTATTATAGATCTAATTAAAATGAATTATGGTGAGGAAGAATCATATAAACCAATGTCAAATATCGTGTTATTATGTGATGTACATGTGTCAACAAAGGCATTCAACACTATTTCCATTTAGCATGAACCAGGTACAAAACATTCATCTATAAATAAAATGTAATATATTACTTTTCATGATGTCATTATATTTAATAATTTCCTTTAACATTTGAACACCAGGTTCTCAATTTCCACGTACATGATAATGATTAACGGTAGTAGTAGATTATCGAATTGAATAATATTGAGTGTTTAGTTACATTCATTTACGTTTATGTTCTGAGTCATTTTTGCCACTATGGTCGATAAGATAAATATTCGATATTATCGACACTAATTCTCTCCTACAATATTTCAGTGTTGCGCCAACAAAATAAATCAATATCTAACTGTCCTCAACGAGGTCATCTGGAATGTTCGATATGTAGGAAACATTAAACGAATTATTATGAATTTTGTTAAATTGTCTGAATGATGTGGCTAACAGCCTGACATCTATTCGAGCTTTTGACAGAATGGCAATAAATAATATATGTCTATACTTTTATTAAACTTTATTGTATTCTAAATGTGTTTCAACAAAAGCTACGTAGCCAATGACTGATTAGACTTCTGTTTGTAAGGTCTTAGAATTGACGGTTTTAATATTTACATGGCTTATATATTTACGTATGATATATCGATAAATGTGTGCTTGTGACAGTTAAAGTTTCTATGTGTGCAATTATTTTGCATGCACGATATACTCACCGAAATGTTCTGTTTTACGCAGGATCTTATTCATTATGGAAATCTTATAATTTTAATTTAATTTTGTGTTCAATATTTCATCAATATCATGTATGTAATACATATATGATATTCAATAAAATACCAGTTACAATATGTAAGGAAATTCTTTAAATGTTATATCCTTCCATAGAACAGAATCGTACAGTAGTATAATTTCAATTACACTACAGTAATTGTAATATAGGCAAGTCTTTAAGTTATTTCATAACTATTTTTGTTTAGAACAATTACTATATTCCGAAGCGAGACATGTAGTGTTGGTTTCTCTGTGAATAAATTAAGTGACTGAAAATTTCAAGCATTTTGCAGTTTGTACGACAGCAATAAACATATGTAAAAAAGGAAATATAGTAGAGAGAAGTGAATATCATGAAATATTACACATAATAGAAAAAAAAAGCAATTTAAGCGTAAGGAACACAATATTCAAATTCGTTTCAGAGAGGGTATTTTTAACTTCCCAGACAAAAGCGAAAATTCACCGAACATTGTAAGGATCCGCGGACGAGTTCGGGATATCTCTTTAATGACTTTCTTGAATGACTCCTAGTTATTCATTCCTTGCCGAATAAGGCATCACACGGGGAGATATCTGGAGTAAGGGTGGAATGGGCAAAACTAGCAGTTTCGTGCTTTTTACGCACTCTTATCAAAGACATGATATCGCATATGTATATACAGTCGGGGGAAATAGATATTTGTGCATGTCAAAATTCTTTATTTATCTAATTTCTAATGAACATAAATGGGATATACCAATACCATATTTGCATACTGATGCATAAACTAAGAATATGCAAAAGAAACTAATAAATAAGGAATTTATGTTCAATTATAAATATTTAGGGGTAGAAAAAGTATTCGTACAGAATAAATTTATGACTTATTTAATTAGGTAGGAATATATATGTATGTATGCATGCATGTATGCATGCATGTATGCATGCATGTTTCAATGTGCTCTCCTCACTAGCGCTTCTTTCGTAAATGCTCCCATATAAATCCGTCAAGATAATTGGGAACTACATATAAAATACATGATCTGGAAGTGTATTTGTATATTCAATATTAGTAATGACTACTGTCAGCAATCTACATCCTTTTTATAAATCATCTGACTCATTCAGTTGAACAAGATCGAATTATCTTCTCAATGCCCGACGATCACCATGGATATTTCGTAGGTCTCATTTTTTTTATTGCAGTATTTTAGTGTGTAGTCATAAACAAACTATGTGTATATGCATGTATGTATAAATGTATTAATATATGTATTTAATGAGCTTTAATCTCAAAAGAAAATGGCTTCTCAACACAGTACCCGTCTTCGGTATGAGGTGAGTAACTCTCCTATCAGTAGAAAGATGGGCGAAATGTTTGTTGGTACTAGGGACATTGATTCTTATATCTAGGAATGTAGGTACTACAAAGCACCACCCGAGACACTGTTAGTGACAACTGAATACTTTCCTGTCTTTACATTGGTTCAAGCCACGTCCTCCATTGATATATATATATATATATATATATATATATATATATATATATATAATGTATAAGGTATATATAATATACATGGCCATAACTGGAAGATGACAGAGGTTTCCGTCCCCCTTTATTCTTCCTTTGTCCCGGGTTTTATCTAGTCAATTCGGAAGAAACAAGGATGTCTGATAATTTTCGATAAGTATGATTACAACAGTTTGTCACTTTCTGACAAGCTATATAACATTACTCGATAATTCCAATGATTCAATTACAAATATGCTCTGAACACAAGGAATAATACATTGATGAATTCTCAACATACACTGTGTCCACATACATCGTCAAAAACTCGCTATTGTGCACTTTGAAAATGGGCTGTCCCACATTTAACAAAAGAGCAAATGCAGACACCTATAAAATTGAGTGGATTCAATGTGCAATTATTAAAGAATAACACCTTTGAAAAATTGTTTTTATAATGGTTTTATATAAGGCTAGCAACAACGTATGGGAAATTCTAATAGTTAATTTTAAAGCATAATAAAGAATGCTTGGTTTATAGATTTTAAACTTAAGGTCATTCTAGACATCTAACCTGTATGCATGCAAAAAAGTAGTTCTTTTATGTCTCACTATGAAAGATGTAGAAAACAGCGTTGTATGATAAGCTTCGAAAATGCTCAGATTAAATCCCCCGATATCGCGCTGAAAGGTGCTGCTACATTATATATGTATATATGTATATGATGAATGTTGATTAACTGAATGCTGAAGTAAGTGTATTTTTTCCGAATATATAACCCCTGTTTCTAAGGGAATGTTTAAACTTATTAATATGTGTGTTATATTTCAATTTCTACGAACAAATAATTTCACGAAATGCATTTCAATGAGTTCGAACGAGAAATTGTTTTATAGCAGTGTGTTGTCGTGTATGTAGCCACCATTTACTCACACACCCACTCACATTTCCTCACACAGTAGAGATGTGGATATAAATAGCGCTCAATGTGTGCATGTGAGCGCATGTGTGAAAGAGAGTATTTCTATGGGTGTGTGTAGAGGACAAGTTTTCTTAGCAATTGCGCTTAGTAAAGTAGGCTAAATAGAGACATATCCTGCATATATACTGTAAAGCCAATCACTAGAGACTCAACACAGGGGATGAGGCCACTTAATAAAGGTCAAAATAGGCATAAGATTGAAATTTGTGATTTAGCAAAAATATCTCTAAAATATCACATAATTCAATCTGAAATATATGGAGAAAAGCAGGAAAAAATACCACTATGAATAGTGCAAAATGAGGGGAAAAATTAATACAGAGACAAAATAAAAAAGATAGCGTTGGTCAAAAGACTATGTCTATTCGATTAAGTCTGAAATGTTCTATAGAAAAATAGCAATAAAAGTTACTAGAAACTCCACTATATATATATATCTATATATATATAATATATATATATATATATATATATAATATATATAATAAATTTATATATATATATATATATATATATATATAGATATATATATATATATATAAAATATATAAATAAATTTATATATATATATATATATAATATATATATATATGTATATATATAATATATATATATATACATATATATATATATATAATATATATATATAATATTATATATATATATATATATATATTAAACATACATATATATAATATATATATATATATATATATATATTTAAACATACATATATATATATATATATATGTATATATATATATATATATATATATATGTATATGTATGTGTGTATATATATATGTATATGTATATATGTATATGTATATATATATGTATATGTATATATATATATATGTATATATATATGTATATGTATATGTATAATGTATATGTATAATATATATATATAATATATGTATGTATATATATATATATGTATATATATACATACATATATATATATATATATATATGTGTGTATATATATATATATATATATATACATATATATATATATATATATATATATACATGCATATTCAGATATTATGTTGATATAAAACGAATTCAAATAGATTTCCAAGAAGCAATATTTGTAAATTGTGAGATAATAAACTATGCTACTTTACAATTCTTGAATTTTGATATCAAGCGTATCATTTTGGGTATGTTATTATTGCGGCTATGGTACGTGCAGTATATATTAGTTTCCGAATATATTCTCACAGGGTATGCTGTTGACTTGCATAGCCTTGCAGTAATATATAATAATTAATCGATATTCCCCTGCACAAATTCAGCATAACTCTGTCTCCCAAAATCTGGAGAGAGCAAATATAAAAAGTAAAAAAAAAAGTATATAATGATATTCAATTTAATATACGAAGCTCATTATACAATCTATTACACACACACACACACACATATCTTTATATTTATATGTATAGGAATGGATAGGTATATATTTACATTTCATTCTCCATCATACTGTAGTTTCTAGTAAGCCTCTGAATGCGCCAGGAATCTGTGTTTGGTTATAAACCATATCTCGTCTCTTTTTATTTTCTGATATTTGCGAGCGAAGAAGTAAGCAATTATATGTACGTCTAAATATACGTGATAAAATATTTTGTCAAAATAAGTGTATATTTATTTCTATTCGTTAACATTGCATTTAATAATGTTGTTAATTGGTAATAATTTCCCTGCTCATAAAATATATAATGATATCATAGGAATAGTTACTAGAAATGTATGAATACAGATTTTCGACTGCGTAGACAGACGATATTGTGAAGCACAGCACGAGATTGTATTCCAATTTATCGACATCTTGAACTGGTAAATTTACATTGGTTTATATGGGAATTCAGTATACAAGGATCTGCAAAAAATTAAGCAAAACATCCTTTACACTCCAACAGTTAAACGAATTTACATTCCTAATTAATGCAGTTCTGAATAAATATATGGGATTCGTAATTATGGACGGCGGAGGAATTTGCCTGCTAATTACACAAACCCACTGACGAAATATAAGTTATTTCAGTAAATTCGAATTGTTAAAATGTGAATTCGGCCTTGACTTCACAAAAATGTTAATTTGAAAGTTTTATAGATATTGATCCCAAATATTGACAGAGGGTCAATAGAATTTTTTAATGGAAGGTGGGGTGATTGTATTCAACCCAATTATTGAATGCTGCTTATCTAATCAACCGCGAAATGTTGAACGTTAATATCGACCTCTGGAGAATTTGACTTCAGGAGGTAAACAAACATGGACGAAATGCCAGCGTGCATTTCGTCCAGTGATCTAACGATTCAGCGACTTCGCCCCATCAGGAACGACAGTGATAAAAGGAAACTTCCTCGTGATTACCTACCACACAACAAAGAATTTTTTTTAGAATTATATAGCAGTGTATGTCACAATTACAACATGCGATTTGTGAAATATCTACTGCAAGCTTAAAAATCATCAATTACGCAATAACGGTACGGGAATCTAGGTGACAGGATGAATTTTAGGCAAACAAAAACGCATGCAGATAAAAAAAAATGCACGTGTCACTTCTACATATCTGCAACGAGTGCAATTGCAAAACCGTGAAAACACGTGTGACAACGGAAAGAGTAAATTTTGCTGTCTACACTCGAACACTGACGGGAGTGGAAAATACTCCAGTGTGGTAGTAATAGTCTGCTCGAGTTCCTCTAGGTATGCAGGAAGACAGGGGCATAGACCAGACACCTCACATAGCCACACGTTTGCGATTTCCCTTGTCAACTGACGTTATGGCCGGAACGAGCTGCAAATTGTAGTGTTTCATTAGTAAGCGTTTCCTCACGACGCGCCAAATTGTCGCTGGAGGAATATGGGTTTTGAGACCTCTTCTTACGGACTTCTTGTGATTCGCAGGAGTTTTTGGCGAACCCGCTCGACTGTCTCTTTCGATCATAGTGGTCGTCCACATCCTTTTGCCCTGCACAGACAGCCTTCCTCTTTGTATTGTTTGTGCCATGACGAAATCTGCATTAGCGTTGGTAATTTTTAGAGAACTC
Source organism: Octopus sinensis (assembly GCF_006345805.1). Taxonomy (NCBI): domain Eukaryota; kingdom Metazoa; phylum Mollusca; class Cephalopoda; order Octopoda; family Octopodidae; genus Octopus; species Octopus sinensis. The sequence goes on from NC_043015.1 coordinate 4,089,635, forward strand.
TCTCACAAATGCACGCTGCACACATTTGTTCGGCCGCGTTCGACCATACTCCAGCACACACAACGCCTTCTCTTTTCTACTGAATGCCATTTGTATACCTGAAAGGACAAACATATCAAACATTAAACATAAGACTTTGACCCATTTCTAGACGTACTGTTAAAATTTGAAGTAATTTTAAAATGAACTGGCAAAGTTATCAGACTGCGAAATTATATCAAATAAAAAGAATATCGAGAGAGACGCCTGTGGCATCACTTTGAATTCAGAAAAAGCTTAAGAAGCAATAGTCTGGAGGAGACTAAGAATATGACTGAGAATCTGACAAGAGTCCTGGCTAACTTTACTTTTATAAAGCATTCACAGACTGGCTATGACATTACAACCGTTTCATTAATATCGAAGAATCATATTTTGCTAATTAGTATTTTGTACTTCCGTGACAATAATAACTACTTACGCTGATAAAGTCACAAATATTCTACAACCCCGCTTGTGCAAATTATTTAATGCTTTAGAGGCATAGTAAATCAGATTTGAAGTGAAGGGTATGAAAGTTTAGAAAGTATGTGTGAAAGGCAGTGTCCAAACTTTCTTTCAGGATAAGACCCAAGACACATGCATGTAAATGAGAGTCTACAGTGTGTGTGTGTGTGTGTGTGTGTGTGTGCGTATGTGTGTGTATGTGTATGCGTGAGAGTGTGTATGTGTATTTGTGTGTGAATGTGCTAGAAGATGTCTGTCGATATCGAGCGAAGTCTCAGCCCAAAACAATACCGTTGACTTGTGAATACGTCAAGCATATAACTTGTGAATATGTCTATGTCATGCTGGTAGCCAGACACTCATACGTGTAAACCTATGAACCCAATATTTACATGCAGTTATTTATAGCTTTATATATCCCTAAAAAAAATAATTAATTTCACAAATTAAATATTTCCCGTCCAATCTAAACCTCCTAAATTCTTGTTATGCATACATGTATAAGTTATATCGATATATATATATATATATATATATATATATATATTACGGAGATGTACTTGCATAGCAAGTAAACTGATCTGAGATCGTGTGCTTGAACGAAAACAATTGCAGTGTGTCAGGTGTTTATATGACATTTAAGAAGCACAAAAACCGTTAGATTCACTTCAACATTTAAATATTATTTGGCAAATATTTTCATCGCTTTGAGACCGCGACCTGTTTACTGACAAAATTCCGTGCTGCAGCGCATATGTGTATATATACATAAACATATACACCTATATACATGAATACCTACACACATGAATATATTTGATTCGCGAAATATATAAAATACACTATAACATATAAACATATGGAAATGTAGTATTATGCAATAAGTCGACACATATTCTATTGCGCATTGCTCGATACATGATAAGAATGCAACAGTTAAATTATGAGATTTCTGCTGCCTTACAATCTAAGAAACGGAGACATGACTTAATACGGTCTGTTTTTGAGAGTCATGTGTTAGCTCAGAAAAAAAATATTCTCAGTACTATAAATAGTTTACTTGAAAGTTGTAGAAAATATTTTGCAGAGTTAATATTTCTTTTTGTTAGTTTCAAATTTTAACTCAAGATTATGTTTTTTTTTCTTCCGCTGCTTCTTCTTATTTAAATGTAATTTTTATCTCCGAGCAATTTTTGCAAAGTTACATCAAAAGTTCAACAGAAGTAAACTTTAGAAATTACTTTCATAATGTTTCATCCACATACCACCATAACGATTGTCACTACACGTTTCCCCAAGGCTAAATTCGTCTCTTAAGCACACGCACACTCAGACACATAACTAAACACAACCATACGCACAAACACGCATACTGACTCACACACATGCACACACCTATACACACGAACACATACACATTTATAAATATATATATATATATATATATATCATATATATATACCCACACATAATATATATAGAAAGAGAGTGAAAAGGATATATATATATATATATATATATAGATAGATAGATAGATAGATAGATACATGCATATATTTTGTTGATCTTTTCCTCCTTCCGCAAAGGTGAATTTTATTTCTCCACTTACCACCAATTATCTATACATCTGATTATCTACTGCTATACTCTTTTCCTCTTCATCTTTCCATGTTTTGCTTCTTCTTATGTTTTACAGAATCTTCAATATTTGTAACTTTTGATTTTTATCTTTCGTATATGCATATATGCATAGACGCAACCGCAGAGTCTCGCGTACACATGCATAGATGTACGATATATACATACATATAAGTATGCTTACATATATATCTATCTATATATATATATAGATATAGATATATTTATATATATTTGTATGTATGCATATATAAGTGTATATATATATATGTATATATATATATATGTATATATAGATATAGATATATTTATATATATTTGTATGTATGCATATATAAGTGTATATATATATATGTATATATGAAAAAAAAATATATATATATCTAGAGGAAATATTTTAAAGAATTCTAGAAATGCATAATATTAAATCCATGTTTTGAACAAATTTCCCATATTCAAATTATGAATATACGCCGTAATCGAAATTTTAGGATGTTCATATGTTGAATGCATTGCATATAAACAAGAGATGTCTTACTTCCATTTTAATAACGCAGGGAAATCTATTTACCGTTATACACTTTGTTTCCTTACACGATGAATACTTATAAATGACTCGGATAAACTTCGTTTCGGATTTTTTAAGGAAGTTTAACTGAGTTTGTTGCAATCTAAACTAAAGCAACATTTTATCCTCTATATTTTGAAGTATATGGATTCCTGTTGCATTCAAATTAAATTACATCACCGTAAACAAATAATATTTCATTATATGACATTAGCTACAAAATTAAATACATGCTTATTGGTAGAAGGCAAGTACTTTGAAAAACGGCAATTAAAGAAACACTATGGATTCCTAGGAGGAATAGGGGGAGTCTTTGAAACAAATTTATAGAGAAAAACCTGAAATGAGCAAAGTAAACCCATTTTCTATTAGTATTCTCAGCTCATCATACAAAACCAAATGAACCGAAAATGTCTGAATCCTTACTGAGTTACTTGGAACATAGAAAATACATAACATAGGTTAAACATTATGGAATAGAAATGCGAAACACTAGTTAAAAGAGAAATACAAATAACTTATAACGAAAGGCGCTCTGACGGTATGGCTTGCGCTGGTAGAACTATCATTCCACGGAATATGCACTTAATAATCTGATACTGCAAATAGACATGTTTGCAATAGATAACATAATAAATGACAGAGTATTTGATGAAACCTTTGAATCAATTTATAGTTAGCATGTCAGACCAGTTTTTATATATGACTCCAAACAAAGCGTATTAAATATTGTTGATATGCTTGATATAATGATATCGCAATTAAAACTAAAGAATTCCTGAATCCGTGAGGTTTTAACACACCTACGATTTGGATGTATATATATTTTAAACTACAATACATTCATGGTATTCCAACAGACATTCGATTTAAAATGCTAGAATGTATAATTCGGAGTAACATTTTGCTACATGTGATTAATAATTGTTGAACTATTGTAACTATATTTCTGAATATAGGGAACGTTTACGAAAATAAACAAAACACGAATGCAGGTGGTTTACAAACAAACAGATGTATTAGTATAGCTCTCATGAATAGAAAAAGTATTTTATGTTTCGAGCCTATGCTCTGCTACAGAACGATACACAGATACACACAAGGAGAGAAAAAGAATTGTGTAGTAGCTAACGATCTATCATGGCGTCTGAATAGTTACCGACGAGGAACAAAACGAAACGTTTATTCAGAAATGCACGCAGAGCATCGTCTACATATCTTGCATGGAAATGATACTGCTGCACTAAATTTATGCTGCTTTACAACATAAAAGCTAGAAGAATATTCAGTAGCCCTGTATATCCAGAGATCATTAATAGGTGTTTCCCTTTACTAACGTGGAGCTATTTTCGTTGTACTAAACGTATATACAGCTATCCCTCTTTATTTGCATACATGCATGCACACTTATATGTTAAGATTAATATATATTTATAAATATAGATACATACATATATACTATATTAATATATATATATAGAGATATTTATATATTAATATTTATATATTTATGTGTGTGTGTGTGTGCAAGTGTTTGATGTGTCTGTGCATATGTATGTATGAATGCATATAAGAACATGTGTGTGTGTGTATGTGTGTATGTGTGTGGGTGTACTTGAGTAGGTGTGTGCATGTCTGCGTGTGCGTATGTTAATGCAAAGATAAAAGATGCAGCAGCGCTATACCGATGATGAAGCAGGCAAAAATAGAATATGTTAAAATAGAAGCAGATAAGAAATGTTTTGGTTGACGAAGAGCTGATTCCATATAATTAGAAATTCTATGCAAATATTAGAGCATTATATTTTCACTTCATGTACCGATTTTAACTGCGCCAAACACAGGAAATGTCTAGAGGCTACAGGAAGAGAAGCCTGGAGACATTCGTGTTATATATGACAACGTCACGCTACCAGAGTGAATAACACGTTATATTCGATATATTTAAAGAAACGCTTCTTACGAACATCATTCATTGCTCTTCGAATGATCTAGCATGAATACAATCTAAGCGTATCTGCATATGTTTGGTAGTGGGGACACTTAAGTTATATTGATACAGTACTGGTATGTTCCTTAGTTTGAACTGGTATGTTAATTCAGTATTTTTCCGATGTATTTATAATTGTCGTATCCCAATGTCACAATTTCGAATATTGAAATAGACTTGTTTTTATATATATTAAATGTCACTTTTGCGTTAAATACTCTATTCTGCGATTTGCCAATGCTTCGTGAATTAAATTGCAAAAACACACACGAACATACACACATACATGCATGCATACACACAATCACACACACAGAAACAAAAAAAAATGTATGTGTATGTATGGTTGTATGTATTTGCATGTTTTATGTACAACTATGCGAAACAATAATTTTCAACCTACATTAGTCATGCGCTTTTGTCGCTTTGTCACTTTACCTGCAGTCACAGCATGTCTTTAATTATTTGTCAAGTTTACATCAAGATTGATTTCGGGTATAGTGGGATAAAAGGGAATGGATTTCTAGCATTTGCTAATGGATAAGCATTGTTTCATGTGAAAAGCAATTAAGTTTTTAGCGTATAGTTGACAGGTTAGGAAAGTCCGATCTGCAACATGCATTTGGCATTTGTACTTCAGCGAGAACTGCATCAATGAACAAACAATTCAAAGTCGAGATTTAAACCAATGTTTCCGATTAAGCGCAGGTGGGCGGTGTCGATTTCATAGGCTAATGGGTTTAGATAGAAAACATAGAATATATATGCAATTAAACATTTTCTACATGGTTAATACAAATATATTTCAATACTTGTCAAACGTTAGTTTCCAGAAGTGAATGATACAACAGTGCAAGGCAATATTAACAATCTTTAACGATTCTGCAGTTTTCATATTTTATTCATGTCATGTCAAGAATGTTATCATTATATGTCATATAGAAATTATAAAATTTGCGAACTGGCAGATTGATAAAGCGTCAAACATATTCCTTTTGCTATTTTGTTTCTGCCAATATAAGCACTCAGTTCAAGTAACACTGAGGTTAGTTTTCAATTTCATTCCTAAGTAAATAGATTACCCGCGCTCTTCTAAATTGTGCCCAAATTTTCTTTCCGCTTTTCGTTTTTACAACGACGCAATCCGATGCGATCAGACCTAATATAAACAAATGACTTCATACAAAGTTGCCAAAGAAAAGGTGACGTAAGTCAAAAAGTAATGAGATTTCAAGGGGAAAATATAGTGTCAGTGTTTGCAAATAAACAAAGAGAAATAACTGTCTTTTGGAATGTAGTAGACGCTTGTGATTTTGCACACACATTTCTCAGTAGGGAGAAAGAATGGGAAATTGTATGAGTGAGAGTGAGAGCGCAAGAGAAAGAGAATAAATATATAAAGGAAGGGAGGGAGTATATATACATATATATATATATGAATAAATAAATGGAGTTTAACGCGGGTGTAAATCAAATATTTTTTTACTTTCGACACATGTTTCGAAAATTCCACTGGTAACTATTTATTTAATTTGTCCGTGTTACTTGTTAACAAGGTAAAAATGCACTCATCTCTCTCTCTCTTTCTCTCTCTCTTCCTCTCTCTCTCCCTCTCTCTCTCTATATATATATATATGTATATATATGCATGTACATGCATCTGTATGTCTGTGAATGTCCCCGCATCACTGCTTGACAAACGGTGTTTGTGTTTTAAGGTCCATGTGATTTAGCAATTCGGTAATAGACACCAATATAATAACTACTATGCTTAGAAACAGTCCTGGGTTCGATGTATTCAACTAAAATCCCCATGAAGCTGGTGCTCCAGCATGGCCACAAGTAAATGTCTGTAAAAAAGAAAAGAATAAAGACTTACAAGAATATGTGTGCGTTCGTGTGTGTTTTTTTTTTGGAAAACACGAATCAAGTACCTGTACTTTGAAATATGGGGTTTGTAGTGTGAGGCTCAATCTGTTAATGGAAACGATATAGGCCACACGTCAGCCCGAGTCTAAAAGCCGTCCATTATCTAAGCGTCTATCATTGTCCAAATCGTTTTCACTCTTTGTTTTTGTTTCAAGAGCTGTAGCAATGATATGTGGAAGCAGCTGGAAATTTCTAGGGACTTTAGCTCTATCTTTTTTCCATGTTTTGATTTGTAAATATTGCCATGATGTGTTGCCATATGTCTGCCAAAGAGCATCTTCTCTGATGGACATGAAACGGCGTTTTGTTAAATGCAGAAGTATATCGTGTATTCATGAGACGGTATTGGGTAAACAAATGTATTTGAGCAGATGTGGTAATATATATATCGATTTTCTGCTTAGAGGGGAAAAAAGATATCAGTGCTTATTTAGAGAGGAAATGTTAACCACAGGTCTGAATTTAGAGTCATGTATAATAATGTAAAAGAAAAATGTTTAATGAGTTTCCATCAAGCAGATTCTGCTTTATGAATATATTATAAAAAGTGTATCATTCTTGAAAATTTCAAGTAATTTAGCCTCAACCATGAAGACATTAAATTCAATCAAATCGTTACCCTAGTACACAACTAACATTGCAATTAATGCAAATATCATTATTGTTTTTAGCTATGATTAATAGAAGCCATACCACGTTAACAAAATAAAGCGTAGTGGAGTAGCAAGAACATTTATCGAAAAAATTCTTAGCTACCATTGGTCTCGCGAGAGGGAAAAAATTAGTCAATAGACTATACAGTGTGCATTCAAGCACAAAGGAGATATCCAAAGAATAGGATATCTGATTCACTAGAAAAATCAGTTAAACTCCAAGCCACTAATTGCTGTAATTCCGAAAGTGACTGAAAAATAAAAACTTTTAATTTAATCCTAGACCCTGGAAGTTATCTGCAGACTTAAATACACACACACACACACGCACACACACACCTATATATATATATATATATATATATATATATATATATATATATATATATATATATATATATATATATATAATATATATATATATATAATATATATATATATATATATTATATATATATATATATATATATATATAATATATATATATATATATATATATATATTATATGTCATAAAGAAATTATAAAATTTGCGAACTGGCAGATTGATAAAGCGTCAGACATATTCCTTTTGCTATTTTGTTTCTGCCAATATAAGCACTCAGTTCAAGTAACACTGAGGTTAGTTTTCAATTTCATATATATATATATATATATATATATATATATATATAGAGAGAGAGAGAGAGAGAGAGAGATACATGCATACATGCATACATACATACATGTATACATACATGCAAACATACATACATACATACATACTACATACATACATACATACACACATACATACATACATACATATGGAGATACATAATCACATAATTTGCTTCTATTCTGTTACTCTGCAATTAATCAGAAAAATAATTGTAAGCTTTATTCCGAGTCTCCATTTCTTCATCTCACAATCTCCATATTTTCATCGATATCAGCAAAATTACTCGATCGCCTCTGATCACAGTAACGGATTCTACGGAAGAAATTGGAAGTGAATTAATCATACTATTTTAATAGTCAATGACTCTAATTAACAAAGACGACCAATACATGATTTGCTTGAAGCACAGAAGAAATACGGAGGGTAACATATCATTTCAAATCAGAACAATAAGCTATAATATAACCGCATTTAAGAATCTTGTGCAACACAAAGTATCATCATTTAGTTTATACTAATTTGTAAATTATATTTATTCATGTGTCTGAATTTTCATTTTACATATAACTGTGCATGAATGTATAATTATTTAAATATCTACCTGCATATGTATCTCGCTATCTATCTTACCGTCGATCTATAAATGAATGTATGTATAAATAATCTGGAAACTATATTTCAATATCCGAATATTTCCTGAATTACAAAAGAAAGTTAGCACAGAATAGCTTATAACTTTATATTGGTTCCTTATCATCCTGACAGGAAATAAATTTATATAGATTTCACAGATATTAAATACAATATAGTGTGTGAATTTGATTTTGATATTTCAAATGGTATCTCTAAGAATTTTCATAATGTTTTCTATGGGGTATTACCGGCGTGCTCTCTATTGTCGTGGATTATTGAAGCAGGAAGACCCTCATTTCCAGGAATACATATTCACACACTCAAATACACGCATATATACTCACTCTCACATACACATATACACACACGCATTTGTATTTATATTTGCACTTATAATGTACATTTATGTGCATGAACGTATGCTTCTGTATAAGCATACACAATTATATTCATATAACAATACATGCGTGTGTGTATATATAAAACGATAGAAAGAAATATACGTATATGTAGACAGTATATTCTAAAAGAATATCTGTCTTCAAATAGGACCGCATAGTATTCATTGATATATTATCGCGTGTACTTATATCAGAAAGTTTAAAATGGAAATCAGTAACTTCCTATGAAAGAAATAAAGTTTACATTTTACTTAATGGAATTAACTGCATTCCTATAATCTTCAATGGTTCTCAGCTCTGGAGGAGGTCTTGTCAATATGAACCTTCTTCAGCACTCCCTGTAAGACTTGTGATGGTCGGCACCCTCCCTTGTTGCCTTTTATTAGATTATCGGAACTTCAGGTTCCATGACAATACAGAGTGGTTTCCTTTTACCTTATTCAGGCAAATGGATGTTGAACTCAGATTATAGAGAACCTGAAGATATACCGAGCCCCGACCAAAGCACTAGGCTACGAATCTTCACAATTGTCTGAATAGTATATATATAATTATGTTAACCAAATATCCTTATATGAGAGAGAGCGAACATATACAACATAATCCACAGGATGACTGGCATGTTTTCACCTGTACATATTTATAGGATCTAAAATTATTTTCTTGTACGTTTTGATTTTGACATTACCTATAGTTTTTCCTCACTGAAAACTTGGTTCGTTTGGAGAAGTATTACTTAATGTTATTGCCCGATTTTTATTACAATTGAATAAATATCCAGTTGTCGTTTAAGTAAGACAATAAAAAAATCATACAGGTTGCTCCTTGCATAACTCAACGAAATAGTAGGACTCACCCCGTAATTTCTGTTTTTGAGATGGTCCTTGAGATGTCGTTCTTTTCTGTGAATATACTGACGTAGAAGAAAATACAGGAAAAGCAAACTCACATGACTTCAAGTTTGATGTGCACCTCTGTGTTGAAGTGTCCATACTGAGAGAACTTATGTATGATGGTGTAAATAATTATGTCAATTCCTGTAGTAATGCCCTCTGGCATAGGGAATAATAATGTTAAGGGATTTCTCTACGTCAGCATAGAAACTCTATTTCTTCAAACACCATAAGGTGTTCAAATGCGGGCCTGAGCAGAAAAGCGAAGAGGATGCTGAATAGTTCTGGAACGCACTGATGACATAAAGAATCCTGAAATTTCAGGATAAGGGATCAATATGTTTAACGATGGCATTCTATGCATCGAATCACGTTTAAATGTAAGGGTATATGATGATGACAAAAACTTTGAAAAGCCCATTCTATTCAAAACTTCGAAGGCCATCCTAGGGTGAAAGGAAGTAATGGTGAGTGGATGCCGGCAGTCTTTGATGTTTCTTGTAATTCCGCAAGACGATCATGTAAATTAGGAAGTGATATGTCCTGTCAGTGGAAAATTAGCGATTTAGCGAACGGAGAACTTTGCAAAAATGCAATGCAAAGAGCAACTCGTCCTGTTTCCACAACCAAAAGAGAACTCCTTGTTTTTCAACAAGGTGACAATACTCATAGTGATGATACTTGTTTTCAGTGTAGGAGGTTGTGCAGGTTGCGTAAAGGATTGGTCACTTGGGAGAGTTGACGGTATGAACCTTTTTAGTGCTTTCCAATTTGGAAGAGGATCAATGGCTTTATTCACCATTCAGGGACTAAGCAAGTGGATTCAAACCACTTCGGACCCTTTACAACTTCAGTCGTTGAGTGCGGTATAGCTGGTGCTACCTTCAGCTGAATTCTATATCATTTGTCCATAACTATCAATTGACATCACAGAGCATTTACCTTCAAATGACCCCATACATTTCACTTATTTCACTGCATGTTCTCTTTCGGTGGCACTACTTAACTGGTATTTTTCGTAGACTGCATCTTTGGTTTCAGTGAATCTTGCTTACAACAGCTGAATACTCACATATATGATTGATGTCAGTGTTTACATTGGCCATGTATTAAAGTCACGTTTTACTTCTCTCTCCTCTAGAAGTGTTAGTGGACTCAGTGGATGGTATGCAGATAGACCAAGTAATTTCTTCCCGCTGTAATCGTCATCGTCTCACGCGTTTTAATAACCAGGTACCAATTCACGCTTTTGGTTTGAGGTTACATGAATTGTCATAGATATCTGAGCAAAAAATTATACTATTGTCTTGTGCAGAAATTATGATGGTGTCAACGACTCAATCAAAGTTGACAGATACACGGGAATGTTTAGAAGTAAACAAGAAAATCGAAGAAAGACCCACCTCCTCAGGGTCTTTCTTATTTTCATTGTACAATCATCGTTCTTCCCCTCTCCATACATCTGAATTTGTCTAAGGAAAGTGTAAGTGGCAGCAGTGTAGTGGTTACGAAACGGACTTGGGTTATGTGCACACTTTTTTAAAATATTGTAACATTTCTAATGGGTGATTATGGCGGCAGCGTAACAGAGATGTGATCTGAATTGATCATTAAGGTAATTGATATCTCAAATGATTTTCAAATGTAATTTTCATTAATCAAATATTCTTGTCTCGCTTCATTAAATATGCTAATATTTGTTTCAGCCTTCCGTGATTATTACGCAAACACCTCATGTGTGTGGACCACAAATAATTTATCGAGAAAAGGTTAGTTTCCATATACATTTATTGAGGACTAAAATGCGCTGGAGCTTATTTGATGCATTTCACTCTGAGAATAAAAATAAAGCGAAAACTAAAAGGAAATTTAAAATCAATTCATTGAACACACGCAAAATTCAACAGTATTATATCCTTACAAAATTGATGGAAACATTTCATTCATAAAATTCAAGTTTCGTATTCCGATATATTTTTGCATGGTTGTGATGGGGAGAAAAATCTAGCAAGTCATCAAATACGGAAAATATATTTCAGGAACGGGATGCTATTTCCATAAGTATTTAAAACGGAAAAGTCACCTACTTATCCACATATAGACAGACAGAAATCTATACAAGTTTATCTTTCCATCATTCACGCTGTCTATAATTGTTCATAGCTCACCATACATATATACAGACATGCGTACATTTTTTTTGTATTTGCGCATATGTGTTCGGGTATGAATATATACGTGTCAGTGTTTTGAAGAGTAGCGCATAAAGTGTGATGTGGAACATATAAGCAAACGAAATATGAAACAATTTTGCGTTAAGTCCCCCGCCAGCCTTTGCCAGCATCTTTTATATTTAGGAATTCATTCATAAATAATTTCCAATGCGAACGCTTTTGATCACATTGACTTGATTAGTATAGGTAGCTGATTACAAATACCATATCACTCGAAGCTTTCTATAGAAGTTTTTTTTATTTCTTCAAGTTTACTAAATCAAACCGCTGTGTAAAAGCCAATTGTCATCCAGCTGAGGTTAATATTTAATTGTATATCTTATTGTTGTGCATTGTTTTGTCTAATGAATAATACTGATAGTAAAATAGGAAAATACGTAAAAGAGAATAAAGCAACAAAACATGGCATAATTACAGAGAAGAGTTAGCAGCCATATTATCACGAAAACAATTTTAGTGATTTGATCAGTAAGTAGCGGCCTCATCGCAAGATATTTGTGCAAATTATTTTATTATTCACAAAGAAATCGAAGATTACAGTAAGAAATGGGCGCGCACAGATGCGCACACACACGTACACATACACGCCCACATAAACACATTTACACGCAAAAACACAAACGCATACACACATACATACACACTAACCAAACATACACATAAATACTTATATCTGTATACGTTTGCATGTGGGTGATATACATTTAATCTCAATTCCTGAATGCTTATATGTTGTGATATAGTATAGGCATATGTGTGTACACACGTTCATACGTTATAAATATGTATATATATATATATTAATATATATATATATATAATAATGTTTATATATTTGTTTTGAAAGATATATATATATATGTATATATATATGTGTATATATATATATATATATATATACACTTTATTTAAAGCAGCAGAAAATTCAACAAAACCTGTTACTCTGTTTCCCGTTGCCGTTCATCGGACAGTTTTTGCTAGAAAAAAAACTGTCCGATGAACGGCAACGGGAAACTCAGAGTAACAGGTTTGTTGAATTTTCTGCAACTTTAAATAAAGCATACTACTCTACCACTGGTATTTGAGTACTCTTTTTCCCACCTTGTTTCACATTTATGTGTTTACTCTGGTATATATATATATATATATATATATATATATATTAATATATATATATATATATATATATATATATTGCACAAACAAAGATGTACATACTTACCTATAGTATTTTACAAGTATATATACACACGTGAGCATGAACGCAGTCATATATGCGCAAGTACTGTGAATATATATATGTAACTAAACCGTTTTAGCAGTGCGACAAGTTCATAATCAACGAATGTTAAACCAAACCAAAACTGAATTGGATACCACAGTATTCCGTGTGTTCCAATGTTATAATAACTAATGTGCGTCAACTGCTAAACAAGTTTCTGTCATATTTGCAAACCATTATAAAATTACTTCCTACACCGATCCGTCAAAAGTTACAATCGTACATATAGGTGTAAAGATAATGAAGTTAGAATATAGCATCCTGAAATAACCGTGTTATAATTGGTTAGAAAACATACTAGAATGCACGATAAGTAGACACATGTGTACACACGTACATGAACCTATAGCTGTGTAGGCATTAGATTAACGGGTACGTTTAATATTTTATTGTGTAGAACTTGTACACAAGTTATAGAAGTTGCACAAAGTGGCTCATTATTGGTTTCAAATGTTGGCAGGAGGTAAGCAAGTTCAGTGGAGTGATTATTTTAGTACTAAACTTGTACTTACTTTATCGATCCCAAATGTATGAACAGCAAAGCTGACCTCGGTGTAAATTCGATGACGTAAAGATGAACAAAGTGCCGCTAGGTATTTTGTACTGTGTCATAACGACCCTACTAACTCGCCTTCTTAATCTGACTTGGTACAACGAATAACGACGATCACTGTTAATTCTAATCCTAAATATGGTTCAGACAGAAACGCAATTCCTACCACATTCGAACGATCGAATTCTATGATTAAATACTCTTCAGCAAATTAACTAAACCGAAAATTAAACATATTTATATGTGTCAGGCTGTGTTTATAATTGCGTGTAAGTGTGTGCGCGCACACACACACAAACACATACGCACACACACATATGCGCGCGCAAGCACATATATTTAAACCACCGGATTCTTTTAGTTTCCGAAGTTGCACTATAATTCACTAGCGCAATGTGCCATGCAGTTGATCTGAAACCGGAATGTTGTAATTGAGAAGCAAGCTTCTTACCGCGCAAGCCTGTCTGTATTTACACACACACATACACACACACATACACACATACACACATACACACACACACACACATATTATTTATTTATGCGTCCTTTTCAAACCTAGTCAAGCGTAAGTGTTCCCCCTCGTCCACCTGCACGGGACGCTAGTCCATCGCAGCCGTTACCCAAGAAACAGGAAGAGAGAGTGAGAGAAAGAGTACAACGGATGTCGTTGAGCCCTTAGGTGTTTTCGCTCAATAAACATACACAACGCCAATCAAAAGCGCGATCCTCTGACCACGAGTCCGCTGCACTAACCACTGGACCATTGCGCCTCCTCACACACACATACACACCACACACACATATATATATATATATATATATACATATATAAATATATATATACATATATAAATATATATATATATATATAATATATATATATATATATAATATATAAATTATATATATATATATATATATAATTTATTTCACATGCCTTGGGCAAATGATTAACCTTATATTCCGTTCGAAATCATTTTGTGCCCATTTCGATAAAGTTCTTTCCTTCTCGTTTGACATAATTTTTAGCCTCGAAATCTTGAAATGATTACCGAGGGACGACAACCGTATTGTGAACAGTAACGACAAAGGTATCATCGATAAAGCTTTAAATCTATTTCAGACGGTGCTCTTTTATAATTACCATAATATTTGCTACTAATGTTTGAACGCTACATACATCGGAATTACAGGTACATAAACAATAATAAAACAGTGTGATGAAGTTGTAATATACCTGTCTGCAGCGCTGCATTTCTCCACAATCTAAAACAAAAAGTGCTCGTAGCGTAGGTGATAGAGCTACAAAAAGACGGGATTTTGTCTCACACTAGTCTTTTTGCATCTATGTATTATGTAACCGTATACACACAAACCCGTGTATAATACATGCATGCATATATGCACATAAATGCATGTGTCCATATATTTATTTGCCTCTCTCTTCTCTCTCTCACACTATATACACACACATATATATATATATATATAGCACTCGTCCTCATATATGTGTATGGTCATTGAATAGTTAAATAGGTAATAGGTTAAACATTATCTAAGAATGGGATACAGCGTATGATTACAACTGACAGCTCTTCTTCCACGTTAACAACCTTTGCGCACGCAGAGTTCATGAATTATTCGTTGCCAGTCTGGAAATCAATATTTCCGTATTAGTTTATATGAAGAGTAACATCGCATAAATCTAGAAGCGAAAGAACAATGCGGTACCTTTTAAATATTGGTAGCAGGAGGAAAGGATAAGACAATATAGGAAAACTTGAATGTAGGAAAAAGGAAAACGATTATTCATGTAAAACGTATATTCTCTTACTACAAGCACTCTTTTCGAAATTATTATGTATGAGAAAGTAGAAATATGGCATCGTATGAATGCATAACAGTAAACACAATACCTGGTAATATTTGGTATACACTATATATATATTTATGTTATTACAAATTGTAGTGTCTGCGGAGAATCATTCTCATTTAGTGCCTTATTATTTCACACACTCATCAGTAAAGTTTGCACTTATTTACATATTTTTTCCTAAAATTTTCGTTGAGTATTGCAGCTTTCCAACAGTCATTAACTTTGTCCGTTATCCGAGCTGCGTTCCTCTTGTTTGTTTCTGCGCATGTGTGTGGATCAGTATGTGTGGTTATTCAGGTATATGTATGTATGTATGTATACATGTATGTATTATACATCCGTTTGTTTTGTCCACCACCTGTCTTCGCCTTTTGTTTTTTTCCAGAACTCTGCCCCTATGTATGTATGTATGTATATATATATATATATATATATATATATAATATATATATATATATATATATATATATATGTACGCTTGTAAGTGTTTGTATGCATGTATGTGTGTGCGTATGTATATATGCCTGTGTGTGAGTACATTTATATACATTTATTCTGCACATTCATGTTTATATGTTCATGTATGTGCGTATTTATGCGTGTGAGTGTGTGTGTGTATGTGTGTTTGCATGTCTGTGTGTGTCTCCTTGTGTGTGCATGTTTGAGTGTGACAGTGTATGGGATTTTGTGACTATGTACTGTGCATGTAAGAGTTTGTTTCTTCATATATGTCCTTACGTGCAGTGAAGTGTGTGTGTATATGGTCGCATGTTTCAGTCTTCCTTTGCGCATGTATGTGTGTATGTATGCTTGTCTGTTTATATTACCTATCTACCTATCCGTCTGCATCTCTATCTGTTAACATTCATATCCCTTTGCCGGCATACATAGGCATGTACATATACATATACACATGAAGACACATACATCATACAGCATATGGCTAACTTTGTCCATAATAGTATAAAGGCAACTATAGACCGAAGCACCTGAAAACCTTATAACTAATTACCGGTTCTAGACATTTTGAAATAGAACTGTGGGTAATAGAATTAACAGTCAATGTAACACCAAAATCATGCAAGCTTCACGGATGAGCCTGGAAGTATATGTCAGACTACTGGTGATTTTCAAATAGTTTAGTGTGTAATAAATTTGCAATGATACACCAGTTTTCGGCATGAGGATAGCGTTAGCTTTACAACAGCCCTGTAAATGAAAAAGGTGCAGTAAGTGCATCATGAGCCATATACAAGGGCCTATTTATACATAAAATTCTAGATTTGGGTAATTACAGGACGGAAGACCGCGTCGAACGGCGTGAAAAATCATGAAGTGCAAGGAGTAACCCTCTTATACGATAAACGCTCTGGAACAGCATAAATAGAGATACGAATAGGCTCAGCAGATTCAGAATGGGTTATGTTAATACAAAGTTGGATAGCGTAAGGATTTAGGTGCGACACAGAATAGTGATTAATGTAGCACATTTCTATAACCTGCGCGTCAATGTCACCGAATTGCTGAGACACATTAAGTGAGCAACTGAAGATACGACATCTTTCAATAGGAAACCAGTCAAAATTATTTTCTTCTATATGCTACAAGCGCACATGTCTAATCACGATAGGAGAATAGAGGTGCAGCTCTCAACCTAATCTTAAATAACGTAGTGTTCTAGAATTTAAAATATATGTATAGAACAACGCATGTGGAATATCGAACATTTTTTACATGATCAGTGCTGGAAGTAATTTCTATAGAAAATATGTAGAGACACCCTAAGTAAGTAATTATTTGCTGTCTTAATTAATGGATTATGTGTATCTTCACGCTGTAATTGCTTATAATACCAATAGCTTCATATAGGGATTTCCGAATCTTCTCAAGCATTCAACTTTAAAATGATGTTAAGCGTAGTCCATGTTGAGTAAGACAGCGTGAGATAGCACGGGATTTATGGTATATGAAATTGTTGCAATATTTATAAGATGAACGGAGGCAACATATGTAGAGATAATTTTTAATTGCTACTTCCCATGCATTGCTTCCTGTCACTCGTCGATTTTGCACGTTTGTATACATAGCTTTTAATTCGATCAGCCCTTGCGTTGACGGGAAGGGGTCTGATGCAGATGAAATACTCTTCTGTTTGCATAATCAACAGAGGTGGGATGTTGTCTATACAATCTGCAGGTCAGCTACCACTAGGGTACTGTATAACGTTTATCGGTGCCCACATGCTTGAAATTCATTAAAAGTGTCTACTTCTGGTGGCAACAATATAAGAGTTCCCTTCTTACGGTGAACACTATGAGATGGTAGAATAAGTGTAGTCTCTATCGGAGAAACAGTGGGTACTGCACATATAGAAAATCCGACGAAGATAGATTTTTGCAGACCAGAGTAGTAACTTCTATGCAAGTACGAGGAGCCTTCCAAGCGACCACTGCCGACGGCAAGGGGGCTTTAGCGAAGAACGGTTTTAATGTATGTTATGTTACCTTCCCTGAAACCAAACAGCATCATTAAGAAACAAAATGCTAGAATATTCCATCTCCAAGGACAAATTGGTTAAAACCTGCCTTGGGCATGCGATGATAAGTATAGCTGTCAAAATTTCGTTAAACGATGAATTTCAAATGAACACGATAGCAATCGTTTAACTCGCGTTTACCTAAGTACTCCTGTATATTCAATTTATGCGCATAGCAAAAAAGGAAAGACCCTGTACGATTCAAATATTCCCTGCACAAATTTCCGCAAGGAATATCAGAGGCATCACTCGTGCCCACATATTTTAGCAAGTAATTCTCTCATGTTTAAAAACTATACATATAAATCAAACCCGAGCAGTACTTGTACGCCATGGGCTGCACATATATTTGTCAAAAAATTCATAATTTAATCTACAGTTATTTATACATTTTACTTATATATGCTCTTTATAGCTACGTCACATTTTTACATGATATAATTTGAAAATTAATGTAGAGAAAACAACTAAAAAGCAATTTTAAGTTCAGGCTGAAAAGCTCCCAGATACAACCGCTTTTGCAGATGATAAAATATATTTTATTTTTAAGGCCTTAATCTACAATATATGTGTACATGTAGGCGTAGGAGTGACTGTGTAGTAAGTAATTTGCTTACCAACCACACGGTTCCGGGTTCAGGCCCATCGCGTGGCACCTTGGGCATGTGTTTTCTACTATAATCTCGGGTTGACAAAAGCCGTGTGAGTGGATTTGGTAGGCGGAAACGGAAACAAGCCCGTTGTATATATGTGTGTGTGCGTGTGTGTGTGTGTGTGTACGTATATGTTTTCGTGTCTGTGTTTTCCCCCTTTCCGTCATCGCCTGACAACCGATGGTGGTGTGTTTACGTCCCCGTAACTTAGTGGTTCACCAAAAGAGACCGATAGATAAGTAATATGCTTACAAAGAATAAATACCGTTTTGATTTGCTGGCCAAAAATCGGGGCTATATATATATATATATATGTATTATATATATATGCATGTATATATATATATACATATATATATATATATATATATATATAATATATATATATATAATATATATATATATATATATACACGGTGAGGTATTTATTTAGTTATATGACTTTTAGGAACAGCTATGTTTACAATGCATATGGTTCATTTACCTCGTGGGCATACATAAATTTTGAATTCTAATATATTGGCACACCAGGAGAATTCGCCTTCATATTAGATAGCATCTGTATTAAAATTTACATAACCACGCGCGCGCTCACACACACACACACACATACAAACACATAGACACACAATTACATATACATATATACTTATATTTATTTACTCAGCTGCCGAATAAATTATTCAGATTTTAAAATTGACTCTCAATATACCAATGAATTATGAATCCATTTTTGATTTGTGAAGAAAGGCAATCATGCGATACAGCTTTATATATACAGAATAGCTGCAAAATATAAGTAATAAAAATTTTACAACGTGATAATACAATCACAAATGAGTTTCCATCATTTTTACATCCATCCTTAATTTATCCCTATCTCCAAACAAGTGATAATGTACAATAGAATGAATATTTTGCCTTTCTTTGAAATCAAATCGTAAGATCACATATTTACGTCTGCTAGACCCAGTAATTATCCTTATCTCTCAATGTATGTATCTATCTAGAGCTATAATTATTTCTCGATTCATCTATACACGTTGAAAAACATACACATATAGGTATCTATAGATATATATGCTCAAAATCACAAACAATTGATAATGCTTATATAGGTGTATGTGGAGGCACATGATCTAGTGGTTAGAGCAGCGAACCTGCAGGAAGGGGATCGCGAGTTCGAATACCAGAACGGGCAATGTGTGTGTTTATGAGTAAAAACACCAAAGCTCCAAGCGGCTGCGGCAGAAAGTAATGGCAAACTGCTGACAATTTCGCTACAATTTTCACTCACTCTTTCCTCCTGCATCTTGCATTCACCTGCGACAGGAATTGCAATGGAAACCAGAGCTGCTCCACTGATTGCAAACCTTGTAATGCACTGCCTAGAACTTAAGTTATACCAAGCATCACTGGAAAAATATGGTGCCTCATTTAATTGTTATTTAAAGGAGAACTGGAAGAGGTATTTGGATGAGTGCTTCATACTTTGGAAAGACAGCATGGTACACACTCCTCGATTTCAAAATAATGCTTAACAACATCAACAACAACATACAATCAGCATGTAACACAACGGTAAACAACTCCTTTTTCTTGACATCCTAATTAAAAAAGTTAACAACCACATCGAAACAGACATCTTTTATAAACCCACAGATTCTAAACAATATATATTATTTAATCTTGCCAACCCAAACACATAAAAATTAATATACCTTTTAATCTAGCGAAAAGAATCTGTACCATAGATTCGGGTACCTATACTCGTGAACAAAGACTCCTTGAACTTAGATCAACACTAATTATCCAATCTCATTAATATATGATGGCATTACACGAGCTAAGGAAATAGATATACCC
>NC_043015.1:4117988-4127988 GCF_006345805.1 Octopus sinensis
CTATAATTCTATTCAAAGAGAGGTAATAATTACATTTGAAGTAATATCTTTAAAAAAAACATGCATTTCAAAACAGTAATAATTCGAGAATTTATGCTTATAGCTTTAAAAGCAGAATTAACTATTTTTTCACCATTTTTCACGAAAAAAAAAACATATATTCTCACAAATATATATTTAAACCATTTATAATATGATAATATTGTGCTTATGCATTTGACGTAATGAAATATATTTTAGATTACCAGCAATATTGAAAATATATATTGATTTCGGATTTTAACCTTTATGAAATAGTCGGTTTTATAGTCATATCTTAAATGCGTCAACTTTCAAAGTGAATATGTTATTCATTCTGTTTTAAAATATTTGATTGTAAAGAATATTGCCGGGTCATTCATATGAAGAAGTATCCTTTAAACGGAGATAATATGATACTGAATTGGAAAGAACTACATCAATTTTAAATTCTATTGATTTTTAAGGAAATTAATTGCTTGCTTTCATATCTGGGAAACTAAAATAATCCTACGAGATCATTGACCACCATAGGATGATTGTTTGTTCCTTCTCGACCATGCCTGACTCATAATGGATGTTTCCCGGTTTCCTTGGCGTATAGGTTCTCCGCCTGGACCGGACTACGGTCCCTCGCAGGTGAGCTGCAAGATGCGGGAGGAAAGAGTGAGAGAAATTTGTGGCGAAAGAACCAGCAGCAGTTCGCCATTACCACCTGTCGGAGCCCAGTAGAGCTCAGGTGTTTCGCTCAGAAACACACACATCACCCCGTCTGAGTGTCGAACCCGCGATACCTCGACCGTGAGTCCGCTGTTTTAACCACTAGGCAACGTGACTCCACACCATAGGAAGATAAACATACAGAAATATACACAATAGCACACCCGAACACGCACGTCAAAAATATACTTTCACCTAATACCATCTTCATTACATAGACAATACGGCCGTCGATAGGAACGGGAGTTATTCACGACTAAAATGCGTTCATGATTGCTTTATCCTGGTCTCTTCACAATGCATTGCTCCGTCATGCTTCCTCCATTTTGAACGATAAATAATTCCTCCTAAATAAGTAGGGAAGTATAGATATAGAGACTGCTAACCCGAATGATTGAGTGGCAGAAAATTACAGCCAAAGAAAAATTCCCATGAAGCAGGGGTAAATTTAGATTAGCTAAATTATCATTTCTCTAAACCTGTCTAAATAGTATTGGGCAATGGACGATATATGCACGTCCAGTGCATACATGGAACGCTAATTACAAGACACATATATGAACGCGAACACGAACACTAATTACTGGAAACATACATGAAGCAGTGCAACATATATTTTGCTGCACGATGAAGTTACTCCGTATATCATACTTCTGCAAATTGTCGAAAATTAATTTATATAGGCAGATTTTGAGAAATTATATTCATTATTTGAAAAAAATTAGAAAGAAGTGAATGGGATTAAGCCATATCAAATTCTTTTCCATTTGGGATAACATGAAAATATGCACAGCGTTGATAAGAAGAAAACGAATAGGTGTTGCATACTAATTACCACTGACATCATAGATTTACATATTTTCATATTAATAAATACTGTCTTGTCAGTTAATAAATGTATTAATCTAAGCTCTGCTATGTTGAACAAATTTGAGATAAGCATAGAGCTATTAATGCAAATTTGGAATTAAGTTAAGACGTGAATAGAAAACACTTTGGCGTGTATTTAATTCCCTGAATATACGCGTCTTAAGTTTTTACACTATATATCTGTGTGTGCATGAGTGTATTTATATGTTTATAATTATATCACATACACACGAAGACGCACACATGAAGGTATATACATATATATATATATATATAATATATATATATATATATATATATTATATATATATATATATAAAGACATACGTACGTGCACATATACAGTGTATATTTATATATATATATATATATATTTATATATTTATTTATATATATATATATATATATATATATATATATATATATATATTATATATATATTATATATATATATATACAGATATCCGTTTGCATATGTGCAAGTATGTATGTGTATATGAATGTATGAAGCTATGTATACATGTGTGTATGGGAATTTCTAATGGAATCTTGCCCTGGAGATTTGAGGTAAGTAAATATACGTTACTCTTTGGTATTCCGTCAATTTCAATAATGATAACTTTTAATTAATATATGCATTCGTGTCGGCAAGAGATTGTTTACATACTTGGCATTTGCCGTATATATGCTTGGCTGCTTGTCTCTCCTTGTCTTTCCTTAGGCTGTAAAATCCCGACTCCATTGGGATTTTACTAGGTTCACTGTTCTACTTTTGGCATACATTAATCTTTTTGAAACGGAGTAGAATGAAACCATACCCTGAATTTGACCACATCTGATATTAAGAGAAATAGAATGTGACTGGCAAAGATAAAGATAAAATGTGCTATATGTAAACTTATATCTGTATTTACGTCTTCTAAATATCTTGTGATGTCAACATTTTAGACTCTCTGTGAAGTAGTGAGAACGTTGCTAAAAGTTTTACTTCGAGAGCAGCGTTCAGGATAATCGACAGAGTATAAAACTTCCACCATATCTCAGTAAATACTTTTCAGCCAAACTATTTAGAAACACATATTAATTCGCATACACTCGTATACATATACGAATGAAGAGAGCGAGAAAAAGAGAAGTAAACACGTGTGATTATTATTTTAATGTAATATGCATTGAAGAAAACTCATATACTCACAATAAGATTATATTCACCTACCCAACAGTTACAGACCTGACAATTTGATTACATAGTACTCCACACACATAACACGATCCGTGTTTTCAGATAAACATATTGGTTAAAAGTGAAATAGTGAGAAACACTTTAAGGGTCATATTGCAAATTAATCCAGGATTTTAAACTACGAGCTAATGGTAATAAATCTATGAACATAACCAGTACATAAATCATCCAACGTTCTCGCATACACACAATGACAAACTTGTAAGTATATTTACAAAGCTCGTTCTTATAGAGATACAGTTTTCACTTTTTTGTAATAGGAAAAATATCTCGGTGTATATCTTTTGCAATATCATACTGTAATTCCTTTTTATATAGTACGTTAAAGTTTGTACAAGTTATTTTCCGTGCATTGTTTACATTTAAACGATCATTTACGAAATTACTGCTATATTTATGAACTCTTTATAGCGATGTTTAAAACAGCATATGAAATTGATTGTCTGTTCCACTTTGGGAAACGCGATCTGCATGGTCAATATTTACGTTTGTCTATATTTAATAACGTAAAATATTTTATTCCTAATTTTGCTTCAGATAGGTTTTGTTATTCTAAAAATTGATTACAATTACTACCACTACTACTACTATTACTACTACTGCTGCTGCTGCTGCCACCACTGCTACTGCCACCACCACCACCACTACTACAACTACTACTGCTACTACTACAACTACTACTACTACTCCTGCTATTACTACTACAACTACAATTATTATTATTTCTATTATTGCCTTTGGACAGATTCTAACGCTGAAGGTGTACTACGTGTCAGCTGTTCACTACCAGTGAAATAAGGCAACACCCCTCATTATTCGAGCACCTTCCGGAGAAATGGAGCGGTTCAAAGCAGTGCTATTCCCAAGATTTTTACTCACTCTTCTCAGGACACCGACGATTTATTGGTGCTACTACTACGTATTTCAGCGAGCGCAACTGCCTTACCTCCCAAGCTACCCCCGACATATCTAACGATATTCGCATCTTCAACAATGGTACAAATTCTTCTGGATTGGCTTTATGGAGTATTGCGTTTTCTATGCGGTTGATGGGACGACTAAAGCATTCAGGTATTGATGTGTGTGTGTATGCATACACAGACACACACACACACACACACCACACACACACACACATATGTATATGGAGAGAGAGAGAGAAAGAAAATAGATATATATATATATACATACATATATATATATATATATATATATATATATATGTATGTATATATATATATCTATTTTCTTTCTCTCTCTCTCTCCATATACATATGTGTGTGTGTGTGTGTGTGTGTGTGGGTTGGGTGGTAAAGATCTGAGCAATAGAAAGAGAGATCATTTGAATATATTTCTACGTGTTCATTTGTATATTTATAATTGTCTATGATGCATTATTAAGCGTCACGTAATTAGAGAAAGAATTAATGGATATGTATAAGTATACTACAGTGATATATTTTTATAGTCACTACTTTTCTAACTTAAAATATCGATAGCATATTTACCTAAATTCAAGTCACAGAAGACGGAAGCATTTTTCTTCAAAGCTTACGTCATTTCTGTAAATAACGTAAAGAGAATATGTTGCACATTTTGGCATGACCTCCTACTGCATGCGTTTATTTCGTATTACCGTCATGCATTTATAAAGATATATCAGAATATCGTTCATTGTTAAGTAAATTTCGAAAATGAAATTCAATATAATATTTAAAAAACTATCTTAGATATGTATCTGAATTTCGCTCAAATATTAAATGAGAAGGGAAGCACGCAATATATTTCATTAAAAACAACATGTTCGCATATCGTGACGCGCTGTGTGTAATTAGTAATTCCTATGTATGATACATATTCGAGGAATAAGATAAATTAGGATGATAGTTAACGTTATTTCTATAATTACATTGATTTCTAGGCATTATTGCCGACGAGAGGTTTTAAGACTGTTAATTAAACGGAGAACAACTGCAGCGAGATTACTATTTCTTGCTCATATAGCAATCGTAGCCTATGTACACTGTTTGTCAAATGTTTGGGTGATCGTGATTCCGTAAACAGCAACAGCAATTTTCATTTGCACTACACTGTAGATAGATATATTGCACGTTCGGAAGCATACTTAGCATATCATAATTCTTGTATATTCTCTATTTTAAATTCTACAATTAATATCATCGTATTATTTTCTATCGTCCAAATCATACGTCTGCAAGTCTTGTAATGAATATGCTGCAACATGTTTTCAAGATTCTAATTGCCTCCCGTACAAAATGAGAAATGGTTTGTTCAATGATACTTTTAATTATATAATGTATAATTATTATAATTATTATAACATGTAATTAATAATAAGCGCAGGAGCGTTTGTGTGGTAAGTAGCTTGCTTACCAACCAGATGGTACCGTGTTCATTCCCACCGTGTGGCACCTTGGGCGAGCCTCTTCTACTATATCCTCAGGCTGACCAAAGCGTTGTGAGTCGATATGGTAGACGGAAACTGAAAAACGCCCTTCGTATATATGTATACATATATGTATGTGTGTATATGTTTGTGTGTCTGTGTTTGCCCCCCCCCCACACACACACAACATCGCTGGACATCCGATGGTGCTGTTTTTTGCCCCGTAACCTAGCGGTTCGGCAAAAGTGAACGATAGAATAAGTAGTAGGTATACAAAGAATAAGTCCTGGTGTCGAATTGCTCGACTAAAGGTGATGCTCCAGCATGGTCGCAGTCAAATGACTGAAACAAGTAAAAGTATCAAAGAAAAGAATAAAGTATTGAGATTTACGACTTAATTGTAGAAAACATATGTAACGATAGGAAAAATAAATTATATATCCAAAGACAGGGAATGTGGAAGTGGAAAATGGTATACGAAATTTATATTTGTCCTTTGCTTTCACACATAATATTGTTGATTTCTTGGTTTCTTCTACAATCGAGAAATTTCTGTGCACACTACACAAATCGTATTTCGGACTGAATATTAAATGAATATTAATTTACAACAAGCGATGGATATTTTTTTTCTTATTAGAGAAAATCCTATTGAAATATATGTACATTCAATACAATCGAATTGTTCATGATGTTTCACGTTCTATTTGGTGTATACTCAATCAGTGATGCGGAAAACATTATCAACGACATTCTGATATAACAGCATCCAACAATGAAGCATTTATTCTGTTGTTTTAATTGTAACAATGCAGAAACACAGCATTAAATTGATATTACGCACTTACAACCAAAAGGCAATCTAGATGTCGTAAAAAACCTTGTATTTGCAAAATAAAATAAAATTGACTGCTGTCGTCTGAATTTATTCTCAAACAGGACAGGACAGCCAGAAACAATATGGTTTCTTGTCTATCTACACATATTCTGCAGTTATTTGCTACGTTTCTTACCATTATATATATATATATATATATATAATTTAATTTAATTAATGTATTTGGCTAAGTTTGCCGAAACTATGCATAGTCCAGAGATGAAAGGGGTAAACGTTTTTATTTCTCTTTCTATTTCAGAATTACACCTATTTAGCTGTTTGAGTTTGGCTGCTCTTCTAGTGAGTCGAATGTCCTATATGGCCATTCCTTATATTGTTGAATGTATATTATATAGTCTTTGACTATTTTTCCTCCCTTACTAGACCGCTAGTAGCGGAGAATTTTTTGCTACCCTTATATTTATTAAAATATATATATATACACACATATATATATATATATATATATATATATATATATATATATATAATATATATATATATATATATATATATATATATAATATATATATATATTATATATATATATATATATTAGTAATTTCTGGTGGTTTGTGCTGCAATTAAAAATCCTTCAGCCTCTAATTCGTTTCCTGAGCTTCTCAGCCGTAGTAGGGATTTTGTTTTGCCTATTTATTTTGCGTTTAGATTAACTCAGCATTTGCCATGAAGGGACTTTTCTTTCATCGCTTTATCATGATTCGTTGCTGTTCTAGTTTTAGTTTGGATTTCATTTGTTTTACTGCTTTTGTTGTTTCTTCTTTGACTTCGTGGGTGTCAGGTAGTATGACTTCTTTTCTGTATTCGTCAGTTTCCTGACGTACGTAACATATTTTGTTCGTATTTTTTGGCTATTTGTATTAGTTTTCTTTACCTTCTGAGGTAGGTATTTTTGTAATAGCTTTCTAGCTGTATAATGTTTTTACCACCTTAGATACGTTGTATATATAGCATTTCTATGTCAGATTTTGGGCGTTGCATCCTCTAATCCTGTCATAATTTTTCTTGCTTTCCTGTCGATTTTAATTAGTTTAGTTAGTGTCCAGTTATGGATATTGTAGCTGTAACTTGTAGCTGAGACAGCTAGTGTGTTGCTTCCTATTATCTTGCTTCTCCCCATTCAGCTCTCTTTACAGTATTAAACTAGCTCGTATTTAGTATTAAAGGCGGCGAGCTGATAGAAACGTTAGCACGCCTGGCGAAATGCGTAGCCTTATTTCGTCTGTCGTTACGTTCCGAGTTCAAATTCCGCCGAGGTCGACTTTGCCTTTCATCCTTTCGGGGTCGATAAATTAAGTACCAGTTACGCACTGTGGTCGATGTAATCGACTTAATCCGTTTGTCTGTCCTTGTTTGTCTCCTCTGTGTTTAGCACATATTTTTCAAATAGGTTTCACTACCTTTTTTTATCATTCCTAAGAGATCCTACAATCACTGGTACTGTAGTCGCCTTGAGATGTCACATTTTTTCAATTTCTATTAGCAGGTTTTTATATTTACTAATCTTGTCAAATTCTTTCGCCGCTATATTGTGATCACAGGGAATACTCATGTCGATTAATAAACACGTCCTTTTTGTCTGATCTTTTATAATAATATCCGGTTTATTAGCTTTTATAGCCCTGTCGGTCTGCACGGGGAAGTCCCATAGAATCGACACATTTTCTCCCTCGGTCACAGCTTCAGGATGATGTTTATGCCATTTGTCAGCGGTTTTGATTTTATAATGGTGACATATTGTCCAATGTAAATACTGACCGACTCTGTCATGTCTTGCTAAGTCTCTACTCCCTGAGATTAGGTGGTCTACTGTTTCAATCTCATCGTTACAGAATCGGCATTTTGGGTCAGCTCCATTTTTTATCACATTGGCTTGGTAGTTCCGGGTTAATAAGTTTTGGTCTTGAGCAGCTAATATGAAACCTTCACTCTCTGCTTTTAGACCTGAGCTTCGTAACCATTGGTGCGTGTGTTTCTGGTCGACATCAGCTTGTTTGCTACGGGCCACAAATTATATTATTATTATATTATTATTATTATTATTTTATTATTATTATTATTATTATTATTATTATTATTATTATTATTATTATTATGTATTATTATTATTATTATTAATATTATTATTATTATTATTATTGGGTAATGTTTGAAAAGCACGAATCCTTATTATCACCCGAAACACATTTGTATATTTAACTCAATAATATAGAAATTCTATTCACAAAATTCTGATTAGTCCGCAAACTAGTAAACCTGGTAATAAAATTCCTGATTCCAGTTACTAATGCTCTAACAATAGAATACAAAAGAAATTGAAATTTCAGATTTAGTACAATATTAATATATCAGTTTCTACTATAAAAAGAAGAAAACTGAGCTACGTTAAATATAATCCACATTTTCTTTTATTTATTTTATGCACTAAACTATGTTAAATATTTTTGGTAAATAGATTCTGTTACTTATGTTCAAGTTACTTTTGAAAATTATATTTTATTATTGTATGCAAATTTCATCCTAATGTGTTAAATATAACACTATCTTTAAGCGAGCTATCAAATTTATCAAGTATGAAAATATCAGCATTGTTTGAATTATTATACTGACTTCGAATTTCACTTCAGCATAATTTTAATTATTCTGATAGCTTTCAGTATGCAATTTCTTTATGTTTCTTTAATTCGAAGATTATAAATTATTCAACATCTGAAAACCTTAAATAATATGAAGTATTTTTTTTTATTTCTTTCGTTTGGTAATTTAAATTATGCTTTCCTCTTTTGTAATCTTTGTTGTTGTCAATGTACTGCTGTGGAAGCATTGTAATTAATAGTTAATTAAATGCAAAACATACTAACAAGGAACGGACACAATACTAGAAACTGAATATGTGCAGAAGAAAAATGAACAATCAGATAACAGAAAACACAATCAATTACTAAAATCTTCAATGCTAGAAACAGCCAAATCTTAATTTTCTCTGCAGATTTTAAATGTTCAATGGAGTATTTAAAATGAATGGAATAAAATACAGAACGGGAAGTAAACCAAATTAATAAAATTTCACTCTAAAGACCGGAATATAAGATTAACCATTTATTACAAATTTTCCTTTACAGACACTTTCCCCCCTTTTTTTCTCTTGTTTTGGTTAAGATGTAATTATTGCTTCTGCAATTTTATAAATTTCTAGTGAAAATTTATGGGAATTATATATAGCATAATTTTGCAAACACTAAATTTGAAGTCCTTCATATAAAATCATAAGTGATGTATCATTTATATATAGTAAATACTCAATATTATTATTAAAGCATTTGTTACAGTCCCCTTAGCACATACTCATACACATATAAAGATATATGTATAAACATTCCAACAATCACCCGCAAAAAAGACCAATAGATAATTTATTTTGAATATCTTCCCTTCTGAATTTTAACATAAGCTTGTAATTCTCTGAAGTTTATGGAGATTAGGGATATCTGTTTAATCTTCCCCACAGTATAACCCCTTTCCTCATAGCCACTATAGCGAAATCACCCGGCCAACCCGGGTTAAAAGGAAGTGGAGCAATCTTCACAATAGATTCATTTGGTAGCCGGAACCATCCTACACGTGACAGGTGTTGGACATGAACCCAAAAATTATCAATGCTGGGTTACTGCCCGAGCCCGTGTAGGATGGGGTCGACGTAATGCGAGCATTTCGGACATACACCACTGACGCTACTTCCGTATCCCTAGAGTTTTTCTCGAAGTACCAATGCTATTCGGTAGTATTGCTTAACAAGATATTTTGGAAGTTAACCATGTTTCTTTGATGCTCTGGCTTTCCCTAA
>NC_043015.1:4132988-4141681 GCF_006345805.1 Octopus sinensis
TTTCCACTGTAAATATAAAGAGAAAAACGAACAGAAATATCTACCTATTTATATAGCATTTACTAAATCAAAATTGTTTGTCCACAGTGTGATACATTGGGATGATGAAGGATACATTGTCACTTACAATAAGGCTGACATTAAATCTCCAGTGACACTAAGAGGAAAACGTGACGTCAACAATTAATGTCTTAGTAACATCTAATGCCAGTGCCTCGATGCGTCTGTGTAATTTTCTGGATATAGCAGCAAAAATGTCCCTTAAATCTGATATCCGACTTCCTAAACAGGATCACAAATATAAATATAATGGTTTCCCCGCCTCAGAGCCTCGGCAGAAGGAGCTTATCATAACTCTCGTGTGTTGGAACTAACATTATTTAAAATATGGCAACTGTTTATAGATCCACTAATTAATAGCATTTCGAGTAGAAGCCTCTTGTTGAATTTGCTGATGAAACATATCAAAATTATTTGTGCTTCACTGATTAGTAACACACTTGTAGCATTAGTGGGTGAAGTGGTTTCGCTATCAGAATCAACAGTAACAGCTTAAGCAGTAGTTATAAATAATAGTAGTAATGAAAATTGTAGAGACCGCCGATAAGTTGGGAGAGGTTCTGCTGGACATTCTGACTTGCAATAACGGCGGTAGTGGTCTCAGCAGCAGTGCTTGCAGTAGAAGCAAAAGCAATGGAAGCTTCTGTGTTATTAGGAGCACTGGTACTTGTATTTCTCTCTGTCTCTCTGTCTCTCTCTCTCTCTCTCTCTCTCTCTCTCTCTCTCTCTCTCTCTGTATGTATGTATCTATCTCTATCTCACATAGTGGTTCAGGAGTGGACGGACGTTGTCTAGACTACTATAAAGGTAATTAAAAAATGTTTGAAAATCATACTTTTCAAGCTAATTTATGTCTTCGATATAGTATCACAAGCATAACCTATTATATTCCTTTTCTAATCACTTAAACTTGCCATATCCCGGTTGCATTATTAATTTCATTGAGAATACCAAAAAGTAATTTTGAAACACGATTGTCACATACCCCCATTTTACACTTGTATGGTTGTAGCCTTTTTAAATCGATGTTTGTACTTTGAATATATTACAGAATTAGAGATACTCTGTGTACAGTTTATCATTTCAGTATTTCGATTTTTTATATCAATTCAAATTCATTTTACTCAACATTGATCCTTGTGCATTAAGCATAGAAACCTTCCACAGTTTCAGAGCTATTACTTTTGTTCCTAGTTTTAAGGTCATTGTTTTCTTTTATGCTTTAATTGTGACGGAATTTGTATGTATTTTAAAGAAATATCTTCTGTATTATATCCTTATAAATTAAATAGAAAAAAAAACAATCATTTCTTATTCACGGAGTGAAAAGTAGTATGAAATAACAGTATTTCACTTTCTATTACACTGACCTATTTTAAAGGAAAGTATTTTTTTACATCGTTTGTAAAAGAAAGTTAATATTTCCTGATAAACTTTTGAGAAATATTGTTTCACTTTATAAATTGAGAACTTACATGCATTTAATTTCATCGATCACGCAAATGGAACGGTTCAGGTTTGTTTTTAAAAAATAGTCTAATCACGTCGTCTGAGGCAAAGTAATATTTTAAAATACGCCATTCTAGGTTTGCACGAGAAGTTTTTACTTAAACTTAAAATTATGGCTATTATAATTATAAATATTATTGATTATCAGCTTATTCAAAAAAGCATGTAGTTTTTTTGTATTTTTTAAAGTGGCGTTCAGTTATACCGACTCATCATATTTAACTGGTATTCATTTGCTTGACACCGGAACGATAAATTCAAAATCGATCTTGACATTTTGGTATGTTTTTAATAATGATTCATATGATGTATGAAAGAAAAGCATGTGAGATCGTTGACCAGAAAAGAAACCCATTTGATCTTCATGAAAGATCAAAAAGGCTGCACAGCTTAATAAGGAACCGTTTCCTGTAAGCACGGTACTATTATTGGAAATTTATTGTAATGTGTCTCTCGAATGCATAAAGAAAATATGTGATTATTACATGTTCTAAGCATTTTTTGTACTATTATTCAATCAATAACAACATCCAGAGATCAATTTCTATTCAATGTGTTATAATATAGATTCATAATTTGTGGCTCCAGTATTTTCTAACTCTCTCTCTCTCTCCCTTTTTTATCAAAATCAATAAATTGTAACTTGAAAACGGTCGTTGAGAAACACGATACAAGAATTTTTTTTATTTTGAATGGCTTCATCAGTAGTTTGTGAATGGCCTTCCCATTCATTAAACCGCTAGAATATAAATTTTACTGAATAAATATTGTCGAATCAACATATTCTTCTATTTAAAATATAGAGATTTATTCCTGGTATGGTGTAACGTAAAAAAATCATTTTAGTTTGCAATTTTCCCTAGCTGTATGTTTTCAAAGACATGTGTATGGAATGAAAAGTAAAGGAAAGCAAATGTGCAAACACATAGCGTGGTCAGAAACATGCCATATCTTGTTCTTTACATTGGGTACATCTTTCTTAAATGAAACCCTGCGAACGGCTGGATAAAAATCGAAGGATAAAATTGAATTATTGGAGGATGGGATCTAGAAGAATCTTTAACGTGTTTTCAATTGATGGATTATAAAACTGGTAACACTCGTCAATAACTAGCGTAGATCATGGATCTCGTATGTGAAAAGGATAGAGATTTATGTCTTCAGGTATCATTTAAAGAAATATTATCACATACACTGTAGCCATTCTGTGGCTGATGGCATAAGTCTTACGTCTCATCAATCAAGCATTACGACGCTCTTAACAACAGTACGAGGAGTGTGGGGCGGTATCAGAGCGATAAAAGCTGTCTCGAACGACACAGACAGATGGAAGAAAAAATACGTTCGTGTCACTTTTGTAGGCTTTATAATACAATCGTAGGCCGAGATATATTCAGAGCATACAGTTCTTTTAAAAGAATGATTCTGCTGTCTGAAAGAAATAGCCAGTTAAGAGATATAGTCTGGAAGATGAACCCTTTCAATATAATACAAGTGCTTTTCCATGTAAAGAAAGTAAATCTGACATAAAGTAAACAACAAGGGTTCAATCCATAAACAATACGATGATTCCAGGTTGCATATGCAACACTATGCAATTGTGGCAGTGGAAACACGTATAGAGACGGAAAATATGCTGTAAATAACAGTGAAATAATATTATATTAATATCATTAACATTATTAATGTTATATATATGTTATATATAGGTGCAGGAGTGGCTGTGTGGTAAGTAGCTTGCTAACAGTTGCTTCTGCGCATGTGCGAGTCAGTGTTGTGTTTGGCACTGAAGCGGTGAAGACGTGCTTTTGAAGCCGTCTTGAATTGAAAATTTTGGAAGCCCCATTGTAAGGTAATATTCTGTTTTCTTGGTCCAGTGGGAGTTTTTGTTGAAAATTGTTTTTTACAGGCAGGAAGTCCTACTAGATTCAGAATTCTGATTCTGGCGACATGGGGCAAATATATTTTTCTCGTTGAATTGTGAAATTTTGGGGGGCGTATCCGTCTTCGATAAATTGAGTGCAATTTTTTCTCACCTAATTGTGAAATTGTTTGTGCTGTGAAGAACTTTTATGAATTGTAAAAACTGCTATATAGGAGACTATTTTGCCTCCGAAGTTTGAACAATTTTTACCAATTTTACACCATTTTTCTGGAAGTTGTGTTCCAGTTGCGGCGTTCCTAGTTCAATTTAGGCCGGGAGTACCGAATGGCCAGAAGGGTTTTTTGCTGTATTATTGACTTTCTTTTCAACTTTATTTGACTTTCTTTTTAACTTTATGTGACTTTCTCCTTTTTTCACTGTGACCTTCTTCTGATTTCCTTTTCTTCTCGTTTCATTCTGAATACATTTAAAAAAAAACAAAAAAAAACATGGCAATGAAAAATAAGAAACTTTTGGAATGGGAGATCATACCGCCTAAAAAGTGTTTAAAAGACCGTGAAGATAGGATGTGTGGTGTTGAGAACCTACTCCAAGTCACTCGACACCATCGCCCTATTCGAAAAGACGGCAATTGAAAAGGAGTTGGAAGAGTATTTGCAAACAATTAAATTATTTCCAGGGGTGTCAAATATGCAACGGTGTGGTTGCTATTTGACACCCCTGAAGAGGCTTGCAAATTTGCTAGCAAAACCCCGGAGGGTAAGGAAATTTTATTCCTGCCCAGGTACAAAAAAGAAATTGATGAAAGCTTGGATTTTCGGGCTGCCACCCGGGATAGAACCCGAGTGGATAGAGGAGACTATCCGCCGGGGTCTGGGTGGCAGCGAAACTAAGCTCCTTAATGTAAAAGTTCTTCCTGCGGCTGCTTGGGTTGGGTCAAAAGCAATTTTGACCCTGTGGACCCAATCAGCCAATCTGGTTCTTCCAGATTTTTTGAAAATGGCCGGGTGCAGGTACCCGGTGATGCTTGAGGGTCGCCCCCCTAAGTGTCATCGCTGCTTGGAGTCCGGCCACATAAAGAAGAACTGTCCCCGGGAACAAAATAGTATCCCGGAACAGTTAAGTAAAACCCCTCTAGAAGAGGGAATGATAACGGCCAAGAAAACAGAGGACTCCTCAAACAGAGGCCGAAAGAGGAAGGTGAGCAACAATGGGTGCTCACCAAAGGATAATAGGGATGAGGAGAGGAAGACGAATCTTCCAGACACGGAGGAGACGCACCCTCCCTCAGTTGAAAATGGAAAAAAAAAGAAAAAGAGGAAGAAAAACGGGACATTACTGGCTGTCAGTGACATAGCACCGAATGTCCCGGAACTACGCGGTTGGGGTTGTGCCACCGACAAGAGAAGGAATACCGTTGGCGGGAACTGTGCCGCCAACGAAGAACTGAACGTATTGGTCTCTTCTTCTATAGGCGGAGAAATTGAAAAGGTGATGGAAGAGCACACAAGGGAGCACCTTTAGCCTTCACACAGGACCCCGAATGGCCTCCGCAGGTAGCTGTGGAGGCCGTGGCGTTCGACGTGACGCTTGGGCTAAAGGAGCTCAATGAAGATTATAACTTGGTCCCGGGCGACGCTAACTCGGAACTTGATTACGTTCTGAGGGAGGCGTGGTTGATGGTGGAGGGCGCGGGGCACAGCTATTTCGAGGACGATATGTAATTATTGAACTGTTATTATTAGTAATGGACTGCTAAGTCCAAAAATTGAAAAGATTGTAAGAGGTTTAATACCTCGTTTTGTGTTTACTTTTATTAGTAATGGACTGCTAAGTCCAAAAATTGGAAAAATGTAAGAGGTTTAATACCTCATTTTGTGTTTATCTTTAAAAAGAACAATGTTTTAGAGAAGCAAAAGTCGGCGAGCGCTTTCTGTCTTCTCCCATCCTTATCATCTTTCTTTCATTATAATTCTCTTCATTAATGTCCTCGCCCAGCCCGCAAAGCTAACTTAATCTGTGTACTGCCTTTATGGCAAATGTTTTGAAATAAAGTAGCTTGCTAACAAACCACATGGTTCCGGGTTCAGTCCCACTGCGTGGCATCTTGGGCAAGTGTCTTCTGCTATAGCCTCGGGCCGACCAATGCCTTGTGACTCGATTTGGTAGACGGAAACTGAAAGAAGCCTGTCGTATATATGTATATATATGTTTGTGTGTCTGTGTTTGTCCCTCTAGCATTGGTTGACAAACGATGCTGGTGTGTTTACGTCCCCGTCACTTAGCGGTTCGGCAAAAGAGACCGATAGATTAAGTATTGGGCTTACAAAAAATAAGCCCCGGGGTCGATTTGCTCGACTAAAGGCGGTGCTCCAGCATGGCCGCAGTCAAATGACTGAAACAAGTAAAAGAGAGAAAAGAGAGAAATACCTGTGGCATTTGCGTATTTTTTAAAACACTTGTTTCACATTTATGTGCTTACTCTGGTATATATATATTTGTAAGTATGTATGTATGTGTGTGTGTGTGTCTGTGTGTGTGTGTGTGTGTGTGTGTGTGTGTGAACACATAATGGCATCGGCATTAATTTTTAATATATGTGATTGGACAAGTATTTGTTTGATGAGAGAAATGTAGAAAGTGTGAGGCATCACTATATGGTCGCTACCCCTTAATCTTTTAGTCTTCTCCGCCGAATTTAAAATTAGAAAGAAGAAATTTATCTTGACTTAATACACTTCATTAGATTAAATTATGACACATTGGCATTCCGGTGTTTAATTCGCCAGATTTCAAACAGCTGATTTTGAAAAAAAAGAACCACAATGAATAAATAGACGGCGCCTGGTTCCCATGACAACGTATTTGAAAATGTGTAATGTACGTATGTATGCAAGTAGTGATCTCTCTGTCTCTCTATTTCTCTTTCTCATTCTTTCTCGCTATCTCTCTCTCTCTCTTCTTCCTTTGTATTCCTTTCAGTTAAAGAGCGTAGGCTCGAAACGTAAAAAAACTTTCTCATTTCGCGAGCGTGACACTAACACAGCTGCTTGTTGTTTATACACGTGACTTTGTCTTTTCTTTTTCTGTAAATTTCAACTATATACCTATATGTCTGTCTGTCTGTCTATTTATCTATTTATCTATCTATCTACCTATGTATCTATGTATCTATGTATATATATATATATGTATATATATATATATATATGTATATATAATATATATATATATATATGTATATATATATAGATATATATTATATATATATAATATATATATATATATATCTATATCACCACCACCACGTGACTGACCAGTCCATCAGATGTAGTTACACATCGCTGATCACATGCGTTCGCATTGTTTTAGCCTTCGAATGACGCCACCCAGCTGGCTAAGCGAGCAGGCCAATATATATATATATATATAATATATATTTATGCATACATAAATATGTATATATATGCAAATATGTATGCAGATGTATATGTATATCATTTATTTGTATTATTTTTTATGCGGAGATGTGGCAGAAACTTTAGCAATCCAGACAAATTCTCTTTCTCCGTTTCCTGATCAATAAAATAATAACCATCGCGTTCTGGACTCGACGTAATCTGTTAGTCCTGCCAACATAATTCTTAATCTCGACCCCAAAATTTAAAACTAGTATTTGTAGCCAAAGGAGTTTATAACGCAATATATCATGTTTACATGTAAAACATTTCAGTAATCTTCTAAGTGTGCGATAATTATTTCCATTGTTATGATTATTACTGTTTTTATTACTGGCATATCGATAATTTTAGCAAATTTCACTCTCAGGGTATTTGTTAGCGTGAGACTATAGCAGAAGATTGAACTCATATGGTGAGATTGAAGCATGGTTGCATAGTGATCCTCCTGACCACATAACTAACGTTGCATCTTAGTATTTTTCTTATTTGCTAGAGAAAATATAAGTTGCCAAAAACAAAATTAAAAAAAAACATGAAGTTTTTTCTTTGCTTTTACTCTCTAATATGGATTTTCATTAGCACGAGTTTTTTTAACATTACTGCTTACGTAAGTTGTGTTCAATTACATAAACCAAAATGATTAATATTCAGCGTTGATTTGGTAGACTTGGTGTTTGTATATAACAATATCTGATTTTGTCGAGCTGCCTCAATTCTTAATTTTGCCGAATTGCTCTACTCATGTCTCGAAGTTGCGTAATAGTTTCTATATCGAAAATTAATATTCGCAATTAGATTACATAATAGTACGGAAATTTATGCTAGTATGCATTTTTTCATACGAAATGGAGCAGCTGCTCAGTTAATTAATCTCGCTGGTGATATACTCTAGAATTATACTTCTGCTAATATGAGTCAACTGTGAACGTTAGAATATAAATGCAATACTTTCTTGAAAGGTATAATTTTAACTACCGATAATACTATTGATAAACCAAATACGTCTGTCCTAATTTCCAAATTTAGTAGGGAAATATTACGAGGTGGTGGAAATGAAAGGTGCTAGAACATTATTCAACATGAAAATATGACAAAAGTAGGCATTTCTTTTTATTTCAAAAATTTCAGTTTCATTTTATCCATTTGTTTAAATATAACATTGGAAAATCCCGTACGCTTTTTAAGCCCGTTCTCAACGTTTTACATATGAAACGTCTGGAGATGCATGCCAGAATGTCGCATAGATAAAAGATTATCGATCTACTGATGACGTTCGTCAATTCCAGTCATTCTGTATAAGATGCGGACCTGTCTCAAATGCGGATTTTGAACATCTATCTTGCTGCAACTGATTTAAGGACGGAAATATCTTACTGTGTGCAGCATAGATTTATAGTTTCGGATTAGCTATAAATTTCAATATAATTTCCTTTCACGAAAATATAGTTTATTTTAGTAAATATTCTCTTCCGGTTCTCCATATCATAGTCAATTGACTAAGTAAGCTCTCGTCTGATAGCTGCAGTCCATAGAAAATAAGTCTCCATCAGTGATAGATCGTCCATAAATTCCAATGATTGCGAGTGTTCCATTAAACGTGACGGAGATAAACGCTATATTGTATTTGTATTTTTGGTAATCAGATGAAATGGATGATAACAATAGACCTGCCCGATTCTTTAGTAGAATGTTTCACTGATAATTCTTATATGCTGTGCTATTTTAAATCATGATCAGAAAATCTCCTTCTATGGCGTGTTTCGTAATAAAATGCATAG
>NC_043015.1:4144281-4236781 GCF_006345805.1 Octopus sinensis
GAATTTACTTAAGCGCAGGTGCTCTTTTTTGACACTGAGACAAATGTATTTGCTGACAGGAAATTTCTGAAAATATAAAACAACTGTATTCATAGTATATGATGGGAATTTTTATATTGTATCACAGCTGTCAACACGATTTTGTAGCACTACTGAATTTAACATTTTGCGAGACTTCAAGATGGACTTTATAGAAGAGGCGTTCGTTGTAGTTGAATTACCTGCCACAAAAAAATACCTCGAGGAAAATCTTTGTGAGCAGTACATGAATATAAATTTAATAAAACAACATGGAAACAGAACAAAGATTGCACACGATATAAAACAGAGACAGACTCAAATGACTTCGTGACAAATAACTTTAATGATAACGACTTCGCATTAAAAAAATAAACACAATCCCAGTTATGAACGCATATTCACACACACGCGCCTACGATATTACAGTACATATTGACTAAAATCACTCGTAGTGCAAAAGTTAGAGATTTTTGGAGTATAATATATGTAAATGTCAAAAATATATTAGATGGATTCGAACTCAGGGGTTTTAAAATGATATATCACAAACTTGTGTTTCTTCGCTACAGGAATTCTTTGACTGAACGCCATGATGAAACTGGCATAGGTTTGCTTCACAATCAACGCACAACTATAGAATAAAGATGAAACCGATGAGAGATAGTTATAAGAAAAACGTGATAAAGGTCGCAGGAAGGCGGCAAACTGGCAGGATCTTGCGCACACTGGGCTTCACGGCATTTCATTCATTTTACCTTCTGAATTCATAATCTGTTGAGGTTAATTTTTCCTTTTCAGCACGTTTGTGGGTCGATAAAATAAGTACTTGTTACACACCTGAGTCGATGTAATCGACTTAGCCCATTATAATCGACTTAGCCTGTTGTAATCGAATTAGTTGATCTTAATAATAATAATAATAATAATAATAATAATAATTGTGTACAGTGCTCAGGTGCACTACAACTCATCTAAAGTGTATATATAATCAGGTGTAGTTTCGACGGATTTCGGGAAGCATGAGGGCCTTAAAGATGCAGTGTCATGG
The DNA here is from genome assembly GCF_006345805.1 of Octopus sinensis. NCBI lineage: Eukaryota > Metazoa > Mollusca > Cephalopoda > Octopoda > Octopodidae > Octopus > Octopus sinensis. The sequence continues at coordinate 4,145,351 of NC_043015.1, forward strand.
CAGTCAACAACTGATGCAGGCAGTGTATTCCACGCTTCAGCAACCCTGAGCGTGAAAAAATGTTTCCGAAAGTCATGGGAGCTGTGCTGTTTTCTGACTTTGTCGGCATGTCCACGTGTGCCAAAATTTAAGAAGTCGATGTTGCTACTTAACAAATGGCCGAGTATATTGGCTGTATAATGAGACACTGATTCACATACTGCTAAAAACATTTCGTGTAATGCACCAGCGACAGTATAGAAGAGTGACATTCGCATTGGTCATTGATTCTTTGCTCCCGTTGCAGTGTATGCAATATAGCTGCAGTTTGAATGAAAATGTTATTAATAACATATTCTTGTCTGAGTCATTAAAAATCTATATGACATAACATACTCAAACACTGTGTTCCTATTCTGAAGTTGTCGGTGTCTGTGAATTCGTAAACATTCGAAATGTGGCTGACAATGCACCCGCAATTGCTGGTAGGTTTGCTCTTAATTTATTTTCGTGAAATTATTTTAATTCGAATAATCTCTATCATGAAGTACTCCAAACGAAGTTCTATATTTATTGTTTTTGTAAATAGTCACTTTAAGGCACACACAAATTGTAATTCTGCGATATATTTTACTCTAGTAAGTATTGTTATATCTTAATTATTTTCAGTCGTTATTGTATCACGCTATGCATTTCCGAATGAATTTAATTGATGTTTCAGGAGGAATGCATTTGATGTTATCACTTGTATTTGATATTTTATCTTACTGGGTGGTTCATCTAGTCATTGTTATTCTGCAGGTGGTACAGGCCTTATCTTTCTGGTTTTATCTCAGATCTTTTGAGCCGACAATATTTTCACCGGTTTGTTTATTTTAAATCTAGTTTTTGCCATTTTCCCATGGAGTGTTTTCCTCTCCATTCTTCTTCATTATGTATTGGAGATTCATTTTGGCTTTGACGTTCACTTGTCATGTATTTTATGTCGTTTTTACCCGTTAACTAAATTTGCTCTTTCTCTTTCGTTGGTTTCTTGCTGCTGAATTGACATTCTGTTGTGTAAGCATTTTGTTTTACTTCCATATCATTTATTATACTTATCAAATGACATTTGTTTCATTTTAGTCATCTTTCCAATACTTCAGTGTTTATATTCTTGCAGATACCGATGCGTAAAAGGATTTGCCAACTTTTGTGTAATCTGTCAGCTTTCAGGATGCAAGAAAACTTCGTGATGAAAAATTTTGAATACACTGATTGTTCACAGGCTTGTCTGTCTGACCTTTTCAAATAAAGTTAAATACCAAAATATTTTGCTTCAAAAGTAGCAAATGCATTTTAGAATGAAACATGCTACAACTTCATAGTCATCATTAATGCTGAATTAACATTTTACTCTTAAATTCGAATTTTACTCTTTGATAATTATGTAGTCCATTTTGCTGCAACTATGATATCGCCTCCGTTTACTTCTAGATAAGAGTACTGTGTTGGTTGGTTTTTAATCTATGATTTCAGTGTCTAATTAAGTTAAATAACACAGTTCTATATTACATGCGTCTTTATGTAGGGGACTTTTCATGTGTGCCAATGCCCATAATCATTTCTATAACATGAACTTAATAATGCAATTTTTAGTAAACTTAGAACTGTACTCTGTAGGCATATACACGTAGTATTTATTTATATATGTCTGTGTATAGAACTAACACCACACTCCATGAGATTACAGAGGTTTCATACAGTAAAAGACAGACTGAGCCTCAATAGAAAGCCCGAGTGGAACAACAACACCTACCACATACAAACAACGCAACGCGACGGCTAGACGGGAAAAATTTAAACGACAAAACGGCGTAATACACACACAAAACACTAAGATGCACTGACTTATTATAAATATAAAAACATAGTTAAACAAAAAAACACCAAAAAATGGCACCGAAACAAAGAACATATTATTTCAAACATTTATACACACACAAATACACATACAAATACTCATACAGTAACTTTACTAACAGCTAAAATAACAACAATAGCACCAACAACTATAACACGAAAAACAAAACTAACACGAACAAAAACAACAACAATAAAAAACGACAGCAAGAGCAAGAAGAACCACGATGGCAGCGAGTAAACGAACTCAGAGATACAGAAGGATACAGGAACATCATAAAAAGTAAGGGTCAAGTGAGAGAGCAACAGCGAAGGAGAAAACATAGGTGAGAGAAGGGTCAAGTGTCAGTCACAAACACTATAAAAATTACGGATATCAACAATGTAGTGGGCAAGACCATACACATACAAATAAACACACAGACGAAACACATAGATTCAACATGCGCAGATAAGGAAACACATCTTAGAAGGAGCGAATGGATAATGCAGATCAGGAGAGCAGACGCAGACGGAGAGCGTCTCTGAAAAGATCATAGATGGGTGATAAGAGATTGCAGTACAATAGGATCAATATAAGATAACATGAGAAGAATTATAAACAAGTGAAGAACCAATGCGTGTGTTTATTTGGCTCCAAAAAAAAAAAAGAAAAAGAAAAAACAGAATGACTGTTCCGAAGTATGAGAATATCCGTTTTAACACACGGTTTAACATCAGAAATCTTGCAAAGCAAATACAAAAATTACTACATGCATACATACATACATACATACATACATACATACATACATACATACATATATAATATATATATATGTATATATATATATATATATATATATATATATATATATATATATATATATATATATATATATATATACATATATATCTGTGTCCATCCCCTTAGCTTCCCCTTCCCTTTCTCTTTGATAGCTTTAATAGCAGTAACTGATTAAATTCTACTTCCTTCCTCCTCTCTCTGTGATTCTTGTAAAATTCATTAACAACCTGCACCTCTACAGTATAAGACTGTCACTTTGCTTCTCATTCGGATTCCCTGATATTTTCGCATGATTGTACCCTAAATCTCTTCACAAAACTGGATTATGAACTATAAGGACATGCACATATTCTGTAAGTTCAAGACTTTTCATCGGATCTCCAAGAATCGAACTTATCTACGATTCTTGTAAATTTCAATAACAATCTGTTCCTCTACACGATATGACAGTCACTTTGCTTCTTACTCGGATTTTCAGAAATTTTGCATGACTGTATCCGAAAATTTCTTCACACAACTTGATTAGCAATTCATATGAGCTATATGTAGACATGCACAAATTCTGTAAGTTTAAAACCTTTCATCGGATCTCCATGAATCGAACTTTCTTCAATGCAGTTAATCTTACACCCTCTTTTTTATCTACCCCTTTTGATGTTTGGGAATTCTCTGATGTTTTTCGGCTGACGAGTACGAGCCATCTGTATTCACTGCATTTTTTGTAGCTTATAAAGATGTCCTCGTACGAAACGATGGTACCGAGATTTTAATCCATTCTTGTTGCTTTTTTCCTACACATATATACATATATACATATATACATATATATATATATAATATATATATATATATTATATAATATATATATATAGATATACATATACATATACATATACACATATATTGTTCAAATCACTTTGATTTTCGGATTCCTTGCTACTTAGAATAAATATTTCTGTCGCTCCCTAATACCGTGATATCACGTATGATTCTTTGATCAATCGCCGCCAGTCTGCCGGTATCACTCTAGGTCTTTTCTGCACCTCCATATTTTTGCCTCCTTAGGGGCTAAACTCTAAATTTAGAGAGAGAGAGGCACACACACACATATATACACACATTTACATACGTGGGTATAAATACCAATATGTATATATATTTCTGTATTTCTCTTTCTATTTCCCTCTCTATTTCTCTCTAAGTTTGTGTATATATATATATATATATACTCGTACGCACACGCACTCACATACACACGGGTCTATACATTGATGCATGTAACAACTTTAATTATTTCATCCCAGTTTCAATTCACCTTCTCTGGCTTGATTGTATGGCACAAATGGACCAGGACTACGTAATCGTTGCAGCATTTTTGATCGTCTTTATTTTCTTTTTCCGTAACAACATTATGCTTTTTAACTTTTGTAATGCCATGGCCGACGGTTTTCGTTAGTATTGGAGTGTTACTATAGAGCGTTTCCAGCTTTCACACAAATCACACGCTGTCACCCTAATCATTCCTTCTGAATATCATGATGTGCAGCTTAACGCACCATAGGTTTCACCCAAACGGTGCTGTAAATTGCGTTACACCTCCGTTTCTATAGTTACTTTTCGCCAGACCAGTAATAACCATTTTAAAATATATATGTAATGCTTCTATGAAAACATCAGTAGTAGATTATCTTGTAGACCCTCGAAATCTTTCTCCTTAAGCAATTGCATGTTTTCCCCAACATCTCAAAGTGTTTGTTTTATTCTCATTCTTAAGTTACTGTATATTATTCATATATAATCATCAAATATACTGCGTAAGAGATTGAAGCAGAAAACATAGATACCTTTTTTGGTGAACGTTTCCATAGAACAGTTGCTGCACTTCAATTATGTTTGTTCTTTCATTTTTTATCATTTCGGATCTTTTTGTCTATTTTAAATGGCGACTCATCTTTCACCTATTTGTCAAAATTGCGTATATATGTTTTTCACAAATTTATGCATTATATTTTGTCTTTTGCTCTTTTCGTTTGGCATTATGTTTATGAGTTACCCTATATAAACTTCATCTCAGCTGCTTGATACTAGCACCGCTTTTATCTTACACGGAGCAGTCTATCTATCTGCAGGTAGTTCGTTGAACAGCGTTTCTTACGTGATCCAATTATATTCTGTTCTCGTTCAGAGATTGCCAATCCCTTTATTCTGATCCATATTATTTAATACTCTATTCTCTTCCACTTTCTTAACTTTTATTTAGATCCACTTCATCCAATTTTGTGCGCTAAACTGGTTTAGATATCATCATCATCATCATCATCATCATCATCATCATCATCATCATTATCATCATCATCAACATCATCATCACCATCACCAACTTTGTGGTGTACATCGTCGTCGTCATAGTCTTCGTCTTCTTCATCAACGTCACCATCGTATTCAACATCATTCTTCTCCGCATCATCATCATCATCACCATCACCTCCTCACCGTCGTCTTTGTCGCCGCCTGTCTCGATTAACACATGACTACCCGAACTATCAAAGTATGCTGCAGAAGTTAGTTTCGTAGCTTCTACATGCACAAAGCCTACAAGATTAAACAAACATGCTCACAGCCATAATGGTTCTCATTGGAGAGAGGCTGTCTCTAAATAATAAGGCAATTTCTTATAATGTTAGAAGTATTTTCGTTCCAATATTGAGAACACAAACTTTCATTATTATTGTCATTCTCCATAAAATCTATTAAATAATCTAACAGTAATCATCCTAATTATACTCAAAGATATATCGTATCAATAATTAATCTAAAGTTCTTAATGATACATGTAGTTTAGTGTTCTTCAACATATTATCTTGTTCTCACTCAAATAGTATCGTAAACTTTCTCCTACATTTGTAGAAATTATATATATATATATATGCGCATTTCCTTTGTTGAATAAATTAAGTTGATATCCCCAATATTAATATCCGTTTTTCTCTCTAATATCTAATATATTGAAATATAAAACAGATAGTAAACGATAAGGATAAAAAATATATAGGGAAAATGAGTATATTGAATTTCTACGCCTTAAATATTTTTCATGCCATCTTTAATTTCAATTCCTTTCTTCTTATATGATATCTTCTTTCATTCTTATGTTTAGAATTGGAAAAAGTCACTGAAGAATTAATTGATTTTATAGCAAAAAAATTTAGATACATTTAATTACAGTATTAGAGGGGGCATTATATTAATGGGCTAATTAATCATTTAAGTTGAATGAAAGCTAAATAATAATGCGTAATGATGCCTTCTGGAGTAAGGCGATTTTTTTTAGTGAATATTGAAATGTATCATAAATAGACAGATAAAGGATCGTAACCTTATATGAGATGAAATGTGTTAGTGCTTATTCATTTCGAATATAGACTGTCAGCACAAAGGTAAATATAATTGTGCGGATGAAGATAACCCTACAGACTGAATGTGAAATATGTAAAAGCAAAATCCCGTAGTTAAATCAATTATAATTTAATTAGTTACGTAGAAATATTTGTATACACACACAGAAACACACACACACACACCACACACACACACACACACACATATATATATATATATATATATATATATACTCGTTACTCTTTTTTATTATTTTACTTGTTTCAGTCATTCCACCGTAGCCATGTCGGACCATTGCCTATAGTCGAGCAAATCGACCCCAGGACTTACACTTTGTAAGCCATGTACTTATTCTATCAGTCTCTTTTGCCGAAGCGCTAATTTACGGGGCTACAAACACACCAGCGTCGGTTGTCAAGCGATCTCGGGGCGACAAACACAAAAACACAAACTTATACACACAAATAAATATATATATATATATATAAATGCACAAGGTGCCAGGCAGTGGGCCTGAAGCCGGAACCATGTGGTTGCTAAGCAAGCTACTTACCACACTGCCAGTTCTGTATAGATATATATATATATATATATTATTACACAAAATGAGATAAATCAAGGCTGTGAGGATTTGTCAGGACTATTATAACCAAACAGATATAAATATTGTTTTACAGCTGTTTCTGGGATATTATCGATATCCATTTGAAAGACCAACACCGAATCCACGGCTCTATATTTAGAGACGATTAAACATGAACTACTTTTGTAACTTATCTACCATGTACAGGAAACTGTTTTACTACTTCTGTACACCACTTTACTCGATTAATCGAACTGCGATATATTTTATTTCTATTTTCATTCTCTTATCCTCCTCCTTTCCCACAATAATTATTTCCTTATTTAGAACACATTTACCTCTATTTAACCATCTCAAATCTTTGCTGATCAAGGGATACATCTAAGATTTTATCTATATCTCTTTCCTGATAAATGTCCTGAAAACCCATCACAGCCTTGACTTTGTTATCTCTTTTTATCTGTAATAATTATATATATATATATATAGATATATATACATATATATATATATATATATATATATATATATATATATATATATATATATATATATATATATAATATATATATATATAAGAGAGACAGAGAGACAGATTGAGATAAATAGATAGATAGACAGACATACATGGCATATAATTACTACTATCAACCATCGGATGGGAAATTTAATACTTAACTGGAGACTGGGTTGAATGCTTGCTACAAAATATACCCTAGGTGTCAGGTGATGGTATTAAAATTGATAAAAGATTAAGTCTACTACCCAAGTAGGCCATGATGGGATTTGAACACATAGTGCAAAGTATCAAAACAAAACCACAAGGAATGTATTCGAATGTTCTAACAGGTTCACCAATCCACAGCCTTGGATTTACCATTTTTCCACTGTCCTCAACCCAGAAAAAAAATTATAACAACCAAAGTTAACCTCAGCAGAATTTTACTCAGGGCGGTACGTTTCTATTAGTGGTGCAAGTGAGACAACCACCTAAAAAGAAATAATCTGGAAAAGTAAATCTCTATATTCGGTTGTCTCTGGGGAGAGTCATTTTCTTTTTGTGCCTTATTACGTAACACACTCACCGATAAAATTTCCACTTGTTTTTAATTTTAATTTTTATTGTCCTAAAATTAAAAATAAGAAAAACGTGAAATTTTACCGGTAAGTGTGTTACATAATAAGGCACAAAAAGAAAATGACTCTCCCCAGACACAACAGAATATGCTTCAACATACGAACTCATATAAAGAATCTTGCAAACCAAATCCAAAAACGAAATATAAATCTCTCTGTATATAAAACTGTGTATAGTAGGTTTGCTAGCCTTCAACTGACACTATCTCCTCCGAGACCCTGCGGCGCAAGTTGACCAAAATTGAGAGTATGATAGAAGAAGGCTTGCTCTTTCTTCCGTAGAAGAAAAAATTGAAATCGGACCAAGTTAGCACCAAAAGTTTGAGTAAAAATCGATTATTTTTTGTTTGTATCGTTTGTCGTTCCCATAACGTGTTGACGCTCTCTTCCAAATCCAATTGGTTACACACAAAATTGATACAACTTTTGTTTTAATTCGGCGTGAATATACTTTATAAGATGAGTCACACTAAATCATGTTTTGACGTTGCAAATTTACTCGCAGTACATACGCATTGAATGTTGGGCCATCCAAATAGAAGTAGCACATCTAATGTAGGACAGTCGTAGGTTGTCATGGATAGTCTGAGAAACAGTCATCACTTGTCCTCATTCAGGTCCTAAACGTTCGTTTAATGGCTCAGAGCATCAAACTCCAATACTCCACTAGAGCTACTTCACTAAACCAAGTGAGGGGATGGTATTAACACTGGTTAATAGGCGGCGAGCTGGCAGAAACGTTAGCACGACGGGCGAAATGCTTAGCCGTGTTTCGTTTACCATTATGTTCTGAGCTCAAATTCCGCCAAGGTCGACTTTGCCTTTCATCCTTTCGGGGTCGATAAATTACGTACCAGTTACGCACTGGGGTCGATATAACCGACTTAATCCCTTTGTCTGTCCTTGTTTGTCCCCTCTATGTTTAGCCCCTTGTGGGTAGTAAAGAAATAGATATTAACACTGGTGCAGTCGGCGAAAGACTCCACCTAAATCTTCACAAAGAGTCACCTGCTATAATAGATTAATCTATTCACTCAACGGCCTAATATTTGTGGCCAGCGAGTGTCTCGCGTATAGCCATGTGGATGACAGTCACAGATTGTAGAGGAATTGGCGCTGTCAAGCGAACTCATACTGGATCACGTACAGGATCGGCCCATCTAAGAGTGAATAAACATTAATGTTACATATACAATAAGAGCGACCGCAGACTGAAGATAAGTTGCAAAATCTGGGTTTGCCACTTCGAGAGATACGGAGGAAGATAGCACACACACCAACATTATACTCGAAGTAGTAAAATTTGATTAGCTAATGTGCGTGTAGCATTCCAACAAAAGAGATGCTTCTAATAAAGCGGTGAGCTAGCAGAATCGTTAGCACGCCGGGCGAAATGCTTAGCGGTATTTCGTCTGCCGCAACGTTCTGAGTTTCAAATTCCGCTGACATCGACTTTACTTTTCACCCTTTCGGGGTCGATAAAGTAAGTACCAGTTACGAATTGGGGTCGATATAATCGACTTAATCCGTTCGTCTGTCCTTGTATGTCCCCTCTGTTTTTAGACCCTTGTGGGTACTAAAAAAAAAGGTATTTCATCCGCCGCAACGTTCTGAGTTTCAAATTCCGCCGAGGTCGAATTTGCCTTTCATACATTCGGGATCGATTAAATAAGTACCAGTTACGCACTGGGGTCGATATAATCTGTCTGCCTGTCCTTGTTTGTCCTTGCTGTGTTAGCCCATTGTGGGTAGTAAAGAAATAGGTATTTCGTCTGTCTTTACGTTCTCAGTTAAAATTCCGCCGATGTCAACATTGTCTTTCCTCCTTTAGGGATCGATTAAATAAGTACCAGTTAAGCACTGGGGTCGATACAATCGTCTCAATGAGTTTTCTGTCCCCGATTGCCTCCTCTGTCTGTAGCCCCTTGTGGGAAGTAAAGAAATAAGAAACGTTTGTACGCCGGGTGAAATACTTAACGGCCGTTCGTCTGTTTTTACGTTCTCAGTTCAAATTCAGCCGCTGTCAGATTTGCCTTTCTTCATTCGGGGTCGATTAATCACGTACCGCTTGTGTAGTGAGGTCGATCTAATCGAATGCCCGTTTCCCTCCCATAAACATTATGGGCATTTTGTCTAGATTAAGAAGGATAATAGATATTTCTTGTAATTTCTTGTCCAAAAGGCATTTGAATATTTATCATAATTAGAAATAACAGAAGATTATTGCTACAATTATATATCATGTTCTTTATTTTTTGACGATGTTTAAGTTTCTAATCCAGTAGGTTATATGAACAAATGTTTCATAAATTTATAGTTGGAAAGTCGGCCAATATGACTTTCTATATTGCTTTGCTATTGACATGGATATGCTTTTATAAGATGCGCCAGTTCATTTCATGCAGTGATTTTACCATGTTATTCTTTTCCCCTTAGAGTGTTTTAAATGAAAATAGTGTATATCATGTGATAAGCTTATTTAAATTTGGAGAGGTAGCTTAAATAATTTCTAATTGTAATAATTTACACATAAAATAATTTTATTTTCTTTGTGTATTTGTATATTTGAAACAATAAACAATATTTAACAATCTTTGTTCCTATCAACTATCTTAATTCCTGGAACATACTTACCATTCTCTCTGCATTTATTTTCTCACAACATATATCAATATTTTCTTACACGGAGAAAAATTCACCAGTCTGAGTTCTAACGCTTGCACAAATATCCATCTCCTCTAATGCTTTTATTACGTACATTACTATACTTTTATTTAAATACAAAAGAAACAGAACGTATTTACTTCTATATTAGAGATATTGAATCTACATGTTTTTATGAATCTAAATTATTTTCCTTCATCTAATTTTGCGTGTAAAACATCTTTTTGTGAAGAATATATACATGTTTATGTATGTATATTCTTTTACATTTCATGTTTTATATTATACACCCATTGTTTCTCTTCATTAGATTTCTCTTCTTTTTCTTTACCTTTCATCTTACTATTTTTCTTACTTATATCAATATTTCAGTATATTTTCTCTGCAAATACGTACATAAAATATTTGTGAAGAACTGAAAGACTACGTGACAGTAAATGTACTGCAAATAAGAATTACATGTATCCTCTACGAGCTAATACATCTATTTCGTTCGTTCGACTCTTTATATGCATTCGTGATATACTCCGAATGTGCATATATGAATATATAATATATACGTACATCAGTGGAAGTGTGTGTGCATATATATATTCATGAGTGTTTCTTTTGAGGATATTTACACGTACATTTGTTTTTATTTTCTTAAATATGTATTTATCGCTAAAATAAATGCTTAATGTATGTCATTTGTAATAGGAGTATTTTAAACGAGAAATTAACTGCATATATTATTCTTTTACTTTGTTTCGTATTTTCAATTCAAACTAAAAGTAATTGGGTGAAAATTTACTTAAAATAAGAGTACATTTAATATACATTCAATATATATTTCTACATTTCGCTTCTTCCTTTTCTCTCACTTTCTTTATTTCTCTCTCTCTCTCTCTCTGCCTCAGTCTATCGCATTTTATACAAATAGATATGTGTTTGATGTATGTGTGAATTTGTATATATATATGTCTCTACCCCCATATTTGCGTGAGTTGAGTTGAGCAAACACTATATGAGAGAGGTTTTCTTTAAGTATTAGAAATAGTTTTAAAAAAGTTTTTTAGCTGCTATTTCTAATGAGTTCAGTATGCGGCAAAGTAATTTATTTTACTAAGCCCTTTTATATAATGTAAAATTTGAATTCGCCTTAAATGGTCCCTTTGCATACTGAATACTTGGTGAAATTGATTAATTATTAATTTTACCCTCAATTGTTGAAATTATATATATATATATATATATATATTATATATATATATATATATATTATATATGTTATATAATATTTTTGTATGAACCTCACGCTCATTCTCTCTCTTACTCTCTTTGTATGTAGTATGTATGTATGTATGTATGTATGTATGTTGTATGCATATATATATATATATATAATATATATATATATTATATATATAGATATATATATATATATATATAATATATATATATATACAAATACGCGCATGAGTGGTTGTATGGTACAAAGCTTGATTACCAACAATATAGTTCCGAATTCAGTCTTACTGCATGCAAGTTGATCAAGGGCCATCTTCTAAAGTTTTATGATTGCACTTGCTAGAGGTAAACTGAAAGAAGCTCGTGGTATATATATATATATATATATATATATATATATATATATATATATATAATATATATAATATATATATACATACATACATATATGTATAGTATATACATACCATATATATGTGTGCGTGCGTGTTCGTGCCCCACCTCTTCTTACAAACACACGTTGGTGTGTTTACGAAACCAAAATTAGCGTTCGACAACAAGGCCGGGTAATTTAGGAAAATATATTATCCTACAGCCTCAGACCGACCAAAGATTTATGAATGAATCTGGTAGACGCAAATTGAAGAAAGACCATTTTGTATATATATATATATATATATATATTGAGAGAAGGACGGGATGGACGCTTCATTTTTGTGCTGGTGCCGCATAATGTCGTACACGACTGAGAGGATTTGCATCCACAACGTAGAATTTTTTATGTAACTCATGTCCTTGAGGTAGTAATTGTGCGCGGCTGAAGAAGGCCATAGACACACATTATGCATTGTAATAAATCCGTCTCATAAAGGCCCGAAACATATGTAACGCTGAATCCTTGGCATCATGTTTTTATTTTGATTAATTTACTCCACCACCTACACCACCAAACGCTATATACAGGTGCTTACAATTATCAAGTACTCTCCCCGAATTTATATATATATATATATATATATATATATATATGTATGTGTGCGTGTGTGTGTGTGTGCGTGTGTGTGTGTGTATGTGTGTGTGTGAGCGCGTGTGTGTGTGCATGTGTGTGTGTGTTTGTGTGTCTGTGTTTGTCCCCCTAGCATTGCTTGACAACCGATGCTGGTGTGTTTATGTTCCCGTTACTTAGCGGTTCGGCAAAAGAGACCGATAGAATAAGTACTGGGCTTACAAAGAATAACTCCCGGGGTCGAGTTGCTCGATTAAAGGCGGTGCTCCCGCATGGCCACAGTCAAATGACTGAACAATGAAAAAAAGAGAAAAGAGAAAAAGATATGTATATATGTATATGTATGTATGTATATATATATATATATAATATATAATATATATATATATATATATATATATATATATATGTATATGTATATATATATACATTGGCGCGAGTACGATGATTTGAAAATTTTTAGGTTAGATATAGTCGAGGCATAGTGGTGCTGCCTCGTGAAAATATCTCTCCCGTTGGCCTACTTTACTGATGAATTTGTTGGCTTATGGAAGATTAGCTTGATTTAATTTAATCAGGCTGATTTACCATTAAAAATAGATAAAACGATGCATTGTATAAAGTATAACACGGTAAATGTTTTTTTTAATTTTCTCCTGGTTTACGGAATTAATACTTTTTTGCAGTTGAAGCCTTGGCTGCTATTTCTAGTGGGTTGAACGGCCTATTGTGGCCGTTCCTTAATTTTGCTGTATATGTATATATATATATAATATATATATATATATATATATATATATATACTATATATATAATATATATATATATATATATATATATATATATATATATATATATATATATATATATATACGGTATATAGATATATATATATATATATATATAATAGATATATATATATATATATATATACAAAATGACTGATCGTTAGTAAGGGGACACACAAAAAAGAAATAGGCAAAGGACCGCTGTTGAAGTTACACAAGTGTGACTGAAGAACTCTTGCCAACATACAGTTAATATAGAATAGACCTGAAGCATATGGACACGAAATATACAGCGTGTGTGTTTTTATTTGCTAAACTGGCAACATGACCACCCTCAAATGCAAAAAATATTTGTTTGAACGTATAAATTCACATCATGAGTCTTCCAAATGAATATTTGTATATTATCTCAAATATTATTATTACATTAAGAAACAGATTGTAATGGATAAAATTCAATTTTTTAATCCCATTACATATTCACCGAAAAATATTTCATTTCACAAACAAATTCAAATCTATAAAGCTTATACATATGCATAATTTTTATTTAAATACCTTGTATGGAAAATCATCAATGTCTACAAAGGACAATAACAACGATTACTTTATGATCCGTCAGTAATACTGAAAATATATCATCATAAAATTTCTATATATTCTGAATATTCCACACGGATCAAAATGTAATCCTTCAATTATACTTGTACACCCTGACAATTTACCAACGAAGTTATTTCAAGCTATACAAAAATATAAATTTGTATATGTTTTGTAGTTATATATTTGTTTGTGAGATCGAAACAAATGTAGGTGAATATGTTAATTAATTAATAAATTAAGTTGTATGTATTAGATTTCTTTGTTTCCTAACTTAATAATAATATTTACAAATTAATGATAATTTACATTATACATTTTTGAAGAAATATCTCAAGATGCAATGTATCAAACCAGTGTATCTTAGATAAAAATACCACTATACAATGTCTAAATATCCACATTGCAACTATATATATATGTGTGTGTGTGTGTATGTCAGTGTGTATTTGTTTGTCTGTATTCGTCCCTCCTCCATAGCCCGTCGTATATATGTATATATATATGCGTGTGTGTGTATATATTTGTGTGTATGTGTTTGTCCCCATAACATCGTTTGACAACCGATGCTAGTGTGTTTATATCCCCGTAACCTAGCGGTTCCGCAAAACAGACCGATAGAATAAGTACTAGGCTTACTAAGAATAAGTCCTGGGTTCGATTTGCTCGACTAAAAGCGGTGCTCCGCATGACTACAGTCAAATGATTGAAACAAGTAAAATAGACTAAAAGATAGTAAAACATTGAGAAACGACGTCATATGCAATTAGATTGTTGCCGAAATTTAGTATTTTAAAATGAAGAGGGGTCGGGATGGGTCTGTTACTTCATTAACAAGCAGATTATTAATATTTTTGACGATGAGCATTTACTTTTTGCGGAATGTATGGACAAATACGGAAAAATGTATATGAATGGATGTGGCAACATACTCACGCCTTAACACACCTCGAGTTTTGATGAGTAAATGTTTCTCTAAAATGAAAATTATGTGATATGCCAACGTATGTGAACAAATATTTGGAAAGCTGTCAGTTGCTGGTTTTAGCTTAATTCACCGCTTATGTTTTGACAGTTTCCTAAATATATTATATACTATGTACGATATTTTATTATATTTTTTTTACATATACAACATTCATTTCTTGTGGTAGAATAATGAACGAATGACATATCAAGCAGACTTTACATATGTGTAATACGAGAAAATCGATTTAACTTTTACGGTACAGCGAAGTTCAAAAGATGTCCATCATATTCTCATCTGGATTCCACAAATAATGAGTACACAAGTATAATGATGAAATATATCTATAAAAGTTTCTCATACATGTATTTCATAGAACAATATGAGCAAATTTAAGATTACATCAATTTGCATGCAGGTAATGTGGGGTGAATTTTAATATGCATTAGCATATTAAAATTAATAAGGTTCGAATAATATGGACCTAAAAATAAAAATTAGCTTATAAGATTACAACCAGGAAAGCTGAAATAATTCTAAAAGTATTTCATAGCATGAATACTCTATTACTTGTTTCAATCATTTGACTGCGGCCATGCTGGTGCATCACCTTTAATCGAGCAACTCGACCCCGGGACTTATTCTTTTGTAAGCCCAGTATTTATTCTATCGGTCCCTATATGACATTCTATATGTCCCCGCTAAGTACCGGGGACATAAACACACCAGCATCGGTTGTCAAGCAATGCTAGGGGGACAAACACACACACGCATATATATATATATATATATACGACGGGCTTCTTCCATTTTCCGTCTACCAAATCCACTCACAAGGATTTGGTCGGCCCGAGGCTATAGTAGAAGACACGTGCCCAAAGTGCCATACAGTGGGACTGAACCCGGAACCATGTGGTTGTTAATCAAGCTACTTACCACACAGCCACTCCTGAATATGATATCAATTGCGTATGGCTATGCTTTCTTAAGCAAGATTCTAGATACAAAATTCAAAATTTCTTAAGCTATATTCTAGATTCAAAATTCAAATTTTGCTGATGACATATATATGTCAATCAAATGCTGAAATATACATTAAACAAACGTTTGCGCAGCAGTATATCACGTATGCTGTTACATTATTTAAAACCATTGCTTAATAATTATGTTGGTGTCATAAAATATTTACATCTATATTCAGACATAATTTGTAACAAATATGATAATTGTCGGAGCTAAAATTTGTGTTTTGCATTTACATGCATACATACATATATAGACAAATCAAATACACGAATAAAGGAATTAACAACACATACACAGATACACACAAACAACAAACACACCCACCCACACACATGCACGCATACATACACTTATATTTTATGTATCTACATGTGTGTATATATAGAGATATAGACGCATAGATGTAATATATAAGTATCAGTATATATATATATATATAGAGAGAGAGAGAGAGAGAGATAAATAGATAGATAGATAGACAGATAGATAGAGAGATACATAGACAGGCAGGCAGACAGACAGACAGACATATAGATAGATAGATAGAAAGATAGATAGATAGATAGATAGATAGATAGATAGATAGATAGATAGATAGATAGATAGATAGATAGATAGATAGATAGATAGATAGATAGATAGAGAGATAGATTGATAGATAGGTAGAGAGATATATATACATATATATGATTCTAACGGTGATTACGAGGGTAAAGAAGCTCGGAAAATACATTCTGATCAAACTCATAAGAAAAGAGCTCTTGAAGTTTTGGTGACTCCAAGGCCATGTGAGTGTCTGGTATTCTTAACTGCCAGGTAGTGCAAGACGACATTCGGTGTTTCTCACAGAGAATGAGAAAGTGCCAATTTTCATCTAAATGCATTGATGACAAGAGGAAAAACCGCGTTAGTATTTCAAGATGTTTTCAAGTAATTTTGGTGAATATATCGGTTAAAATAAAATGTCGATGTTATTTCAGTTTTACATAATTTATGCGACATTCTTTTCGTCGCACCCTGTATGTATACGTATATATTCGTACGTGTGTATTGCTGTGAGTTTGTGTGCGTGGATGTACGCGTGTGTGTGTGTGTTAGATATTACATACACATGCACAAACACATACACACAAACCTATAAAACGAACAAGAAGAGGAAATGCATAAGGAAATTATTAGCGTCACACACAGTAAAGAGGGAGAATTTTTTACGTTCGAGCATTGCTCTTCTTTGTAAAGGAAAAAGGAAAGAGTCCAATATGCTCATGTATACATACATACACACACACACACACACACACACACACACATACACACACATATATATATATATTATATATACGCATATATATATATATATATATATATTAGAGAGAGAGAGAGAGAGAGAGAGAGATTAATAGATACATTATTAACACACAATTACACACACACACATAAATATGTATATATATATATATATATATGGACAAAATAATATATATATATATATATATATAGAGACATAATATATATATTATATATGGACAAAATAATATATATATATATATATATATATATATATATATATATATATATATATATATATATATATATATATTTATATATATATATACGTGTACATATGCATGCATTATGTTTTATATCTATGACTTTCTCTCCACCAGAAATAAATATATTTCGTCTAATTACCTTTTCGTAATTTTAATGGCATTTGACAACGGGAGACAAAACTGGATATTTTTGATTGCACATATATGTTGAAACATTTTGATTATGACCATGATTATTACGTCTTTACGCAACTGAAATATCAAAAATGGAAAGAAAAGGGAAACATTAAATTGAAATGAACTTAATTACTCACGTTTATATCAGTTCAATTTTATGAAAAAAAAAAAAAATTGCGTAACATTACAGTTACTTCTTACAATTTTGCTGCAGAAAATTGCCAGAAATTAATCTATAAATACGCACGCACACTAAAACACAACCACTCGCGCGCACCCACACAATCATACACACGCACACTGCCAAAAACACCTCCAACGCAAGCACACACGTATTTACATGCTTACGTCGTAAATGCACGCATACACAGTCGCACTTATATAATTAATATTGAATGTTGATTATTTATTTCATATTTGAAACATTTCACCAAATTATACTCTTATATGTTGTTGTTGTAGATGCAAAATTGAAATTCATTTTTCGCAACACCCGGACTGAAAACAATTAAAGCCATTCTGTTAGTTTAAATATCTGTGCTTAAATTTGAAAATAATAATGTAATTGTGTCACATACTGTATATTATTACTGTACGCATTTGTCTGTGTGAAAACACCATGAAACATTCATTTAACAATTCATTATCTCTATTTTAGAATACGATTATCCGGTAGGCATTTTCTGAGATATATCTTGAGCGTTTAAGTTCTTAATTTAGTTGGGTGACCACGGGTCTTCATCAGACAGTTCTGTAGGATTTACGTACCAAACTCTTGAATACAGGACAGGCTGTAGAATGTTCTATGGCTCCTGTAGCAGAATGAATTTCAATAATACAGAGCGTATTTCGAAACATTTGCATACACCAGTACACTATCCACATTTACAATGATATTAGAAACAGAGCTATATCGTATGTTATCAGACAAATGTATTCCGACTTTATCACACGGATACCATATTGTTTGCAACTTTCATGGCATATCAAAAGAAAGACCGCCATTAGATTATGTTAGTCTTCAAGTGATGTGTCACTAACACAAAAAAGGACATTGATTTTAATCTACGTTAGTGATTCATTAATGCCAGACACGTTTTCACAGCAGCCGCCACACTTCAATCTCAGAAATTGATGCATCAAAGCAAGAAAACAAATGGGAAAACTAAAGAAGTAAAACAGTAAAATTATATATACACACTTATACGCAAACACACATATACACACACAAACATGCACATATATGTTTATATATATATATATATATATATATATAATATATATATATTATATATATATATAAACCTGTGTGTGTCTGAGTGTATCTGCATGGATGATTCACTCTGTGTATATATATATATGTTGTACATACATTCGTATATAATTATATGTATTCACACGTATATGCATATATATATATATATATATATATATAATATATATATATATACACGTATGTATACATGTATACACACTCATATGTCCATACCTACGCACACACATATGTATATGTACATACACACAAACATATATATGTATATACATATAGATCAATAAATGTATATATATATATATATATATATATATATATATATATATATATATATATATATATATATATATATAATATATATACTCACGAAAATAAAAACTTGTTGGTCATTTGGATTTCTGTGAATAACGTCTGCCAAAATAATGCTGATGGCATGATAGGTGGCACAAGGCACTCTTTCCATTGAGGAATGAATTTCCTTTTAACTGTTTAATACCGCTGAGAAATCTAACTAGTTGGAATGGACAAAGAGATTGCACAAATATCTATCCTTCCTCATCTAACCAACTCAAGTTTTCACTCTCTCACACTTACAATGATTATTCAACAGAGTCACACATTGTATACTAGTGTGTATGTTCTACAATAGTACACCCAATTCAATTTATAAACAGTCGTCTACGATAGCACATTTAAGCAGCCATATCTACAGGCACGCATTCCGTACTCGCAAACACACAATATATATAGAGAGAGACATGCATAGATGCATGTATACATACATCCAAGTTATATGTGCTGATGCCCCAGCACATTGCTGGTGAGCCAGCATGACCGCAGTGTTGGAGCTGAAACAATTTTAAGATACCATGTATATACATACACGTGTAGCGTTGATTAATATTATCAGGTAAGGTGTATATATTCTTTTAAAAATATATTTAAATAATTTATAATTAATTCTAATGTACTTTATTCTTATTGAAATGATTATATTAGATTAGTATTTTGGATATAATTTTCTATGTGTACTCCAGTAATGCTTTATTTCCACACATACCAGCTTAATTTAATTCGTCCTTAGTCGAAAAAAAAAATCTAATACTCTTAGTTTAGTCTTTACTTGGCGCTCGCCAAATTGGAGCAATCTCCAGTATAACTAACCAAAATTGCAAAGGTATTCGGTAATCGACTGAGGAAAGATAACCCGTCCTTGTTTTCTTTGTATCGTCTATCTGGATATTTTGTTGCCCCCCCCTTTTTTATCACCTAACTATCTGGATGTTCTGCATTCTGGTTCCATTTTGTATTATATGTATATATGTATATATATATATATATATTATATATATTATTATATATATATATATATAAGGTGACGTATTTTTGCCATTTCAATATGGCTAACCCCTAAGGGTGGATGCTACTGTAGTTTTTAGCCCCAGGAGAACACACTCCTCCAGCTGGCCATAGACACAATTTCTGTGTCCTGTCAGTATTTGCAAAGGGAAGTCATCCTTCCCGTCTTCAACTTATGATACACACGGACTCGAGTTTCGAGGTATTGACCTCTCGTCAGCGTGTGACAATTGTCGCCGAGAATTAGATTTCCTTCACAAATACTTATACTTTTTCCAGCGTCCACTGTCGCTGATATTGAAAAAGTGAAATCAAACAATGATAAATATCAATGTGAGTTATATACAGTAGCGGTAACACAACGTGACGTATTTTTGCCATTTCAATATGGCTAACCCCTAAGGGTGGATGCTACTGTAGTTTTTAGCCCCAGGAGGACACACTCCTCCAGCTGGCCATAGACACACTTTCTGTGTCCTGTCAGTATTTGCAAAGGGAAATATATATATATCAGGAAAACCTTATTTTCGGAAGTACACAGAAAATAATATATATAGTACTAATCTAATAATATTAGCATCTAAAAGCCTAATATGATATACAATAAGAATAAAGTGCATTAGAGTTAATCATAAATTATTTAAACAGAGAATATTAATTATTCCAGGTTATCAGAATATTTACTACGTATATATATATATATATATATATATATATATATATATATATATATATATATATATATATATATATATATATATATACAGAATAATATATATATATATATAATATATATCTATATATACATTAACTGTTATTAGGCTATGGGGAAAAAGATAATATTAGTCAACGCTACACGTTACTTTGCATTAGTAAGTGTAAAATAATAAATATCCTGGTTTCAATTATTAAAGTGTAAAATAGTAAATAGTCTGATAACCTGGAATAATTATTGTTCCCTAAGTTTATTTTATATATATCAAGTATATACAGTATACATATATATATATATATAATATATTATATATATATATATATATATATATATACGCATACATATTTACTTATGTGCATGAACAAGTAAACCAACAACATGGAGAGACGAGCAGACTTCACACCATTCTCTCGAGATACAGATTTTTAGTTTTAGCAAAATAAATGCTCACACATCATAATGAAGGCAGGAGAGGTTGTCTTGCCTTATGAAATCATGACCATCAATGATTTCTCTATTTCCTCTATCACTAATGAAAAATTATTGTATATCGACCTTGATTAGATGTTTGCATACTCTTGGTGTGACACATCTCCAAATAACAGAATACTCCGGAAAAATATAACCCGGAGTTATTTGCATTAGCAGTGTCAGTCTTTGTACGCACTTTTGAGATATTCGACTGGATATTAGACGAAGTCCACGACCTTGACAACGAAAGATACCTGTCACCACTTTCAACAGCTAAGTAGTTAGATTCTATGTGTAATGAATGATTGATGATAGAGGCAAACATTAACCGAAACTCTCATTGACGTTGTATTGCATTAATCAAAATATATGAATGCATTACATGCATCCTCAAATATGAAAGCAGAAGCATCTTCAAAGAACTACAGTGCAGTTTTTCGGAGACCAAAATCGAAGAGATGCTGGACAGGCCAACTTAAACATATGCTCAGAGCAGAAAAATGCAATCCATGGGTACATATCTCGTTCGAGAGGAATATCATATCGAGAGCTTTGCCAGGAAGTGTAGTCTTTGCTGTGCGTTTGACAAATACACATATCATCTCACCTAGAAGAACGTTATCGTTATGCAAGAAAAGGAGATAGCTATTAATTACCCAATAATCAAGGGAGAGAAAATAATATTAATCCTCGAGAATGCGATAGAAAATATTGGCTCTGTAATATCAGTGTGGAATGTTGCCCCCCCACACACACAATGCCAGCCGCTCCCCCAAAATGTTCCCGACATACTACCTGCCGAAAAGGCATGATATAATTCCAAAGACAGTTTAGAAAACTATCCGCACGATAATTTCCGTGACGCATATATGAAAGTCTTGTCACAACTAGCATGTATTGACTTTTTAAAGCAAAGGATACTGGTGGATCTCTCGAATAAAAATAGTAGTTCCATGCAAACATAAGAGACCTGATGTTCCGTTGGATACGTAACAAATATATTTCACTGTTCTTCAGGTTAGTATTTATGGTGAATTAAAAGGAACGTACAGATCCAGTACCATCACTGTGAGTGTATTAGTCTATGTACCGACACATTTTTTCCCCCAAAAATTTAAAATATTTGATAGTTCGAAGGAGGTGCTAAAGGAACTAACACTGATTCTCTCCAAATCAAACATTTTAGCAGCGCATCCAGGTCATTCCAGCGATTCCCTATCAAATATTCGTTAGATGGTTAAATGCAAACACTTTAGTGTGTGCATCAACAGATTAGCATACACACCACCTTAGTTGCTTATCTACAAACACCAGTGAACGGATCGTACTCCCAAAAGAATAACTTAAATAAGACTCCTAGGAAAATCTTACATAGACATATATATCAGAAATACAAATATGATAAGACAACACGGCTTTAATTTTTCACTATATTTTACTTTTGAATATATTTACTTTGAATTGTTACCCTTCGTCAGCATTTTATATCAGAATATATATTATCCAGCCTGTATTTCCATGAAACATTTATATCAAAACTATTTTAATATCATGCTCAGCAATTTTGCGCCATTTTTTCCTGGTAATTGGGAATCATTCGCTTCGTCTATATCTGGAGATCCTCTTAAAACTTTAGCGATTTCAAATTATTCTCTGCATCAATGATAGTGTCAGTTTATAATTGAAAACAAAAACATATATAATGCATGCTTGTCGTGTCACATTAGTGTTCTCAATATTTCTGATTCATGAAATATTCATGATTTCTCAATAACGTAAAATGCAGCTATATTAAGTGAATCAGAATGATGCATTATTTTGGGAGACGCTGCAATTAAACTGTGAACAAATTTATCGTATCTAATACTCGAAAGTCTATGACAGCACGAAAATAAAATCTACCCGTTTTAGGTACCGTGCAGAATATACAGAACTGCCTGGCATCTTGGGCAAGTGTCTTCTACTATAGCCTCGGGCTGACCAAAGCCTTGTGAGTGGATTTGGTAGACGTATATATGTATATACGTATATATGTATATATGTATCTATATATATATCGTATATATGTATATATATGCGTGTGTGTGTTTGTGTGTCTGTGTTTGTCCCCCTAGCATGGCTTGACAACCGATGCTGGTGTGTTTATGTACCCGTTCCTTAGCGGTTCAGCAAAAGGGACTGATAGAATAAGTACTGGAGTTACAAAACAATAAGTCCCGGGGTCAATTTGCTCGATTAAAGGCGGTGGTCCAGTATGGCCGCAGTCAAATGACTGAAACAAGTAAAAGAGTAAAAGAGTAAAAGAGAAATACACAAACAACACTTATGCATATTACGTACGGTCGTCTCTTCAGTTTAGAAAAATATTTGTATCACTTGCCCCATCGTTATTTAAAGTGATTCTACGAAACGTTATCAAAGATTTCCAGGACTATTTCTGTAGCGCAGCAACAGATGGATGTCAGCACACAGTTGCGCCACAATACATATACAGATTGAACAGTTACAGCTTTCACTTCATACCTAATGTAGGCTTTAAGAAAAAGCAACTGAATTTTGTCATTCCTTGCTATATATGATTTTATTTAATGTACAAGCGTTTTATCTGGAGAAGAATACACAAACACAACATACCGAATGCATTTGAAGTAAATGCTAACATAGAGGCACACGCTTCCTAAGAGTCACTCATAAGAACATATTCTGATACATTTAGACATGCAAATATTCATACCGTTCTTTCAGATACAGGTCAGTATCCACCGAATTGTGTTAAACAATTATTAACATCATTATCTCCTTATCTTCATTGCTTATGTGTTTCATTTCTGAAGACAGACTAATATCCCAAATAATCCAGAATGATATTGACACCTTTCCTCAATCTAATAACTTAAATTTTTTCGTTCTTATAATATTAGTCTAGTTTTTGTATGAGGTCCTATATGCAATTCTTCGTCGAAACCCACCACTTGATTTTCAAAGAATAAGTTGACGCATCAAGCGAAACAGTTTATAACTCTGTAAAATGCAATTACATCTCTGATGATTGACGTCAAATACATACATACATACATACATACATATATACGTATAGGAAAGAATAGAGCTGAGCGAAGATTTAAAAAAATTCCTTTATTTTATTTTCGACATATGTTTCGAAGTCTGCAAAATTCCTAATTCCGAATGAATAAGGAGTCCATTATGCAGCTTTCTCTTCATGAAAATCCAGGAAGTTACTGGATTAAACTTCAAATTTCGCACTAAGGCACGGAGTATATGCCCTATGGTCGTAACTTCAACCGTGTTCTTTCTGTTATGAGTTTGCTACCCAGGTATCGGTTATCTTTCGAATTATCCGTAATAAGATAATTCATTTATCTACATAAATATACATATATATATATTATATAATGTAGGAAAAAATTCGAATTCAATGGTGTACAACCCTTTACCATTACAGGCATCTGCATACCGTAAAGTGTGGTCTTCATTATCATATATTCATATACTTATCTAGATAATAGGAAGCAATAGATTAAGAGATACGCGGATATTCTAATTCAGATAATACAAAAAAATAACCTAACGAGTATACCTGAAGAGTATAAAACATACTTTCTTAATTAACTCCTAATTAGCTTAAAATTAAAATGATAAATTATGCAGGAATATTGGAACATTATAATATATATATATATATATATATATATATATGTGTGTGTGTGTGTGTGTGGTGTGTGTGTGTGTGTGTGTGTGTGTGGTGTGTGTGTGTGGTGTGTGTGTGTGTGTGTGTGTGTGTGTGAATAAAATATATGACAGATATTCGGAAGCCTGATAAAATTCCGAGTTTATAATTACAGATACATTCCCCTAATTACATAATATATTGGTCTCATTCATCCTTTCGTTACTATCAATATATCTATATATATATATATATATATATATATATATATATATATATATATATATATATACACACACAATTCTACTTAAACATCTCGAGGTTCGTTTTCAAAATGATGTTAATATAATTTTACATCACTTTAAAATTAAGCTCTAAATTCAACTTTAAATGAAACATTAAAAATTAAGAATTATACTTCGTAAAGTTAAGAATTAAAAATTATAAATAGAACATTAAAAACTATGAATTAGTAAATGGATATCAAACTTATAATGTCAAGTATATAATATCAAATCCAAAACATAAGATATAATATTTACATCAGAAGTGAGAAATAATATAATGTATGCAGAAATATATTCTCCTTTATGGAATCTCTAAACGCCATTTTAAAAGACATCTTATTTCCATAAGAGGAGGATATGTATCTGCATATATACATTCTTTTTCACATTGAATCACGTACATTTTTATTCTGATGATTTTTTCTATAATAATTTGTTTTTGACATTATATACTTGATATTATAAATTTGATATATGTTTACTAATTCATATTTATAATGTATAATTTATAATTCTTAATTGTTAAAATTACAACGTGTAATATTTGATTTTTAATCTAATGTTGAATTTAACGCTTAATCTCAAAATGATGTAACTTTAGATTAACAATATTATGAAAAAGAATATGAAGGTGTGTTGGTAGAATTGTATATATATATATATATATATATATATATATATTATAATGACGTTGAAATTGTAATTTAGTATTTTCTTAAGAACATTTTAGTCGTGATGTGTAAAGGTGATTGTGAATAATGTGGAAACATCTAAGGGAGGTAATTAGTGATAATTAGTATTCGTGATATTTGCTCATATTTTGGGGACGGGATAAATAAATATACGCAAACTCAAACGCTACAGAAGTGAAATTTTGTATTTACAGTGATATGTATGTGAACATGAATTAAAATATATACTTTTACTCTTTTACTCTTTTACTTGTTTCAGTCATTTGACTGCGGCCATGCTGGAGCACCACTTTTAGTCGAGCAAATCGACCCCGGGACTTATCCTTTGTAAGCCCAGTACTTATTCTTTCAGTCTCTTTTACCGAACCGCTAAGTGACGGGGACGTAAACACACCAGCATCGGTTGTCAAGCGAAGCTAGGGGGACAAACACTCACACACAAACATACATATATACATATATATATACATATATATATATATATATATATAATATATATATATATATATATATATACGACAGGCTTCTTTCAGTTTCCGTCTACCAAATCCACTCACAAGGCATTGGTCGGCCCGGGGCTTTAGTAGGAGACACTTGCCCAAGATGCCACGCAGTGGAACTGAACCCGGAACCATGTGGTTGGTTAGCAAGCTACTTAACACACAGCCACTCCTGAATTAAAATATATAATATGCGTTCATATTTAAGAGTGTCCTGTATTTTTCGACATATTATCTTTATTCAAACCTTCTTGTACAGGAGCTGTTTCTACTGTGGGAAACGGATCAGTTCCTTCCGCAGTGTAGTTTTTCGTCTAAGTGTCACACACACACACACGCACACACACACACACACACCACACACACACACACACACACATATATATATATATATATATATATACTTTGATACTTTGATACTTTGATAGGTTTCGGCCATTATTGGCCCAGGCCATGTCTAACTTAATAGCACCACCTATATATGCATATGTGTGTGTACATAGTACATATATGCGTACGGATATATATGTATGTGTGCGTGTGAAAACGCGCACACGTGCATAATACTTAAAATCTGTGTGATTATGTGTATTCATATGTGGTAGTGCAGCTTTAAGCTGTGATGTTACAACTTGTAGCTAATTATTAGTTTACTGAATATTACTATTGAAATCAATAAAGTGAATTAATTACTCATACTAGTTTACAAACTTGGATATAGAACATACACATATAATCTTATAAATTTAAATTACGTGTCTATCATCCGTAAAAAGAAAAATTAATTTAATTATTTTGGTGAGTTATTATTCATTATGTTACCATCCAGGTTCAACCTAATTCAAATGTGTATATTGATATCATTGTCATAGCAAAATGTCTGAATCTACCTTGATAATGTTCGTTTGGCTGTGACTCTTAAAGAAGCTAGCAGCTAAACGTCACTGAAATCAAATGCAACTCTCTTAAATTACGGGCATTATGTATATTACTTTAGTAGACATCCTGTGTATTGATACATTAGAAATATGTGAATGCAATGCATTTAAGTTGCTATAAAGTTTTCGTTCAATATTGTGTAAGATATCTTCCTCACCAAAATTTCTAAAAAGATGTAAAATATGCAGAAGATGTAAAATATCACCACTTAATGAAAATGTTGTCAGTATCTGTAAAACAAAAAGGAAGAATTGGAAAAGGCGTCGGTCCAGTCATATTTGCATGTTGGCAACTGAATTGATTGGATAAAATTCATCTTACGCTAAAATTTGTATTTATTCTAACTCTTAAGATGAGACTTGTTGCAAGTTCTTCTCCAAAAGTCTATCTACCAATTTTCACTCTGCATGAGATTATGATGACTGGGTGCTACTCTGAGATACATTTCTTAGTGAAATAACATCATTCGCTTCAGTGTAAAATGAAGGTTTCGAAGGAGATAAACAATTGAAGCTATTTTGTATATTATATTTGTATGCCAGATTGATCATGAATACACGAAAAATTATTCGCACGTTAACATTAGTTAAACTTTTCTCCCCAGTTATTTTGATGAAGCAAAGCCACTAAGCTGCAGATACATTCGATGATTGGCTAACAACTCTTAACGCGGATCTTACCTTTTAAGGTCATCTGAACGTCGGCAAACGAAGAGGAATTTACGATACTTCTTTCGAGATATTTAGACGTTTTCGGTGATGCTACACTGTATATCAATGGATTATTACAGCCGATTTATATATTCTGTTTACATACCACGAGCGACCTTCTTTTTTTTTTGGGGGGGGGGCATTTAAAAACAAAACAGATCATTATTACATTAATAGATTATTTACTAATGACTTATATTTGGCTGTCTTGCGTAAGGTACGGCATTCCTTACATTTTGCATTTTCTTATATATTACATGCCTCAATTTGAGCATCATTAATATACGAAGATGAAAGTTTTAGAGAAAGTTTTGTTGCAATATTAGTTCATATATATATATATATATAATTATATATATATATATACGAACATAATTTATCTAATATTCACCATTTAGAAATATCATAAATAGACCTAATTTAATACGGAAGACAACATGAAGAATATGAAGCTATTCTCATTCACCTTCATCAAATAAATCTAACCTAAAATGAAAACAGATAAACTACTCAAGAGTCGGATATTTCTAGCTTTATCTCAGAATAAAATGGTTATAAAATAAAATTTCACATAAATTATATTGCAGGCGAAAATATTTTTTGAGAATAATTTATAATGTAATATACGTATATTTTATGAATAAATATACTGGTTTTTGCTATAAAATTCTAAAGAAGATTGCTATATAAAACGATGGTTACGATTTCTCGCTAATAAACGATCTGCAAATGAATAACAAACTTTTGTTTTCCATAATAGCTTCTTCCGCGCAGTGAGTGCGTGTGGGTGGGGTTATGGGAGCGAGTGTGTGTGTCCGTCTCTCTGTGTCTATTTGTGTCCGTGGATGATGAGCGTATGTAATTGAATCATACCATATATAAACACGTGCAGTTTGAAATTTTGATTTTGTTATGTGAAAGATGGCGCTAATACTGTTTGTCAAATATCGACATTTTGTATGCCTTTTATATATAAAATATGTATAAACTATTTACATGACTTTTATGCAACAAGAATCTCCAGGATTAACATCCCTACAGTTGCACTACTTATATTTTTCGTATGATTATCTGTATGTTTAAATGGCTGCTTCCACTGAGCAAGAACTCAATCTGTCTCTACTCATATATTGTGATGATTTAACTCACACTAACTTAGTAACAGAAGATCGATCCCTTAATTTGGCTGCTTGTATTTTGCTTTCTGATTTTGCAGAATTCCATAATGGCGTATCGTATGATTTTCCTTTATCCAATAAATACCTTCTCAAAAATATTTCTTTATGCAGCCTTCATGTTCTAAAATTATATAGCATGAATAAAAAATTAAGTACCCATATTAAATACTGATTTCTAAATATGCTAATTTTCGGGAAAATAATTCAGATAACAATAAAGAGGACAGGCAGATTAAATTATGAAGTATCCAGTTATTTTACGAAGAATAATGTATTATAAAATTGTCCAGTGGGGAAATCATTTTCTAAGCGAAGATGATTATATTAGTTCATTTTCCACACTGTACGTAGTTAATTTTCGCATAATTTTTACTCTCTGAAATGCTATAAATCATTCCGGAGCAGAGGGATTTGAAGAAATTGGATAATTTTATTCTAATTTGTATTGCAGCAATACTTTAAAATGAGACTATAATAAAACAAAAGAGCTTTAGAGCATTAAAATAAAATTTGCGAAAATCAGATTTAGTACTGTACAGTGCGATATAATTTAAATGTATTTAAAATATTTACGTCGGGTTGCAGTGAATATTGGCTACTATGCCAATGAAACACCGTCCATGAAAAGTGAAAAAATATTACACAACGCATCTATCCATAGACGTATGAACATTACTATACAAATAAAACTTTCTAATTTTAATTTCTAAGTTTTGATTCGAAAGTTGATTTATAATTGCACTCTAGATCGAATCTATATGTCTTGCATATCATAATGAACTTCAGTATGTACGCCTAATTGTTTATTCTCAAATGGCTAATTTCACAATTTTAAAAATATCAAGCATTAAGCGTGTTATATATGTATATGTACGTATATCAAGTGATCACGTGACCGACCAGTCTATCAGATGTAGTTACACACCGGTCGTCACAATGCGTTCGCCTTATTTTAGCCTTCGAATGACGCCACCCCGCTGGCTAAGCGAGCAGGCCAACAGAAGAAACAGTGGGAGAAAGAGTGGTGAAAGAGTACCGCAGGGATCACCACAGTGGAGCTTTTAGGTGTTTTCGCTCAATAAGCACTCACAACGCCCGGTCTGAGATTCGAAACCGCGATCCTACGACCGCGAGTCCGCTGCCCTAACCCTGTACTATGAGCATTATTAAAGAGCGAAAGCATACCTATAGCAGCTCTATGAGACGAATTGTACTCTCTAATTTTAAGGTTTAAATTGATAACGTGAAAAGAGTAAGATGCTATTCAGAATTCTTCCAATGATGTATCGGTGTTATTTATGTATAGTTATACATAAATGCAAATCTTTACTTATTCATGCGTGTATAAATGCAAGCATACAAATGTGTGTGTGTTTTTGTATGTGTATAGAGATAGATACATAAATACAATATATATATATACATATAATCTATAAATGAGGGTGAAAAAATTGGATATTAATTTAATAATACCATCAATTTAACACCAAGTGTCTTAGCAAATAAAAACCAGGAATACAATACAAATTTATATATGTGGTTAACTCTAGTGCTAAAAATAGCTCCGTTACTGATATAGCCACTGAAACTCGTTTCCAAGAAGAAATAACACTACATTTAACGTAAGGTAAGTGAAATATAACGAAAAAAAAAATAGATTAACCTTGAACAATTGTTTCATTATTAATGTAATATGCTATTTTACTTACATAACATCCATAAATCTTCAGCAGAGGTTTGTCTTAAATACAATTTATTAGATCGCAGGAGCCTCAAATACACGTGTGGTTTAATCGATTGTATTCGTAGATATGATTTCAAATTCCCCCGCCAAAAGCGTGATAAGATTTACTGGAAACGAATACTGCATAAACCGCACGGAATTTGACGCTCGTGTGATCTAATAAATTGTATTTAAAACAATTGCATATTACATTAATAATGAAACAAATGTTCAGGGTTAATCTATTTTTTCGTTATATTTCACTTACCTTACGTTAAATGTAGTGTTATTTCTTCTTGGAAACGAGTTTCAGTGGCTATACCAGTAACGGAGCTATTTTTAGCACTAGAGTTAACCACATAGTGGTCACTCTCTCATATTTATATATACATACATACATATATATATATATACACACAGATACACACACACACACATACACACACACACACATATATATATATATATATATATATATATATATATATATATATATATATATATATATATATATATATATGTAAGTGTGTGTAGTTGTGATTTTGTGTATGTGTGTGTACACGCTCGGTTATTCATTATGATTTGAACAATTCTAATCGTAATTGGTTGTTACTTAGATACTCATTTTATTCTCTCTGCACGAGTGTGATTTTAAATTGTAGTAATAATATTGATACATATGCAAATATATCATGTTAGAAAAAAATTGAATTCGGGACGAAAATGTCTTATGTATGCAAAGTACCATTGTACACAAGCAATAATGAAGTTCGGGTGTTCATTGTCAGGGCAAATAGAAATATGTGGGCTAACAGATTGTTTAAGGAAGATATTAGGTTGGCCGGAAAGTCCGTGCCAATTTATAGTAGCTTATCTTTCGACTTATATTAGAACATGTTTGTGTCCATAAAATATGAGTTCACTACACCTCCATTTACAGCACAGTTTAAGGTATCTTTTCGTGGAGGAAAGTTTATGTTCCTATAAACGTTGTTAATTCTGTAACCCTTTAAAATGGAAGATAAGTTAGTTCATTTTTGGCACTGGATGCTTTGAGAACAAGACTCAGATGTGTTTCACCAACCCCATATTCACTAAATATTGTTCCTTCAGATTTCCACTTATTCAGATTTCTGCAGAATAGTCTTTATTGTAAAAATTTCGATTTGGATGTGTAAAATGATACCATGATGAATTCTTTGCCATGAAACCACCTCAATTCTGGGAAGATGGAGACGCATTGTGCAACAAAACGGTTCATATTCGGTTGATTAAAAATGTAATGGCCTGCATTTATTGACCTTTTCCTTTCTTTTAAAAATCGGCACGAACTTTCCGGACAGCCCAATATAATAACCATATGATCATTGTAATCGCTCACCATATATCTTTTCTAAACAAATTTAGAAAATGGACGATTACTAGTTAAAACTGTGAGATACTGCAAGCTTAAAACAGACTATCATTACGATAAAAAATGCTTCATAATTTACTGAATAAGAGGCAGTGAATTCGTAATTTACTTGACATGTATATTTAAAGTAATTGGTTACATTGTATATGTAATATACTTTTAGCGTACTGATAAATACTAATTTTGTGCAACGAACAGCAAGAAAATTAATTTAAAAGTTGTGTACAGAATAATTGGATTTCTCACAAATCTAACAACTGATGTCTGTAAACAGAAGATTAATTAAATTTTTGGATATTTAATTTAAAATACTAAAATAATATATTGTATTGAGGAAAAATTATAACAATCAAATCGACTAAGAATGACTAGATATGATATAAATTTGACTTTTGCTATTAAACAAAATCTTGCAGTGACTAATATTGATAAAGAAAATAATTAGACATAAATATTTGTATACGAAGATTTATAACAAAATATCATTACTGACAACGTTTTACTCTCATTGACAACTACGTAAAAATAGCCTATTCTAATTTCTACTAGTAATTTACTATACTTGACAAATGAAAAATCTGATACAGTCGATGCATATAGTTTGCCCGAATATCATGTTTATGTACCGTAATCCGATTGAGTCCAATTCTTGCACCTCATTCTCTTGATACTCTTAAAAGAAAGAGAAGTATGTTGTTTCCATTTTACTTGGTATTAACGTGATGTAAATTCTTTGCCCACTTGCTAGTTAAAAAAAGTTGATAATTTGAGGAGAAAACTTGAGTGTATCTTTTTTACTTATACCTGTGAAAAGGATTATGATATCGCTATGGCTGAAATGATACTTCGTCTCCGGTAGTGTAGTACTCAATATAAGCCAACACTTTGTATCCTGGACACCGCGAAGGACAATATTTCTTCTCGGCACAAACAGTTTGCAATATTGCGCAGGGAAATAATGTATCCTACTGGTAGAATCGTTAGTTCGCCTGAGAAAATGCTTTGCGACATTAAGGGCGTCTATAATTTCTGAACTTACGTACCACTGAGGATGACTTTGCCTTTGATACTGTCGGGGTCGGTAAAAAAAGGACCAGTTAACACTGTGATCCCTGTAAACGACTGATACCTTCCTCTGATATTACTGGCTTTGTGGCAAACATTGAAACCAATATTTGGTAGTGATATAATGCTGTAAGCAATATGATATTATACGTCTACTACATAAATCTAGCCAGCATGAGCGGCCCTCTCATATTGATTTCGAATATAGCATGAAAAATTGAATTGGTCTGAATCATTGTAAAAATTTTGGATTTTATTATATTTGCATTAATATTCTAGAAAATGACGGTAATCATTTTAATATCTAGATTTACATAGATCTCTGAACATTTTTGATGTAACCGCAAACGAGAAGTCTTATATTAATATAACACATTCAATAAAAATATACGCGCATTAAAACACATGTCAGATATAGAAATAAAGGTTATTAATATTCCAAGCAGAAATATGAAGGCATCCATCTGTTTCTGTAATAAAATTATTTTGATCATTTCACGTTGATACAGGTTGTCATTTTTCTTGTTGTTATAATTATTCGGATGATCTTACTTTCGAAATATATCCTATATAAACTAAAATGTCTCTTGCTATCACTGCAGCTATGTTAATTAACATAAATATTGGAATATTCGTGCTGCTGAGAATTCCAAGCGATTTATGTATGCTTTCAACATACAAATGAAATGATCTCGTCAAGCATCGAAGAAAACACTGGACGTATCGTATCTTATCGATCAAAAGAAAGCTCTGTATACATAATATATACATATATATTTTAGAATAATAAGATGGTCAGATTGTTTGTAGGTTATACTATTTTTTTTATTTATCTTATCTACTTATGTAGCTCTTTCTTCCGTTATCTTTTAACAAATGGAAACGCTGAAAATGTAAATATGTGAATAAATAGAACAATGTATAAAATCATCCAACATTCTGACTACCTTATTATTCTGAATATACAATATCTAATCATCACGTAAAAAAAAACTCTCCCTCGCTCTCTCATTATCTCTCTCTCCATATATATATTATATATATATATATATATATATATATATTATAATATATATATATATATATATATATATTTATACATATATATATATAATATATATATATAATATGTGTGTGTGTGTATGTATGTATCGTTTGGGGGTTTGGTTTACAAGGTACTTCATGTGAGTTCCTATATATATATATATATATATAATATATATATATATTATATATTATATATATATATATTGTGTGTGTGTGTGTGTATGTATGTATCGTTTGGGGGTTTGGTTTACAAGGTACTTCATGTGAGTTCCTGAGTTGACGCATAATTTATTGCATCTGGGGAGTGTCATTCTCTATTAATACCTTATTCTTTTAGACTCCGGTTAAGTCTCCCCTCATTTAATAATTTATGATTTTCCAAAATTTTCGTTGCGTCTTGCAACATCTTCAATATTCGTTGACTTGCTCCGTTATCCGTGATATGATTTTTTGTTTCTCTGTGCGCATGTGTGTGTGAATTTGAGTACGCACACAGCAAGTTTGTATGTACGTAGGTATGTATACATACATATGCATATATATATATATATATATATATATATATATGTGTGTGTGTGTGTGTGTGTGTGTGTGTGTATGTATGCGCATACACACTGGCCCACACACATGCGCACAAACAAACAAAAAGAACGAAGGTCTGATAACGGACAGAATCAATGACTATTGAAATATTTGCAAGATGCAACGAAATTATTACCTAAAAATAAGTAGATGAGTGATAATTTAACCGTTGTGTGCCTCAAATATCAAGGCAATTTAAGAGAATGACTCTCTCTAGACACAAATGCACACATACACATCACATACAGACCCATACAGAGGAACATACACACACACAAATATATGTGTGTTTGTATATAATGACACTCCGTCGCTTACGACCAGGAGGGTTTCAGATGATCCTTTCAATGGAAACACCTGCACGACATAATTTGCCAGCTAATATTTAAACATATTTAAAAACAATGGCGTTGTTCATGCCCGTTAAGACTATCAATATATTTCCAGAACTGTAAGAGAAAAGAATATAATAAATTAAGAATATACAGTATTATAAGAATACATATAGATAATTATAAGAATATTTAAGGCATGGATAGTCTAGGGAGTCCTTACTAATGGATGGCTATGGAAAGTACTTACGGATCTGAGATACATATTCAAATAACATGCATTTGTCTGCACGAGAGATGTACAAGGACAAGCGATTAATTCAAAAGTGAATAAATGATAAGGATACGCACATGTTTTGCATCACAGTAAAGGAGCCTGATAGTATATATATATATATATAATATATATATATATATATATATATATATATGACACTATCACCGTTAGCTTCTAGCTTCAGTCCTAATGTAGTATGATCGCAACGTAGTGTATGGTAGTGTAATCTGCTATATTAATACTATTTTAGCGTTGAAAAGGCGACCACTGTTTTTCTTTTCATTTCTTTGGTCACATAATACTCAAAGCCGTGCGCCTATGTCTAGAAATAAACTGCGAGACAGCAAGCACAGAACAGTAACTTCATTGTGTATATACAAGTTCATGCATCACTTAATTATACTTTATGTTGCTTTATGAGAAATTGTTGTTCAATGGACCTACCATAAATCTTTGTAATATGAAAATTATAGGTTTCCATACTTATATACAATAAAATATACATACATAAATACATACATTCTCTCTCTCTCTCTCTCTCTATATATATATATATATATAATATATATATATATATATATCAGTTGTACACATATATTTTAATTGTATACTTTGAAATATGTCATTGTATGTGTGAGTGTGTGTTTGTGTGTGTGTGGTGTATAGTTGTGGTGTTCGTGGTATATATATGTGTTTGTTTGTGTATATGTTTGTGTGTGTGTTTGTCTGTTTTTGCGGTTGCGTTTGTGCGTGCAAGTGAGAGAGAAAAAGATAATTTACTGCAATAATATTATTATGTACGCCTTTGTAGAAAAAGAAAATATACATATATAGAAAATATACACTATATATACAGTTTTTGCAGGTAAATATAGGTGCGTTTCAAATTATTTGTTCATGTCGAAAGATAATACAACTTAAAGCAGTTATATTTATTTAGTAAAGTAATAATTAGGCGCCTATGCAAAGCGACAGTATTATATAATGTCTGCTAAATAATATAAATTTATGAGAGAAAACTCGATCAAATTATAATTTAAACCTACTGACATTATATATATATATATATATATATATATATGTATATATATATATATATATATGTATATATATAGATTTACCGCATTCATCTGTTTTCGCACAGCTATATTATATAAGCGTATAAAACTAAAGCAAAAAGATAACTCAACACGCAGTAAATTCCGTTCGTCAGTAAAGATTGTAAGAATATAATAATATAATATTACAAAATAACAGAAGAAATTATATATATATATATATATATATTATATATATATATCTATATATATATATATATATATATATATATATATATATAATATATTACAATTACTCAATAGCCATGTTTACGTGTTTACTATGAAATTTTAATCTTAACTTATATAAGTAGCAGAATTATAACACAGTAATTTCCCTTTATATAACGCTGTTTTTTCATAGCGTTTTACAGATGGCCAGATAAGCGAAGAGATGGTGTTGTGGATTTCCACTTCGGCATCTGAAACTCAGAGTTTTATCTTGACTATTGAGTAATTGTAACATATTATTTTATAGATAACTTTCCTCTATTTACATAATATTGAGGTATCTTTCTTTCTTTTGTTATCTTACCGTTTTTACCAATATATATATATATATATATATATATATATATATATATAGAGAGAGAGAGAGAGAGAGAGAAAGATGGATATCATTACTAATAAACTTCATGCGAGCCCAAAATTTTTCGGGAATTTATTGTTGCCATTTGTCTAGCGGTGGATTTCAAAGATTATAACATAGAGGCACGAGGCATGTTCTGTATCGCCTCGTGTTTATATGTCAATATTGGCTTTGCTGATGATATCTGCGCCTAGCAAATTATTGTATTTACTGAAGGTAGCTTGAAACCATGTTACAGGAAATAGATGGTAAATGTTTTTTTATTTTTCATTCCCTTTCAAAATTACCCCTAATAGTGGTTTGGATTTTAACTACTCCTTCTAGCGTTTTAGATGTCCTGTTATGGCCATATTTTATGTGTTTAAATGCACACTGTATATGTATATATATATATATATATATATATATATATATATATGTACAGAGAGAGAGAGAGAGAGAGAGAGAGAAAGAGAAAGAAATAGAGAGAGAAAGAGAGAGAGAGAAAGAGATAAAGAGAGAGAGAGAGAATATTTCCGTCTACAAATACATGAAAACAAAAGAATGTTACGCTCGAATACCAAAGCAGTAAGAACAATATAATGCATACGCGTTCATGGCGTTAAAACGGGTATCCTGTATAATTTAAGCCTTCCTTACTACCATATACTCATCAAGAAACGTATAAATATGAATTATAATGTGATAAATAATAACAAGCTACAAGGAATAAATTAATAGCCAAAGTTGTGCAAAAATATGAAATAGCCGATAAAACTAAACATTATCAATTTAGAATTCCAAGAATAAACTTTAAAGAATACAAGTCTAATTTCAGATCTAACCGAAATATAAGGCTCAAATGCCCCTCAAACCCTGACTTAGCTAAGATGAGTAATTTGAATATGGATAAATGAGGCAATTAATTTGCATAATAATCCATATATTAAATATATGAAAGGATATATACCAATTGATAAAAATAACTATTACTCATCCCTAAACCACATACTACTTAATAGCGCAGTTTATTTGCTAAGAAAATCTCTGTACAATGCATGGAAGAAATTTATACGATTTTAACAGCAAGAAAGTCTATTATAAAATTACAGAATAAGTACCGAGTGAAGAAGGTTACAAATGATAGTTTTGATATTACTATGGTTTCAGAGGACACTGCACAAGTTACTGATTTGGTAGGAATCTATATACTGTTTAGTATTTTAGTCTAAATAGGGAATTTCGTGAGTTGGGTGGCGGTCTGTACAGGGTATCTTCGCCGTAGATAACCTCTCTAATAGTAAAATGATGAAGTATAATAAAACATTCTTCAAATTATTTAGGAATATATTACTTCCCATATCAATTGTAAACATACATAACACCGCTATCTAACTCAACATGAATTTACATCTTATTGAAGGAAAACGTAAACTATTCTATAAACATAACACTAACAACACATCGATAAAAACAACCATAAATCTAGAACCATAGCAAAGTAAATAGTAGACAATGCTCCTGGATGTATCTGAAAACTTTTCGCTGATGAAGAACTACTTGAACTCTATGTAAGTCGGGAAAAAGAAAAAATAAATGAAACTTAACAAAAGAGATAGCTACAGGTAATGATGCTAATACGAATATAAGTTAAAATCCTATGGTATTAACTTGGTGGATAATAATAATAATAATAATAATTTAAATAAGGATAGGAAGATTATAATACAGAAACGTATAGAGATGAATACCAATGGCGCTAATAAAATTGAACCGAAAAAATAACAAGAAATCCTGTTAATAAACGGTTATAAAACGTTCTCCACAAGAAATGATAATAGGGATATAAACTAAATTAGCAAAAGCAATTATACGATTAAGAACAATAAAATAGTCAAGGAACATAGTAAAATCCATGATATATAAGCAAACAAGAGACATAACATGAACACACCTTGTATGAATGATTTCTATACAAATAAACTAAATGATAACACACAAAGTTTTATTATTCCCCTTGGAAAAAGATTAGATGTAACCATCCGAAATTATTCAATTCGACTGTTAATAAACATTCTCCTAAATGTAGCAAGTATTGTCGAATTTTCCACTGGTATAGGATAATAATACCTTTTATAAAATTCTAGAAACATAGCACAAATAATTGCAGCACAAACAGTTAAAAGATTAAATTATTTGTACGAGGAGGATATTTACTATAACGTAAATATATTACGTAATAGTTACTAATAAGTAGATAAAGTCAATATATAGATAAATTTAATAAGGAAAACGATTCAATGGAAAACAACAGGTGAAAAGACTAAGAAGTGATCAGAACAGGTAAGCACACATGTTGGACGACAAGCAATGGGAAGGCAAGTATTCATATCAAAAATAGTAACCAAATGCATAGAAACAGCGAAATTAATAATACCGATGTAGTGAGTTCTAAAGCAATGTATACTCAAAATCTTGAATATCAAATGATATAAAGTATATAAATTAGAAAATAAAAGGGAGCAAGCATAGCTATATAAATAAACAGATAAAAACTGAAGATATAGAAAGTAAAGTTAGAGATAAGAAATGTAATAGAGCAACCAGATTATGCCCGTTTGAATTTAACTGTAAAATTAAAAAAACAGTGAACAGATGTAAGGTAAAGTCAGAGTGCCATCCACATTACTACGTTAGTAGTGCAACATTTATCAAACAGAGAATACCCAATTACGAACACTTGTATCAGAATACAAATTAGAAACCATAGACGTGAAAGCCGATCGGCTGTGTGTTCCTGAATTAAAGAATACATTTAACTGATTCAAATAATTGAATGCTCTGTAATACTAAAATGAGAATAGGATTTAAATAAACAAAAGCAACTAAAGAAATTACTTAGCTATAAACTCCTGCATGAATGAAACTTAATTTTAATGAGAGAAAGGAAGTTTAAGCAAATATGATTAACTATAATGCTAAATATTAAATTAATTATGAAATTAGTAAAAAAAAATATAAACCAATTACATAATAATAATAATAATAATAATAATAATGATAATAATGATGATGGTGATGATGATGATGATGATGATGATAACAACAAAAATAATAATAATGATAATAATAATAATACTAATAATTATAACAAATGCCCTGATGCAGTACCAAGCAGCGGCTCTCTTGGCTTATCATGTACATTGTCTCGTCTTGGTATAAAGATGGGCTACAGCAAATATTCTGCTCAATACCACAGATTTGCTTGTCAGTTGTTTGACCGTAACCAGTTGAGCATGTCCCTTAGTGGCCGACGATACGTGCATCTCCGATCACGAGTAGAAGTAGTGGGGGAACATCATAGCCATGTGTCGAGAGGGATTCTTTGGGGTTTGAATGATTCACCTTTGGAAACATGGGTGTTTCATTTAATATCCTTAAACAACCCTTAATCAGGGACCTTGTTGTGTGGGATGGGTTACCCAACCAGAAGAAAATTCTAACTGGGCCCCCACCCGCAAGGTCATGCGCTGTTTATCTTGTTATGAGATCACCATGTCTCGCACATATGGTCGTGATGCATGTGCCTGGTGTACCCTTATCAGACGGGTTGTCATGATGGGTATACTGGGCTTCGTATATTAGTACACCAGTGTCAATTTGATGGCATGCACTGCTCTCTCACTTAATAATGATAATAATAATGATGATGAATGATGATGGTGATGATGATGATGATGATGATGATGATGATGATGATGATGATGATGCTTTCTTTATTATGCACAAAGGTTTACATGAAGGAAAACATTGTGGACAATGGAAAACATTTTTTTTAATCAACAATGTGGGATCTATAATAGAAAGGAACCGTTCCAGGGCTGCTTACGGACAAATCTTAAAGACATTCATGGGTGGCCTGGTTTTTGGGGCAGGTGACTTATTCCTTTCTCTTTTTCCAACTACAGGTGTATGCTCAAGGCAGGCTCTTTCACTCGAACCATTCACACCACATTCATCTACATATCACCAAAATGGCTAGAAAGCAACACTTTCCGCTTTACCCTTATTTTCCTATTAACTGAAACTTGAAGACGTTTATCAGGGATTGGGAAAAGAGAAAAATATTTGTCTTCGGCCTTTCAGTCTCGTCCACAATACAACCGCTTTCCCCATGACCACCAGGCAAATAATTACACCCTTCATGGTTAAAGGAAGTCGGAGGGGCAATTTCACAGCGCATTCAGATGGTGGCCGGATCCTCCCCACACGTGACAGCAGGTGTTCGACATAAATCCACAGGTCAGCATTGCTCGGAGACTGGACGAGTGCGAGCAGGACCGTTTGGTCGTCATGTCTTAATCTCGAACATGTTCGGTTGACGGCACTTAGGTGCCTGACAACTTTCGTCTGGAATAGGCAAAGATACCCGGCAGCATTGCTAGGTCAGAGAATTTCGGAAAGTATCCATAGTTCCCGGGCAGAAAAGTCCCCGGAAATGGGCGTCTAGTTGATCTTCTCTCTTACCTGTATCCTGGAGCTATTCCAAGTTAGCGTTTGCTTGGTGGTGTTTCACTTCAATTGAAAGTAGCCATCGTCACGGACTGGTACTAGAGCAATCGATACATGCTAATGCACCGAAGCGGCATCTACACAGCTGCCTAGTAATGCTTGCATCTATATTTTCTGCAGTGGAACAATTAATTCAACAAATTGTAGTATCATACGATCCTCGGATCATACTGTCGTGACCGATTTCTTCGTTGCTGTGATTTGTAATAGGTGAGTACAATCTACAGAAATATCTACTATATCTCTAATTCCATCCCACCACTCCTCAATCACATCTGTCTGCAACTGATTTAGGCACTCAAAGTTACGTCTACTAAAATATGTGTGAAACTATTACCTACATCCTTCTGCGGGTTCTTGCCAACATTCCTCAATTCCTTGTGCTTCCAAGCAGAAATTTAGAGAATTCTGTGTACATCTTTTAGCCTACCTTTTCAACATGCTTGTGTAATTTCAAAAGATATCCTGTAGCGTGATTATATTTTCTACATATACAGTTGTTGACATTCACTATT
The DNA here is from genome assembly GCF_006345805.1 of Octopus sinensis. NCBI lineage: Eukaryota > Metazoa > Mollusca > Cephalopoda > Octopoda > Octopodidae > Octopus > Octopus sinensis. The sequence goes on from NC_043015.1 coordinate 4,188,153, forward strand.
TTGTTTACGTCACTGCATCAAAGCTACACTCGAAGAAGGAAGCTGATCACTGACGTGCTCCACCTCTTGATCTCATTTCACCCACCTTCCTTTCAACAACCCCGTCTATCCATGTTATCATCTTGCTATAGTGAGGGCATTGATTTAAATGCAGTTTCCTATTATCTGATGCTGTTGCAACGCACCCATTAATAGTGTTTTTGCGCTCACTCTGCATCATTATCTAAAATGTCTTCAATGCGCGACATTTAATGCTTTCCCGTCACACTGAATTGTTCAATTGTTCAAGTCATGTTATTAAATCATTATTTTCTTTCTCTGAACACCATTTCTTGCAGTTTTGTCATCATGCGGAGAGTTTCGTATTGCTACTTCTCCTCACCTCCTAAACAGTTTCGTAGATTTCAGATATTGATAATATATGTAGCTGAAGAGACTCTTTCTTTAGATATAGCGATGAACTATTAGTTGTTGGAGGTAGGCAAGCTATTTCCTGAAGTAAATTCAGCAATTTTGCAGTTTGTAACATGCACGTGCGCGCGCACACACACACGCACGCAAACACGCACACATAATCCGTCACCACCACACAAATTTATTCGCTTTGTAGTAACCGGTCTCTACCTTAATAAGCGTCATGTATTAGGAGTAGAAACAGTACAACTCTATGTTACCTACTTATAGAATGCAGGACAATGGGAACGAAAGACAACATCCCAATGCTTGTGACCCTCTTAATGAGAAACATAGCAGTAAATATCCTTGTAATTACTCTTGATCAACACTTCAAATCATATGCATAGAAAACAGAAAAAGATGCCTGCTTAGATGACTGCATCATATTTTGGAGCGGAATTAATCAGGATTTGCAGACATTGCTTAAATTAATAAATGACATTCATGAATTATTCCAGTTCGCTATGGAAATATATGAAATGAACTTCTTTTTCTGGACATTCTGATAATTAAAGACAAGAAGACAGTTATAACGCATCTCTACTGCAGTGACACAGCTACGCATAAATATTCGGATTTTATATCTTGTCAGCCATCCCACATTAAATCCTGTTCAGTATTGCAAGACGTATATGCTCAATATTTATATACACAGAATAAGGACAGAAACGAGGGACAGAAATGAATATTTTCCTTCAGAAACAATAAAAGCAAAGTTTTACGCCATAACCAAAAATAAAAACAATCATTACAAACTTTGCTTTGTGGAGGAACAAGCATCATAAAGATAAAGATAAAGCAAAATTATAAATATTCCATTTTTAGCCACACCTAATTATAAAAACCAACGCATTTTATATTCGGTCAAAATATAATTCCGGTTCCCCATGAGACTTTCAATACTCGACAAGAAGCAAAGGAATCATAAATTATTAACTATGGTGCACAATGAGCGAAAAAGAAATGTCTCCTAAGAAAGTAAGGATTCATAGTAGAATAAGAAATGATGAGAATAATAGAGTTCAGAGACCCATGTTGTACGAAGCTTGATAAAATGAAATAAGGTGCAACTAAAAGACACAAGAATAGGAAGGAGATGAAGAAGAATGCAAATAAGAATTACGACACAAAAAAATATGTATTTCATTACATGCTTCAATTACAGTGAAAATTAAATACGAGAAACAGGACAAAAATTAACCAAGCCGTATGCTGCGAACAGGTAGATATCTGTAGAAATCAAATATCTCTTTTTCTTTCGTGAATAAAAGTAAAATATAAGCTACGAAACGCAAAAGTAGAATACGTTGTGAGAATACTAAATTCGTAACAAACTACTTGTGGTATAGACCAAAAACTAACATTGTAATCCAATAAATACGTTATAATGCAAATACCATATTTCACTACTTTTGAAAATCAGGAAAACTGTGCATCTGGTTTCGTAGAGGTAAATAACATGGTTTTAAGCCTATTTTCAAATTCTTTTCTTGACAGTTTTAATCGTGTTGGAAAAATTTTTGCGTCCTGGACATATTTACCACATGGTAAATCAAAACGCCACGAAATGCTAGCGTCAACATTGATGCAGAATCGATCTCTGATGAAATCGGCCTCTAACGCTTAATCTAAACTTGAATAATTTGACATAAATAAAAAAAATACCAATCTAACTAACTAGTGAAATATTCAACCCTAATAAACCGAATATGTGTAATATTAACTTAATTATGCAATGTACAATAAAAAAACAAATATGAAGATAGTAGCAATATCAATCTTGAACGAAAATTAAAGTCGATTAATAACGGTTTAAATCCTATTTTCAATTGAAACCCCAGAACCTAAAACATTGCCATTTAGATACGTATTTAAAAATTACAGCAAAGCCGTAATATAGAATATATGATTTGATCCAACACCGATTGATCTTCCAAGGAAATTCCAGATCTAAACATGTTTTTAATACACGTAATGATTATTCCCCTTCTGTTTACCTAAAGTGGCTATGCTGGAGCAGCTAGCTGTTCTACTTTCATTTAAAAAATTACTGTCTTCCAAATAGAGACAAAATGAAAATACAAATCGCGTTTCATATCAGCGGGAGCTGCTTACCAAGCATGGATCATACTGTTTTCCTCCATTTCTTTCCTATCATCATTATTATGACGAATCACTTTATTCGAAACGTATTTATTCCAATCTTCACATGTTCAGTTGTGTCCAAACAGCATTTAGAAAGTTATTCTTTTTACTTATTAAAAACATCAAAAATGTAGAATAGAGAAATTTCCTCATGTGTCTGATGTAACACATGTTACTTCATGAATATATTGAATATGGAACACACTGGAAGGAATATTTCCCTAATTTATTTTCGCTTTACACAAACGAGGGACCTGACAGGGATACGTCTATCTCAGTGGAATACAACCATAGGTTAATATAGTAGAGGTGCATTGCTATATTTGTCAAGAGGTCGTCGATCAGACTTTTAGGTTAGATCTTTGGGATGTAGAAATGATTTATGTGTATTTTCCCCTTTTTTCCTACTCCTGTATAGCCATGATTCAGGTTTAATCTACCACTCGAGTTAGAGACGGTGACATTTCGATTCATAAATGTCTTCTCACACACGGATCATCTAACATCTTAGATTTTTAAAGATTTTACTAAGGAAGAATGAAAGGCGTAGATTACTGCGACGTGATATAAATTCGGATAGTCACAATAAAAACAGCCAAACTTTCTGTTTGATTCTCTAATGAATCCATGTATTGAGCGCTATAACATTTTTGACTTACTTGTAGTTATTTTAGCATATTTTTATGGAATGTACTACCATCATTCGTGAATTATTCATGCTGTTTCGGAGATTCAGAATTATGGAAGTTTTTAGAACACGCGAGATTACATTTTCCTTCATTCATAATATATTATTATATAAAATCTTCCCGGAATCAGAGAATATAATCTAATGCGTTTTTGAGCAAACGATTATACTTTCAGTGATTCATGCATCTTAGAAGGCAACATAACAGAAAATATATTGCTTGGTATATTAAAATATATCACCTTAAATTTTTTACGAGAGTTATGTCCATTTATGTTTGTGTGTGAACATGGATGTATTTCACACTATTTGTGGCAGTATGAGCATTTGAATTGTTGAATTCAGAATAAATGGTTCCTGAAAATGTTCGACAAAATCTACTGTGCAAAATTACACTCGTGAAACGAAAATGCTTATGTAATTGTTGTTTTTGAGAAAAACGAGACATTATTTACAATTTTTGCATATAGTTACCGTTTGTCTGAGATTTTAAGAACAAATAGATATATGGGGTAAAGCTAAAACAATACGCTTATCATTATTAATCGTTCGTATATGGATACGGAGATGATTATATTTCCGTTGGTAAGAAATAAAGAACCTATAAAATCTTTATTAGTTGTAGCATCTTCACTGTCAATTCTCTCAGCTCGACATATATTACATATAAAATATGTCGCTATCGTAAAATATCCTTTCAGAACAATTTTCGAAAGTAAAATCCGTTCATATTGAAAAACTTTATTTGTGTTGATTGTCCGGAGAGTGCTTAAAACATTTTCCTGCTTGTAAACCCAACGGAGATATTACCTATTGTAAATCAGATATCGTCTATATTACAAGACGTTTCATAATATTCTAATTGTGATTTCAACAAAAAAATAGTTATTGAATAAAAATATCTTCAGGCAAGTATTTATCAAAAGTCATGCGCTCTTTAACATAGTTATATACAGAGACTTAACTGCGCACAAGACGGCACACAAGCACACCCACAAACACAGACACAAGCACGCGCACAGATACACACACTCACTCACATACACACATACACACATAGCATATCTGTGAGTACGTGTGTGTGGGTATGCTTGCGTTGAAAATGTGAAAGTGAAGAGAAATACATTGACCTCCGTGCGGATTTTATTAAATCAAACATAGATATGTCCTAAATTCAGCAGTATTTCACACTTTTTACATTGTGAAATCTATTCTAATTCCCATGCTGATTAAATTGTCAACTAACCCAGTCCTTTTCGCAGGCTCTACAACGTGTATCCAAGTAAACATTTATAAATTTCCGGTTCACTACATGTAACATCGCTGAAACATTGCTATTCGATTTACTTACGGTTTAGTTGCGAAGGCTTTGGGCAAATATAATTTTGGGTTTTATGTAACTCATAACAATTCTAATGATCAAACTTCGGTAACGGAAAAATGCAAAGAAAAGACTGGGAAAGGGGAACGATTAAGAAGCTTGGCTGGTACTTATTTTATCGATCCCTGAAGGATGAAAGACAAACTCGACATCGCCGGAATGTAATCTAAGAAGGTAAAAATGGACGAAATGCCACTGAACATTTTGTTCAACATGATGACGATTCTCTCTGCTTACCGCATTTGGGCATTGAGATATTAATCAGCATGAATTCAAGACCTGTTGACATTCTATTTATTCACTCTCCAGATCAAGAAGTGTTGCACTTATTGTTTTATTAAATCGTGTACGTTGTCTGCTCAAGAGTGGGTTGTAGGATTAATTTACATGTCTTCTTCCCACCAGGGGAAAACTAAAAATGTTGTGGTCCCATATTTCAGTCCAACGTTATTGGTGTTATAAGTTTTGTTGCTATATTTTTTCATTTCATTGTTGTCGTAATTTTACACGTGCAGTTCTCTGAAAGAGGTTCTTAGGTGTTAGTCTTGCCACAAAGCGTGCAATATGCTTAAGGGAGGTGGGTGTTAATCGCTTTATTAGTTTCTAAGCTTTTTCGAACTTACGTACCCGGAAAAACCCCTACTAGTTCAGTGTAAAAGAAAAACCAACATACCAATATTTTCATTCTTTATTAGCACTTACAACAAAATTATTCTGATGTATAGTAGGTGTGGACTATCATAGAGTCAGGTACGATTGATTTGCACACCTTTCTGCATATGTTGCAATTTCAACATAGGAATCTTAAGAATGTATTATCGAAATATCGATGAAGTTATGTTTCTTATAATCACCCGATTATTTGATAACTTGTTTTCTAAAAATATTGTTGTTTACACACATTTTATGCGTCTATTATCAGAACATAACATTTTCACAGATGGTATTTGTACATAAGAGATAAACAATTTTCTATCATTATATTCACAGTAAACTACGCAACAGATAAGAATATTTCCGAAAGATAATTTCTATTTTGACATGCTACAATATAATATTATTTCGACCAATGAAAGCGTGTTGACATCCTGTCTTAGTATTGTATATCATACTACCTGCACCTAAGAACTAGTTTATCAAGTAATATACGATGAATATTTCAATTTCGCTTGATTTTATAAAAACATCTGCAACTGGGCAGAGCTGTGTGCATTTCATAAAAATAAGTCAAATGTTGCGATGACGCAGTGGCCGCTATGCAGGTACATCCATCTCTCTCTATTCGCCGTTTAGAACGTAAAATCTAAAGATGCGAATTTGTATCAAACCCCAGATATATGTCCATTATAAGTTGTATAAGATACAAGAGATTATTTGCATGTGTAAGCACATTGTAGGTATCAAATATAATTGAGGTGGTGTACATTTGAAAAAGAGAAAGTATGTTTTCGTCACTACATATTTCAGTGTTATTAGATGAGTTTGATATCTTCAATTAGACACGAATTTCAGAGTGTGAGATATAGCTCTCCGAAAATGTCTACATACAAATGAGCATACACATGAAACGAACACACAGACACACACCTGCATATATGTATATGTATATATATATATATATATATATATATATAATCAGGATTCCTGTTTTGACTTAAACATGATTCGAATAATCCTATCAGGTGGTGCTATTAAGTTAGACATGGCCTGGACCAATCTTTGGTCGAAACATATCTAACTACCACCCTCTTTTACTAAAAGTAAGAAATAAAATAACTCAAAAGCCAGAAAGGCGTGGAACCTAATGTCTGACAATGGGAGTTGCGAGCTATCGGTTATTTCGGTTATTGTAATATCGGTGACAGTTGTGACCTATATCAATTTTTCCTTTAAGTTCTAATTATTAGTAAGCCACATGTTTTAGATTGTCGTTTACACCTTATGGCTTCGAAAATCAGCGGGTGTTTTCAACGGTTTTTCTTAAGAGACTGACAGAGGTTGTTGGGTTTAACAGTAGACGTTAAAGTCGATGAAGCGGATTAAAATTTTCTACAGCAAAATCCGAAATACTGATCCTAATGTGTACCGATCTTAACTCCCTTTGTCGGCCATTATGTTGAGTACACTTGTGGCTCTTGAGTTGTTCTAACTACTATATTTTCCAAAAGAGCTGCTTGTCAGTACCGTCTGTAATTTTTGTGGCCTGTATTAAATTTCGCCTTAAGATGTAATTGCTAATGAGATACACTTTTCAATCATTTATATGTATATATATATATATATATATATATATTAGTATTTATATTTATATGTATATATATATATATATATATATATATATATAATATATATTATATATATATATATTAGTATTATATTTATATGTATATATATATATAATATATATTTATGTATATATATATAGTTACACATATATATACATATATATATATATATATATATAGATAGATAGATAGTTAGATATAGATATAAATACACACATATATATATATATATTCGTATATATATGTATATATACATATATATATATATAGATACAAATATATATATATAATATAATATATATCTATAATATATATATATATATATATATATATGTATGTATATATATATATATGTATGAATGTATATATATATATATATATATAAAAGTTTTTTCATATATATATATATATATATTTTAAAACAGAATAATTTGACGAAAGTAGCTTTCTAATAATTTAAATGTGCCTTCAGCGTTAATCGTTTTCTATTTAATATTTTGTTACTCCTCCATTCACAGACTATTTACACATTATAGGATGTTTATTAAACTGAGAAATTAAAAATATCGACGTTCCCGCAAACCATTAACTTCTTTAATTACCCGTTATTCATTAGTCATTCCCATTTAAAATGATCTGATTAATAATTAACTGAAAGTTTTTTTTTGATAGTATTTAAGAGAGAGTGATACATTAATGTTGAAAGCTTAGTGGAATTTCGGTGAATAGAAATAATATTTTAATCCATACTTCCAAATACACAGCCCTATAATTCATGCATCCGTTTTGGGAAAATTTCCTCTTGTATGAATGTTAGTGAATGATCAATCGATTACTATCACAGGTAAAAGAACATCTCTTAATATACCTGTGCCTCTGTGTGTGCCTGTCTGTCTGTCTACATTTGCCTGTAGGAATAAATACATGTGTATATAGATACAAATATATACTTACAATCATGCGAGCATATATAATATATATTAGTTGAGGCATAATACTTTAACTGTAGGACTATTTTCTAAAATCTTTATTGGATAGTTGTTTTTCACATTGTTATATAACGTTTTGCACTTAATTAAGAATCAAAGGTTTTCTAAATTCCTGTCCAGGTTTCAATATTTCGTAGTCTCATTATGAAAATTTTAATTTGAGACGCAGATGCAAGAGAAAATTTTACTAATTTTTAACATTTCTCGTCAGTTACGAATTATTTCGGTAGATATAACCTCTAGCTCTACAGAGTTCTGCATGTCGCTACACGGGCTGCTTACGCATGTCACGAGGAACAACTTCCATGAATCTCAATATTACAAAACCCTGACACATATAGTAATTAATCTCTATCACTCTTCATTAACATTTTTTCCGAGAGTTAATAGTAGAAAAATATATAGATATATATATGTGTGTGTGTGTGTGTGTGTGTGTGTGTGTGTGTGTGTGTGTGTGTGTGTGTGTGTGTGAGTGTGCGCTTGTATGAGTGTGCCACGACGCATTATTTAGTAGTTAATGTGTTACGCTCACGATCGGGAGATCATGGTTTCAATTCCTAGACGGATTTTTGAGTGGTTTTCTTGACCAAAACATTCCATATCCCGTGGCTCTGAGATCACTTCGAAACCTCACCGGTGGACCACTGTACATCTGCTCAGAGAACACCGATGTGATAGAGAGTGTGCAAATGTTTGCGCCGAACTTTTGATTTCTATAAACGAATAGTCTGTGTAGGTCGTTCCTCAAGATTTGAACGCACATGTCGCCCGGGAAGAGTTGACCACACATAACGTTCTGCTAGAGTTGAACACATATACGGTGAATAAAGTGTCATCTAAATTACTCAAAAAAGGAAAATAACACTGACATTCTATTTGAATAGATGTAGCTACCAAAATTACATTAAAATACCTTGAAATAGTAAACAGTAATTTGTTTCATTAAAATCACCATTGGCTTTAACCACGGCCTCCAGACAACATCGGAATTTCCGGCAACTCTATTGGTCACCCTGTATAAATTGGTGAATGCTGCCATAACGCTTGTCTTTAATTCATCTTTGATGTTACGAGGAGATTTGGTCGTCACTTTCACAACTGCACCCTTCACATAATCAACGGGTTTGCAGTCTGCGGAGTTATGTGGTCAGATGTTTTGAGTGATGTGGTCGTAGAAATTTTCTGGTAGACGTGACTGGGTTCTCCTGCTTGTGTGCCATGGTGCAAAGTTACACGGCATAGGATTTTCCTGCAACAACTCCCTTGACCCAAGGGAGAACTACATCCACCAGATATTTCATGTAGGTCTCCGCATTGAGTCTCATACCGTGTTGGAAGGTGAATAGAGGAATAAATTTGCTATAAAAAGTGGTCACTAGAAACACTGTGAAATTGACTAGATGTTTGATTTTTATCATTCTCAGTACATGACCTCAGATTGCACTGTTCTCAGATTAACACCAAAACACTAGGAAGTATCTGTATCGGAGCACCCGGTGCAAATGCCAAGCAGTGCAGTATGTTGCTTCGAAATATTTGGCAGATTGAAATGCATCATAATGATGCTTTTCTCAAAGGCTGTGCCAAACAAACCTGAATATGCTGTGTAGTTGACAACCCCCACCAAAAGAAAAAAACAATGCGCTGGTGCAATATAAAAATGATTAAATGACGACAATTTACCCATTGCATTTGGTTTAAATGTTTGGCCAAAAGTCACCTGGCAGTATATCAAAATTCCATGAATACCATCTGTAATTCTGAATTGACTCGAATGGAAAAATATGTCGCTCCAGGAATTCAGATTGAACAATTTTCCTGATATACATACATGCATAGATACATTCATACATACATAGATACATGCATACATACATACATATATATATATATATATATATATATATATATATATATATATAATATATATATATATAAAAGAAAAAATGAGGTAACAAAGCCAAGACTGAGTAGTTTTCAGCGCACTTATAAAGAAAAAGAATAGCTTAAATATGTTTCTAGGATAATGAGTATATAACTTTATGAGGGATTATGCGAGATGGCTAAATAGAATTAAATATTTGAGTTCGAAATAAAGAATTATTGTGGAAAAGGAGATATGGAATATAGTGGGGAAAAAGAGAATTAAAGTAGAAATAAAATATAAAATATTGTAGTTGCAGTTCCGTTTTTCGCGAAATGTGGCCTATAGAAGTGTATACATACATACATGCATACATAAATATATGTATGTATATGTATATGTGTATAATATATATATACATATGTATGTATATATATATATATATACATGCCCCAGCATGGCCACAGCTCATGAGCTGAAACTAGATAAAATGAAAATGCAAATGAATACATATAGTATGTCATCCCATAAATAATACAATTTTTTTGTAAATTTTATATTTACAATAATTAAGATAAACGAAGTTCTTTTTTCAATTAAAATAATATTTCCTTTATTTTCTATAATGCTGTTTTATCCGTCTATCTATCTTGTGGATTTACAAGGCCCCTGTCCCAAAATTCTCTTGTCTGTGACGACAAATACTCCTCCAGTAATGTTGTGGCCTTCTCTACAGAATTCATATTTTTTAAGACAGTGGAATAAATGATAATCAGATGGGTCAATGTCCGGCGAATATGATAAATTTAGCATCGTTTCCTATTCAAACTCCTCCAGTCTTAGGAATGTGATCCTCGCTGTATGTTGCCGAGAATTATCCTGATAGAAGAAAGCCTATTAGCTTTATAACCGAAGATGGTTGCTTCTCTTCTAGCGCTAACGTAATGAGCTCAAGCTGGTCGTGGTATATCTTTGCTATCGTTTGGTTTGTGCTTAGAAGTTCAAAGTGAAATAAACATTTCATATCTCACCAAACAGATAACAACACATTACGTTGGGGAAGACCTTTAACATGAGGCGCCGGTGTTTTGCCTTTTCCTCCCCACTGTCTTTGGCGATTGAGATTTTTATAGAGAACTCATTTGGTGTCACCAGGATATCTCGTGGAACTCTATAAATCTTCCAAGACGAGGATCTTCTCGGCTGTAATTTCCGGCTCGGAATTTCTGGAACAATCTTTGATACTGACTTACTCTTATTGTCTGATCCCCATATACAACATTAATATTTCTCGCAACTTCCGTTGTTGCATTTGTTGAACTGATAAAGCAAAATATGGCGAATATGCTCCTTTGTTAATTCCTTTATTATTTTTTATTCACGTAGGCCTAAATTCCCCATAGGAGAGGGTAACCATGACAGCACACCCACCAGGTATACCATTCATTTCCCAGCTCAAAGAGGTGAGTCCTGTACCATACTCTGGTGAAGGCATAGAAAGCAGCTTGCATTATAGCTTCGAAAAAATAAATGTTAAAATCGCACAGCACCCATGAAAACTTGCATTAAGAATAAGTAGAAAGTAAAATTATTACCTGCTTTTATAGAGAGTTGATGCAGGTAGTTTATCCAGCCCTCCTCCGACTTTTAGCGCATGTAATCGAGAAAGCAGCATTATTTATGTGATGGCCCAAGATATGTATATATATATATATATATATATTATTTATTGGACAGCATGATAGATTCTCGTATACATACATACATACATATATATATATATAATATATATATATATGTATGTATGTATGTATACGTGAATATATCATGCTATCCATAAATACTATATTTTTTGTAATTCTTATATTTACAATGATTATATATATATATATATATATATATATATATATATATATATATATATGTTTATCTTCCTATATATGAGTGAAACATACAGTTTTGCTGTAGAATAAGTCATACTGGATTACTTGGAGAAGTTAATTCTGCAATGAAAATGTGCATAAAACCTTAAGATTTGTTTGGAATTTGAATATGATATCTCAGTGACACATACTCTATGAATATGTAGAAATGTGAGACTATATCACGACAGTCAAATGACTACAGAGCCCATGTTCAGCAAATACATAATCCCACATCATATGTGACACTAATCCAAATGCTGTGAGACAAGCATCTTTTGTTCTTCAAAAATACTGTTGTATATGTATAGGTTTTATGTTTCTGAATATGATCAACGAATCAAGCACAATTCAGCGTTTAGATGATTCGAGAATATCCCAGGGATATCAATCAGCTTTCAGTTAGCAAACTTTGCCAGATTGTCTATTTTAGATTTGGGATTTAATAGTGTCTATAATTAAAACTGAATTTTACTACTCTTCAGTGTTCTACACATCATGATGAGAGACAACAAAATCGCTATGTGGTATAATGTAGGGTTACGTACATAATAAAATTTTGAAACATTTTGACTTGTTAGTTTAAAGAAGAATGGCGTTCCATGAACACAAGCGAATATTTTATTTGTTTATGCTATTTCAGGCAACGCCTTAGTGTTCGTTGATGACGAGAGTCGCCTGCCATTGACGCTGGAGATGCTATATTACGAGATTTCATTTTTTTTAAATCAGCAATATTTGACAAGCATGCGGTGATTATTTCCGGTTTATTTCTCATTACTCCAATAGAATGATACTACGCCAAGGTTATTTTAATTCTTTTTGTTTTATCATTGCAGAAATAGGATTAATAAGTTTGCGAATACAGAACTAATGTGTTTGTAAAACATTACAATGAAATTTGTTTGTTAGATTTGTGAATTATGAAAGGATATTGTCGTCTAGTTTAGAATAGTATTCTTATACGGCAGAAAACTGGACAACTGGCATAATATCTTATGTAAAATGCCCTCTTGAAAAAATACACACTTTTACTAAATTGCGTAGAATTTTGTGCAAAATATAATCAATATATTCCTAACCAAATCATTCCAATTTTGAAATACCAAAGCAACACTACATTAAAAACAAAACATGAATGAAATGTTTAATTTCCTTTAAATGAAAATGTTTAGTCTTCAAGCAAAAGAAAAATTAAGAAAATTATTTACTGCAACAAGTGTAGAGCTGAAAATATAGTGCAGTGCTTCGAGTTTTGATGACAGGACCTACCCAATATTTGTAAAACAGTTGCAACCTGAGCTGGTATTCCGTAGGTATACTGACAATCTTTGTTGTACCGGGTAAATGCGTGAGTGCAGCATATAAGGAGATCACGAAAATAAGTACTCAAATAAAATATGAAATACAACACAATATTCTCCCAATGCAATATCATACCTGCAGTATATTTTCTCATGGAAAACCAAATGACAAAGCGTCTTCTACGTAAATTCTTCTTCAAAGGAAACTGCAGGCGTAAAATAGAAGTGGTAAAGAGTTCTGAAGAAACGTTAATGAAGAAACTCTATAGGTTTAACTGCGAATAATAAATGGCAGTTTCGAAAACCTGCAATTTGATGCGCAGAGGAATTAGTGCATTCATGAATGTGAGAGAGTGCATGTGTCAGTCTTTTTGTGTTTGTGTGTAAGCTTGCAGATGATTTCAAATTTCACGATATGAAAGTTCTGTGTTGCTATAAACTTCATTTACAGGGATGTTTAACTTCGCTGTTACACAACGGCAGGTGTCCATGACATTTCTTTTACTATCATGTGTGTCTATTTCTACTGTTTCACATTTGTGCCAATACTACCAAATTGTATCTAGAATGGTTATCCAACAAGGAGAGAGTCCGACGACAGGAACTTAACTTGAATATATACATCGCCAAACCTAGTGTAATGCAATCACAATTTAAGCGGTTTCACAAGCACAACTCGGAACCTTAATCCTCTTCATTGTCCTTTTTTTCAAATCTGCCCTGATTAACACTAACAACAAATTACCTTGTTCTGTTAGTCACCTGAATTCATCTGTCTCCGTCAAAAATTCCATAGTTATTCTGGCCGTCTCAACTTTGAAATCAGGCCAGCAATGCATTACCTGTATTCCACGAACACTCTCCCCACAAACCTTTACAGAAATTTTGTCTTCATTAGCTCTCTATATGATTTCGAGGCTAAATCAGGTGCAGAAAGCCCAGTTATACGTTGATACTCTTACCACTCACCGTTATTTTTCAAACACTACACTGACCGACGACCTATTGCTTCTGAACGCTCTATCACATACAAATATGACAAAGCATAACTTGGCTATCATTTGTTCCACTTTTTTTGTGTTTCCCCATTCGGCAGCTCATGATGATACATTACAATGCAACACATTTGAACTAAAGGAAACTTTGTTTATTCCTCGTCACTACTAGTTGCTTAAGCTGTTTTTATTCCTATAAACCAGTACAGGAGCGGAACCCAATCGCTGATACTGTTTGTTTTTATATGGCTACGGTTTGAATCAGCCTAGGGTTTATCTACCTCCAGTATTTCCCAATGAAGAAGGCTAATGACAGAGAAACCCGTCTGGGAATACGTTAAGGAGAGACACTGGTCAGATATGGTGTGTCTACACATTTTGTAACATATGAAAGAAATTTTTCCAAATGGCAATTTCAGTGAATTTACCTTTAGAATTAAAATTATATCACAAAAATCAGTTCAACCAACGTTAGTTCCTTTTATTCCTTATCACTGTATATACTATTGATAAACAATAATATGAACAGTACAATATCTATTGTATAATATACATACTGAATTAACGTTCAACTATATAGAAGACGTTTCCAAGGTTTCGCTGTTAGCTTCATTGTCTACCAGGCTATTGAACACTTATTTCTACAGAACATAACATAAACAGATCGTTCTATTACCCATTATGTCACCATCAAAGCGAATTTTCGCAGATGGTATTATAGTGGTGTTAGACTACGTAACGTCAATAGATATTAAACACGGGAAGCATAATCATAAGTAAATTTATTTCGACGTTGCATTCGAAACATGATTTTTTCTTATGTCTGCAGGTGATATATTCTCAGATTAGTTGTATGTAAAGTATGTTTATTTCTCATGAGTGACTTATATGTTCTTTCAATGTTTGCTTATATAATTTGGTTTCAAATGTTGGGAAAAATTTAGACATCCCATGAGGGTGGTAAGGCGATTACGTCGACGCATTGTCCAATTAGTACCAATTTTATCGAAACCGAAAGGATGAAAGGCAAAGTAAACCTCGGCGGAATTTCGAATTAGAGGAATGAACTCAAGGCAATGACGTCATAGGGATGAGATGTTAAGTATTTTGCCCGGTGGGTTAAATCTTATGCTAGCTCACCACTTTATATGCTTATATAATGTAGGATATGTCCCCTGATTCTTACGTTGGTGCATATTGATCTATTATGAAAAATGACTTTGAGGAGTTTAAAATATCCAATCAGAAGTTTAAAACATTTCTCAGTATCATATTTTTGTATGCTATAAATTAAACATACAAACTGTGTAATTATCAATTTATGGCAGAATGTATTTCTCCTCTTTTTTCGCCTAAGTCCAATGAACATAGTAGTAAATTAGCAAATCCCCCAGAAAAGTAACACCGAACATCACTCCATTTGTTTCGAGTGTGACAGTAGTAGGATAAATTAACGATTGTTGCTTTGCTTTGGGATCACATCTGATGGACAAGTATGTATTTGACTTTGAAAATGATGGTCAATTACTACCAAGAACAATCATAATCGTTGAGGATATTTCGTATTTTGGTTGGAGTCTGACTTAATGGATTCAAATGAAACGTATTGTATCTGACTTACCTATGCTTTCATAATGTAAAATAGTCAAGAATACATTATACAGGTGATACTTTTACCTAAATACACTGCATAATGATGCCCTCGGCAATGAACGTTAATACAGTACGATCTGTCGCCCAATTCAAAGACGGGTTATAATTATTAAGACCGTTGATAATTTAGTATCAAAACAAAAGGGAAGAGGAGAGAAGCAGGCTATAAGAAAACTGTTAGGGACATAATACACTATATACTGGATGAAATGCTTTAAATAATTAATCAAACAGAAGATCGATTATTATCTCTCAGCAGTTTAAAGTCGGAGGAAGAATCAAGCGTTATAATTCATCATATGATGAACAATTGGATATATATTTTACACATGAAACAAAAATCATCAAAGATCGAAAACGAAGCTCTTTCCAATGAATGCATGTATTGAATCCAACACAAGAAACAGGAAAAATATTTCGGATTTATTAAATTATACTCCTCTCAGTTAACTAGAAGAAACTGTTGATGTTTAAAGACATAAAAGCAGTGTGGTGACACTCAAGATAAGCACCATCTTGCCGAACTAGACAAAAGAGGGCAATGTGCAATATTATAAACACAAATACTGTATGGATTGATGAATGAGTGTTAGCCAGTTCAAACTCTAAAATTACATAATTAATGTAATATATTATCAATGAGTTAGTTTCTATTAATCTTTATATAAGAGCTTGGCACCGAAAGCATATTTCCCTCAACATCAAATTTGGGATATTGAGTGAGTAAATCAAGTGCATATAGTGTTAAACATGAAAACCATCACAGTCAACGTTTCACCTGTGTAAACTAACTAGTGAATGTGCAATCAATAAGAAATAGCTCCATATATTACATGATGACGATTTGTTATTAATTAAGATTAGACAAAAAATATTGGAATATATGCAAATTTTGGTCATTAGTATTTTAGAATCGAATGAGATTGAGCGATAATCTTGGTATTCCGTATGATTACAAATTTAGTAAAACATAGATTGCACATTATTTAAATATATTTGGAGTAGTAAATAGCATCAAAATTAGCACAAACTGAATAAGATAATATTCATTGGAAATAAAATACGTTGTTGTAGAAGTGTTGCAAATAGAAAGTACATTAAATTTTACAAGTAGCATAGCTGAAAATATGAACTTATATAAAGACATATAAATAGTATCTACATTAGATGATACGCTTTCCATGCATGGAAAATATATACGCACCGTATTTAGTGTATCGAAGCGGATATTAAAAAAGCAAAAAAAAAAAAATAATAATGATAAAACGTGCTTTACTTTCGTGACATTTATGTGAAGAATTGTTTGTACAGAACTTAAATAAAATATATCTTCACTTCTCGTTTTCGCAACAATCGTCCCGCACGCCCACAAGAAAAGTCTAGTAGACAAAGAAATAATAATGAAGAAATGACACAAAATAAGTTCCAAGTCAGCAATTGTAGGTATATATTAGTGATATTTTTGGATGGAAAATCTAAGATAATGATGTTTCAATAACGCTTTATGTTTGTTTTATTTAGTAAGGCATGGCACATTTTGACATGATAAAGTTCAAGTGTGGATGAGTTGCACTTTAACTTAAGACAAACCCATCTTGTACATCACTCATTACAAGATGTATCTGTCCTTGTGTCTTATGTGTGCATATATATATATATATATATATACTTATACATATATATATATATATGTATGTGTGTATGTTTGTATGTACGTACGAACGTATGTAGGTAAGTATGTATTTAAAATGTATGAATATATATGTATATATATAAATATATATATATACATATATATGTATATATATGCATGTATATATATGTGTATAAAAGTATACACAAATGTGTATACACACACACACACACACACACACATATATATATATATATATAACTAATTCACCTATCAGTAGAAAGAGATAAAGAGATAAACGTATGTGAATATATGTGTGTATATGCGTGTGTGTATTTGTGTGTGCATGTATTTTATAGATGCGTGTAAGAGTATATGAATATGATAGTAGCTATAGAGACAAGAATAATATGTTGAAGGAAACAAATATAGTACATCAAAAACGTTGGTTTATTTCATGAGTGGATTTTTCTATAATACAAAGAAGATTAGGTTTATGATTTATTGACAATATT
Organism: Octopus sinensis; assembly: GCF_006345805.1. Classification (NCBI taxonomy): domain Eukaryota; kingdom Metazoa; phylum Mollusca; class Cephalopoda; order Octopoda; family Octopodidae; genus Octopus; species Octopus sinensis. The sequence continues at coordinate 4,205,986 of NC_043015.1, forward strand.
TCAGCTTGAAGCTAGCCCAGTTTTCTAAACTTCTAACGATAATAAAGATATTTTCAAAGAATGGCAAAAGTTTTAAATGAATTCTCAAAGCTAAATATTCACTACTCGTCTTCGTTTGAGATTTCAAGCACACTAACATTTCAAAGATATGAGATCTCAAAAACATGACAACTGAATCTGGTTAATTCATTCTCCCTTACATTTTCTTCTATTTTTTTATGAAAATTGTTTAGTTAGGCTTCGTGACATTGAAGATTCAAGGGATGCTGGCATAGTTGCTATTGCTGCGGCTATATTTTTATCATTTTTTTATTTCCTCGCTTTTTTTAATCTACTTCAAATTTTTCATGATATTCTTTGTTAAGCTTCATTTTATTTTTTCCATTTTGTTCTTTTTGTACAGTTACTACAACTATTCAATTACTACTTGTGGTGCTAAAGTTTCTGTTATACCTCGATTTGGTCCCTAAAGGCCTAATAAAACAAAGAACAATATCTGTGATGGAGAGGATGCAGCCTAACATAGGTTCTCTTAACATGCGTAGTTTGTGGCATTCATGCTCCTTGTAAGAGATATGTAGATATATATACGTACAACACTTTGTTTATAATCTTGTATCGTATTTCCGCTTTTGTTTTTCGGCTGTCACAACTCATATGCTTTTACAGTCCATTATACAATAAATCTTATCCCCCAACATTTGTTTTAGTTACATTCATGACATTAGTTTCACTTGGACGTGAACGACTTGAATACAAACAAATATTTGGTTTAAATAAGATTACAATTTATATCGAATTGTTTAAATAATACGCTGAAATATTTTTTGTCATAAGTCAAGACCAAAAATATAAATGTAATATTTAGATAGTTTTCATTCATACCGAAATATGCAAGAAAAGATAGAGCAACACTATTTGATTTGAGAAACATATATGAATCTCAATACGTTGGCATTATTTTACAACTAAACACGTTTCGTTAAGAAGATGGGTTAACTCCACACACCGGTGTAACTGAGTTACGTAATATTTAGCTTTTGTAGCATCAACTGCATATGCCTTCAGGAATAAATGGGTTGATGGATATATAAATAAGAATAGTGTATTTTTATTAATTATAACTAAGCATTAAATTTAAGGAAAAACTTACTTGATTGAAATAGCTCAATGAATTTTGATTTTCTTTAGAATAAAAACGAAAAAAAGATGAAGATTTCAACTGGCGTCAACTTTGCATTTAGCAATGTATATAGTGTTGTCCACTTTCATTTAATTGCAACTATATTTGGCTTATGAGAGGGCAAAAGAAACATATTAAGTAATGCATAAGGCGCTATCTGAAATATATAACATCTACAATTAAATGGCAGACATTACTTGGATAATACATAGTGCATACTTGAAGAAACTGCTTAAAGAAAAATAAAATGCTTGCTGAAAGTGTGCCTACGCATTGAAAATCTATCTATATCTATTTATAAATACATACACAGAAACACTCACACACACATATGCAAACCTAATGCATACATACACACATATATGCATACCTATATATATATATATATATATATATATATATATATATACGTGTGTATCTATGTGTGTGTGCTTACATATAAACACATACACACACATTGTATACCTACTGCGCTCACATATATGCATGTAGAAAGAGACAGAGAGAAAGTGAGGGTGGTGGTTTAGATATGTATATATAGCTACATACGCAATGCTGAGCATATTTGTTTCGGTTATGGCGATCAAAAAACATATACTTATTTGCTTTTTTTTTTCTTTTTACGTTTTTTTTTTTTACTAGCAAACATTGATAACGTTAGCGGAACAATGTTTGTCATGAAAAATATATTGATAAACTTCTAAAATTTTACAAACGTCACTTTAATAACTAAATATTAGTCAACAGAATTTAAATTGATTATTCAAATCCGATAAACGTAGTAACGATTGTAATATAACTAGGTCGTAAAGCCAATCTATTTGCGTTTATATTTCACATCATAGAGAACCAACATTAAATGAACAAAAATAATATACAAATGATAACAAAAACTATTCTAAAAAAATATTTCAAAAATATTGCTTCCTCATTTTGATGAATTGGTGATAGCGTAACATTTGCACAAATTCTGAAGATAATAATTGTACTTAATGAATTTGAATTGAAGTGAAAGTCACTGCTACAGAAGCGGTTTTCACTGTTGTTTGGATAGCGGCAGAAGATCAATTCATTTGAACTCTTTTAACATTGCAGACAGATTTATTGATTTTTTTTATTATATAATGTTTTATAGATTATTTTTTATGTTGTTGATTCGAGTTGCCTTCTTATTTCTGTGTGTATTGTGATTTGAGAAATTTGCATTTCTGGTAATTTAAGTTATTTCTCAAATGGCGAAACCTAACATGAAATAGAAATGGAACGGGGAAGAGGTTGAATATTAATTGATAGCAGATGTTGTCGAGGTTGCCGATTTAGTATGATAATTATTTAGATTCTATGCAATACTGAAAGCAAAAAGGATATTTCATTAAGAATATGTTGTTGTATATGTTTTTTTTTTTCTGTCTTTTGAAATGTGTATGTATACATGTTTGCGTGAACGAGACTGGGGCAACGATAAAAATAAAAATAATATAATGTAATGAAATGCTCATGTTTAATTAATGATCTTTTCTGAGTAGTGCTATGAAGATCCTCTTGGAAAATTTCATCATGCTGAAATGCTTTTGTCTGAATTGAAATAAAAATCGAAAATTACAGATTTAGACTTGAAACGTTTTAAGAAACTGGCCAATATTTTATAATTCTTCAAACATAAGAATATATATATATCTTCATAAATACCTACAATGCCATACGTTTTACCATCTTCAAAGAATGTGGTGATGTATTTTCCTTCTCCTCTTGAAAAAGAGAAATATCTGTGAAATGAAATTACCTGTGATTTCCCCACACGTCACTATAATATATAATAGCTTTTAAAATATTTAATCAGTTGCTGTCGACAATCAATCGCATTATTTCAAGTTTTATCGTATTATAATAATCCAGCTAAGGCAGCGAGCTGGCAGATCGTTAGCGCGCCGGCTGAAATGCTTAGCGTTATTTCGTCTGCCGCTAAATTCTGAGTTCAAAATCCGCCGATGTCTACTTTGCCTTTCATCATCTCCACTTGCGCACTAGGGTTGATATAATCGACTGTCCTCTCCAACAATTTTTAAGGTATTATGCCTACAGTAGAAATGATTATAATAATGCAGCTAGCTTACACACGTTCAATATATTTGCTATCCGGGGCGCCATGAAATATATTCCTACTTTAGTGCATCTCTTAGAAAATGTAATACAGTGAAGATTAATGAGAATTTATATATATAGGAGGAGACTTGCATGATGCCATTCCAATTACTGTAACTAAAGTATTCAGATATGCCTCCTAAAATTACGTGTGCAGATTGACTTCTTAAGAAATTCCAATGTAATATGAGTGTATGATGTTGAACAAATTTGAACCAGACATAAATATGCAGGAAGAACGCATAACATGTAGTGTTAAAAAGAATATATGTTGAATCTCTATACTACATACGCACGCGGACACACAGGTACATACATACGGACAGACATATATATGTGTATGTATATATCGCAGTAGGTATTGGTGTTGAGAAGCAGTAATACAGCACATAGGTGGTGATTTCAAATCTCTTCCAGAAATTGCAAGAGATCAAGTTTAAATTTTAAACGGCGGTGCATCAGCATGACCGCAGCTCTGAGCTGAAACTAGAAAAAAAAATAGATACATTGATATGTACATATATATGTATATACATATACATACACACACACACACACACACATATATATATATATATATATATATATATATATATATATATATGATCACAACAGGATCGTGATTCACTACACTTGTTTCAAATGTGTTTTAACTGATTAACAGAATTGTTACATCATTTAAAAAAAAAAGAACGTTTTCAACAGCATGAAATTAACAATTAGAAATCCTCAAGCAAAACAACATAGTGTTCCATGACTCGTGCGACACAAATTTAGTAAGAGGCATTTGGGCTCGTCGAGTAATGAAGCACTATGTCTTTTTTTCTTGAAAAATTCTAATTGTTAATTCTTATCTGTATTCACCTGTTCATGAATAACAAACAGAAACAGCCGTAGCGAACTGCAATTAATTGGTTGTTGTTATTTCTTTTTCATCTAATTCGGAACTTACAGTACATTTTGACCTGGAATTTGTAGCCGATGGTGCAATAGGTGCTATTAGTGCACCCATGTATGTCTCTGATGAACAAAATGGATTTCCTTCAGCCCCTTGTGAATGTATGCATAGCTGGGTGAAGAATTCCATATTTGCTTTAGTGAGTACATCTATGTCATTATAAAATATTCGTACGGAGTCGGGCTTTCACCACTCCTATCTTGGTCATATCCGGATTTACATCTCTGGTTCTATTGATACATACTTTGATGAAAGTTTATTTAACAATAAGAAAAGTATAACATCACAGCAAATTGTTTCAGTACTTAAAAACATTTTAATTATTTATATTTATAGTACCACAAATAGTAATGGAATTAATTATTTATATCATTATATTTGATAACAAATAAATTACTTACATGCCAGCATTAATACTAATTGGAAAAATACTTCAAAAGAAGGCAGAGTGAAAGCTACATCATCAGGTATCTGTTATTTATGAATTTATGCACTCCATATCGTTTTCCCTTATTTTTTATTCTGTATGTTTTGCAGAATAATACATTCTTTTACTTGTTTCAGTCATTTGATTGCGCGGATGCTGGAGCACCACCTATAGTCGAATCAAATCGATCCCAGGATTTGTTCTTTGTAAGCCTACTACATACTCTATCGGTCGCTTTGCTGAACTGCTAAGTGACGAGGACCTAAACACACCACCATCGGTTGTCAAGCGAGGATGGGGGGAAAAACACACACACAAACATACACACAGACACTCACGCGCGCACACACAAATATATATATATATGTATATATATATATATATATATATATATATATATATATACGACGGGCTTCTTCCAGTTTCCGTTTGCCAAATCCACTCAGAAGGGGTTGGTCGGCCCGAGTAGAAGATACTTGCCCGAGTTGCCATGCAGTGAGACTAAGAAACATGTGATTGCTAAGCAATCTACTTACCACACAGCCACTCTAGATTTTAATGTGTACTACCAGATTACTTGAATCCATATATTGTAACTTAAATATACATATATATTCTCGTAGGCACTTATATGCTCTTACGTGTGTATGCGGGTGTGTGTGTGTGTGTGCATATGTGCATGTGCATCGTAAGAAATATGCAAACCTGTAAATTTATTATAAACGTTCATTGGAATGACGTAAAATCAACAAATCTGTAATTTTATACCTCACTTGTTATATTGCTATTGTAAATATTTTCTTAACGTTTCTGATCACGGCAGTAATTAAATTTCATTCCTTAAAATGAAGTAGAAGTTTGCTATTTACGCATCCACTTTAAAATGTACGTTATCTAAGTTATATATACGATATATTCAGGCATATAACACACATTTTCTGTACCTAATGATGTCGTATTAGGAATGAGAGACTGCTCCTGCTAAGGCTGCAGTACGAATGATAGTTTAAATTTAGTTGACGAGAAAGATGGATGACAAAAGTCTACTTGATAAATTGATTGTTACTGATAGTAAGAACTTGACAATAAGTAATACTATGTCTTGTTGTAAACATCAGGAAATACGGTAGATATGTAAAGATCCTTTTGTATTTCACGACTGAACCTAACGTGTATATTTGTTAACGATTTTTTATTGGGATGACTGAATGTTTGAAATTATAGAATTTAAACATTTTAGCTAATGCTTGTGTCAGTGGTTGTCAAACGATGTTCAAGAACAAAAACAAGCACGAAATCAAACTTAAGCATGTGCGTGCGTGTGTGTGCGTCCATGCTGCCAACAAAGCACGCGGAATTCTGTCCTTGATTCGACGGTCATTCGGAATGCTCATAGCAGCCATAATCCTACCACTCTATGTCACACTGGTGAGACCCATATTGGAGTATGGGATTCAAGCCTCTTCTCCTTATCTCCTCAAAGACATGCAGCATCTCGAAAGAGTCCAGAAGCTGGCTACCCGCATGGTTCATGGTCTCAAAAATTTGTCCTACGAAGAAAGGCTGAGGACGCTCGACCTTTATTCTCTTGAAAAACGCCGCCGCCGTGGTGATCTCATTCTCGCCCACAACATCATAAGCGGAAAGTGTAACCTCTCGAAAGAGCTGTTCGTCACTCCTGCTCCAGAGCGTCGCCTGCGGGGTCATTCCGAAAAGCTCTACCTGCGACGATTTCATCTCAATCGAAGGAGAGGAGCTTTCTCCGTCCGGGTTGCGGATCCGTGGAACAAGCTGCCAGACGAGATGGTGAAGATGCCGACGACCGCTTTGTTCAAAGCCTCCCTGGACCTCAAGTGGCCTGAACTCTTTACATGAACACCACCCTGTACTTAACTCCATGTCCCCCTACATAGCCTTGCGATTTGCTTTTGAGCCAAATTAACTAACTAACTAACTAACACACACACACACACACATATATATATATATATATATATATATATATATATATATATATATATACATACATACATGCATTCTTTACAACAGAGTAGACTCCGTTATGTGAAGGAAGGAAAACGTGCGGTCGATTAATTGTACCAGATAAGCAGGGAACCGATCAAGGTACGCTAGGAGATAGACAAAATACCATAATCATTCTGTGAAAATTTACAATGAGTCTGACAATTAACCGCTATATACTCGTATCTTGTTTCATGACATACAACATGATGGAATGACGTATATAGAGCGCTAGCAACTACGTCCGATATTACAGTGAATCATCCAATTTCTTGCTTTCAATAACTGCGTTCTCACTTTGTAATATATCGTTTCTAGTTTTCTTAGCAAAGTTGGATGATAAAGGAGTACGTATTAAAAGCCCAGCTGTATAGTGGATTATAACTAAACTAAATGGAAAACACTAATCTACAAATAAATATGTTTTGCATCTGACAGCGTCTCACTATCATATGTGCATGCTAATTGTCAAATTATACGCACACCATTGAATCCCATCAGGAGAAACAATTTTAAAATATCAATAAATATGTATAACTGTTGTCTGTAACTAACGAATCATTAGTCAATGTAGCCATATGCTACATTAAGCATCTCAAGCAGAGTGAACCCAAACAAATATCATGAACATCAAATTGTAATATTTCAGTAATATACCCACAAACAAAACCCCTAATCGTTCTGTCATTTAACTGAACAAACATAAACGGTGATATTTGTTTATTATTTTCTCTCTAATGCAGCAATTTCTACAGGAAGAAGTAAATCGATAGACCAAAGCACCTGAAAGTCCTAAAAACTTCACTCGATCTGATTTAGTTGATCTTGAAAGAATGAAAGACAAACAATAAACTGTTGTATTGCTGTAGAATGTCAACGCTTGGTAATTCTTATCATCATTACTGTACAACAAATACAGGAACAGAGACGGAAAAATAATTGCTTACATACATATATTTATACGGATCTATATTTCATTTTTGACAAAATTGGGGATTTCGCAAAATACATTGAGTTACTTCGATGGAGATACCTATATTTATTACATCTTCATGAGTATACCGGATAAATCGACATCGAACCATAATTTTAAGTCATCAAATTAAACGATACAAAAATACACAATGTTTTGTACTTAGAACGTAATAATTGATCGGATGAGAAATCATGATGTAGTTTTCCTAGATCTGCTGAACTATGGAAGCATTCTAGACAACACAAATATATTTTAATTTTAAATATAATGTATCTAAATTACTTGTACTAGTCATAACAACACATGAATGTAGCGATACGAAAGCAGTATACGTTAAATAGTTGTTGATTTGCGGATTTCAATAGCAATTTCATTACAAACTCAGAAGTAGACATTTAATAAGTCATTTAAATAAAAATAAAATCTCTATTCTCTAACAAATAAGTTGATGACATAATTACGTTTTGTATCCAAAAATACCAATGGAGGTTGCACGGCAAATCAGATAAAAGTATTTTTCAATAAATGAAATACTGGAAATCTTACTTAAGTATCTTAACAAAATCCTAAGATGTTTCGCATTTGTTCTGGCGGTATATGGAACAATGCCATTAATGATATAAATGCATTATAAAGAATACAAGAAAGACACCCTGGAAAGAGTCGTCAACTTTCTTTGAAATAATATGTGGCAAAGAAATCGACTTAGAATTACATTCTTCCTTAAGGAAGACATCAAACATATTTTCGATTTCAAGTGGTTTTATTCACGTTTCTCTTTCGGGTTTTGTGCGTAAATGTTCCAAATATCTGCTAACGAAATGTTGAATAAAAGATTTTCATTTTTTTTATCTTCATTTTGTCACTAAAGAAATGTTGCTATTTGGATACAAGTGGGTGTCTTTTATATATGCGTGAGCGAAAGACACACGCAGATTGAGACAAATAAAAAATAAGTGTGTACGTCTATCTGTCAGCGTTTACGCGTGTATGTGCATACATATATACATATGTGTGTGCATGTGTGTGTGTATATATATATATATATATATATATATAAACAGGCGGAATTTAAATTGCATCATGTGTATGACACGCTTGACATTTTGATGTGCCTTTGGTGATATTCTTTAGTATTTAACTAGTAGTGTTCATAACTGATAATTTATTGTCACTGTACCTTTTTCTTGCTTGAATTTTAAGTATTTCATGATGATAAATGAATAAAGTCCATCTGCTTATATAATCACCACATTAATTTCCTTTCAATTTTATGCAGATAAATATATTCTCTATGCTTTAATATATAGAATCAATTTTGGAGTAGTTACCGCTACATTTATATATCATATTAAAATAAATTTATACTATTCCTGTGAATAAGTTATGTTGAAATTATAATCAATTTCATTACGTCATACTGGGGCGTATATTGCACACCATTAAAACGTGAAATATCTCAGATTTGTGGTATAATAATAGAATGTATTCCTCTCAAATTATTCAAGCAAAAACATACATTACTGATTAAGGGAGAATACTATAAACATCATATATACGAATCTCTGGTTTCTTAAATTCTCCCTCTTGTAATCCTATGGATTATAATGTGTGTGTTTGCGTGGATATTTAAGTAAGACACAACGCATTCCACCTGTAATACTAAGACCGCGCTTGTGTCACTGCACGTGACACTTAGGAATGAGGAATTTTGATTACATGTTTCATTATACTATTCTGGTGTACGTAGTTATGGTATCTAATCCTGTAATCAATATTTCTTCTCTTGTAGTTTTCTTACGTAAGTGTAGGGTGAATACTAAAGATTAAGCAGGAACACAGTGAAGAACGCATGCTCCTCTATTATATCTTCCCTCCTAATATTTATCTTCGTTGATGGTTTAATTGAACAGTATTAACGTCAGTCTAGTGTTATATCGGGCTGGAAGTGGCCAAGAATTTTGAAGTAGGGCCCAGCGTGATTTCCCATGTCCAAAAGAAGGAAACAAACATTGAAGATTGTATATTGTATGAAAATTAAGACACAATTACAAGATGTCAAATTTAACAATTAAATATATTGGATCTTCAAATATATCTGAACAGAGACTCTCTCCTTCGAATGAAATGTTTACCACCAAGTGCATACCATATGTTTCGACTATATATATATATATATATATATTATATATATATATATATATATATATATATATATATATATATATATATATATATATATAATATATATATATATATATATATATGCGTCTGTGTCTGTGTGATGTCCTTACCTATACTGGATAAATACAGAGTGGCATTTCATCTGTCTTTACGTTTTGTGTTCAAATCCTGTCGACGTTGGTTTGGCTTTTCATCATTTCCGTGTCAATAATATATGTACCAGTTGAGTACTGGGATTGGTATAATCGCCTGGCACCCTTCCACTAAAATGCTGGCTGCGTGCATAAAATTAAAACCAATACCTATTCCCGATCATCAAGCTGAAATTAGGCCACATCAACTTTGCCATTTATTGCTTATAACCGACCTAGTTATGTATTGGATATATTTATGTATATATGGTCCCCTCTACAAGATTTTTGCCGTACTTCTTATGTATGGAATTGAATTTATACGTCTTAATTACCGATGCATATACAAAATATACGTTTGTCAGATAAAATTTTCTACGATATTTTTTCCTGTTTTTAAATTCAATTATGGCCAGCGAAAATTATTGTATTCATGAAACTAGGAAAAAATTCAATACCTGTCTACTGAGCACCAGTTCATTGTTCAGTCAAATATTCAGGTCATTTTCACAACTAAATACTAAATACTTGGACGTGTGGCAGAAAACGATCATTAGAGATGGATGAACATTTCCAGAAATTGATTTGTCTTTGCGTTGTAAAGAAGACATGAGATTTATTGCACAAGCGATCTTAAAATTTTCAGTTTCTTCCGATGTTCAAATGTAATGTCTTCGTATATATCTCCGATCTGTTATATGTGATGAAGAATTAATTGTCCTGCATCTTAGCTACGGAAGTAATTTTATATGTTTTGGGGGTTTTTGTCTGAATTCTAGATGAAATACGTTTTGCCTTGATCAATGTCACTCCTTATTTTGATATAACTGCACATGGCATTTATGCACCGAAGCTTTTTAATTACATTTTTTCATTGTACTGTTCTGGCGTTTACTGTTATGTCGTCTAATCCAGCAATAAATATTTCTCGTTTTGTAGTTTCCTACAGTCAGTACGGCACGAAGACGAAATTAACGACGTGTACAGCCCACTAACAGATAGCACCATGTGATAGTCACTGTACGTGTACATCTGCGCGACTGAGCTTGTGTGCGTGTGAATGAATATGTATGTACGTATGCGCATTTTATATCGGGGTGGGGTGGTTTTTCACAATAATAATCGCGTGCGCTTGTTCTAGTTCACTTCATTTTGTTATTGCTGTTGTTAGTATTGTTGTACTTGTTGCTATTGTTCTTATCCTCCTCCTCCTCCTCCTCCTCCTCTTCCTCATCATCATCATCATCATCATCATCATCATCATCATCTTCTTCATCATCATCATCATCATCATCATCTTCATCCTCATCATCATCATTATTATTATTGTTATTAATGTTGTTGTTATTATTTCCATTATGATTAATATTATTAATATTATCATTATCATTTTTCTTCTTCTTCTTCTTCTTCTTCTTCTTCTTCTTCTTCTTATTATTATTATTATTATTATTATTATTATTATTATTATTATTACTCTTATTATCATATGAAAGATCACAGCTTATTTTTGTGGGTATGATGGGATGTGTCAGCTCTCCATAGATTATACTTGTTTACTGATGAGTCTTCAAGAACCATGCTAAGAATGCTTGCAATTCCAAGTAATGCTGACTTTTGAAGAGTTCTCCCTTTACACTTGCACCGATCATTTTCAGGCATGTTACTAGTTGATTGCTGATACTTCCAAGTGCATCAATTACTAGTGGTATCTTGTTTTCTCTCTTCATTGACCACAAAATTTATATTTCCCACATATAGTTGTCATAGTTGTGTATGTTTTCTTCTTTGAAAATGATTCCGTTGTCACTAGGCTGTGTTCCTCTGCTTCGATACAGTCCTGGCAACTGATAAAACCTGTCCCACCTTTTCTTCTGGACAAGTACCGCCTATCGGTGAAATACTCCGTGTACTGTTAACATTTTTCTTGTTTTGATGTTAATTTTCTTAATATCTCTCCTTTGCTATTTTATAATTCCCGATCCATATCGAAGTGATGTCATCGCCCACGTATTAAGTGTTTGGAATTTATTCCGTCCAGTAAATTTTGAGCGCAACAGCAGCTCAATCTTCGGAAATACTCCAACCAAAGATGTTCTTCCATTTCTTTTTCCATTATCTCGTTGAGCTCTAGCACACTAAGATATTTCTACCCTTCCTTTTCAATTTTCTTGATTAAGACTGTATTCGTTATTTCTGTCCCTTCTAGGGATTGTAACTTGCCTCAAAATCGTGCGAGGAAGAGACAGAGAGGAAACGAAGTCAGCAAAAGATAGAACAAGTGTACCAGGACCACAGTGAAGTTTATTTTGAAAATAAGAGAGATAGAGATCAACAGAATCGAGAAGACATGAGTCAAGGGTAGAAGCAGCTGTAGATAGTAAATATGAGAAACAAAGCTGGATCTCTCTCGGCTTACCAGCAACATGCATCACACACACACGCACACACATACACACACACACACATATGCATGTATGTATATATGTATATATTTATGTGTGTGCGTATCTGTCTGTGTTTGTCTCCACAACAACTATTGCTTGACAACCTATGTTGGTGTGTTGGCGTCCCTGTAACTTAGCTGTTCAGTAGAAGAGACAGAGAGAATAAGCACAAAGCTTACAGGAAATAAGTCCAGGGTCAATTTCTTCGACTAAAGATTGATGTTCCAGCATGGCCAGCATAAAATGACTGTAACGAGTAAAAGAGTACGAGAATAACATTCCGACCTACTATACCAAGAGTGTTCTCTGATTATGGACATTCTAAAATAAATATAAATAGTAATTCTGTTTATTGTTGCGCAAGTGAGGTTGCATTATATTTTTATCTGATTTACATTGCTTTCTATATTCTGTAACTGTCGCAATATATTTTACTACTATATGCACAAGTCCTGAATTTTTAGTGGAGAGAGGGCAAATCGATTAGATCGATCCCAGTACGCAACTGGTACTTAATTTATGGACCACGCATAAAACATAACACTACAACCTTCGGAGCCGGGGTATTCTTCTTCTTCTTCTCCTCCTCCTACTTCTTCTCTTCTACTTCTACCTCTTCTTCTTCTTCTTCTTCTTCTCTTCTTCTTCTTCTTCTTCTTCTTCTTCTTATTATTATTATTATATTATTATTATTATTATTATTATTATTATTATTATTATTATTATTATATTATTATTATCATCATCATTATTATTATAGGTGGATTACGTCGGACCTACTTTTGAACGCTCTATATAAGTCCTCAGCATATTCATTGTTTACACCCGTTTTGTGCTGTTCTTGTGTTGGATATCTTGTCCAGTTTGTTACAAAACACACCAGAGACCTCTTACTGGGTTACCTGTGGTTGTTTGGCCCCGTAAGTGGTAAATAATCGTCCCTCCGGTAAATTGCTTGCCTTGACGGCGACGTCCACCTTGAAGCAGTTGAAAGAAAAATCGTTTCCTTCGCGAGACTTCTTTCTGTTGAAGACTTCCCTATCGTTCCTTCTCACACACACACAAAATTCAGGTGAAGGAGAAGTGACAAAAGAGATAGGAACGCACAAAGATCCACCCTGTCAAGAGAAGCAAGGTGTTGGTTGTAGTAAGAGTGATTGCGAAAACAATAGCAGCAGTGGCAACACCGACAGAAGAAGCGACAGCAGCAGCAGCAGCAGTAGTAGTAGTCGATGTGGCGACAGCATGGACATTGAAAGCGTGAAGCATAGCAGCAGAGGCAGCGACAGCTATAGAAGTAACGATAGCATTGCCAGCAACTCAAAGCTATAGCGGCAAGAGCTACGATGCTAGTGGAAGCGAAGTGGTTATAGGAAAATTTAGTAGTAGTAGTAGTAGTAGTAGTAGTAGTAGTAGTAGTAGTAGTAGTAGTAGTAGTAGTAGTAGTAGTAGTAGTAGTAGTGGTAGTAGTAGTAGTAGTAGTAGTAGTAGTAGTAGTAGTAGTAGTAGTAGCAGCAGCAACAGTAGCCGCAGCAGCAGCAACAGCGAAAGCGGCTCAAACTCTATCATCAGCAACAATACTAATGCTTCTTCTGCTGCCACCGCTGCCTCATAAGAGCACACTGTCTTCTCCCTAGAGGACAAAGCCTCTAAATTGACGAACGCAGCTGAATTAAGAAAAAAAATATTGAGAGAAGGGCAGAGCTGTCTCTATCAGCTGAATCGTTAGAAGATACAGCCAGAAAAATAGTGGCATAACGCTGTATTAGCCTTAAATTCACATGGCTTCAAACGGCAACAAGCACCTAAATAGAAAGGGCCCCTACATGATCCATAGCAGGATATTGTTCATATATTGAGCCGAAAGCAGTTCGGTGCGCTTGAAATGTTATTTAAAACGGTGGCCGTCTGTTGCAGCGAGGAATTTGTGCTCTTCCCTACACATATGGGAAGAACTGCGATAAAGATTACCATGAAGGGGCTGAAACTAGACCTGGATTTGTGGTGGGTACTTGATTGTGTGGTAATCAATGAAAGGGACAATCTCCTGGGTGTCTAGAGGTCAAGAAGGGGCGGACTAATCTGACACTGATAAATACACGTAAAGGCGACGAGCTGGCAGAAACGTTAGCACGCCGGGCGAAGTGCTAAGCGGTATTTCGTCTGTCGTTACGTTCTGAGTTCAAATTCCGCCAATGTTGACTTTGCCTTTCATCTTTTCGATGTCGATAAATTAAGTACCAATTACGCCCTGGAGTCGATGTAATCGACTTAATCCGCGTGTCTGTCCTTGTTTGTCCCCTCTATGTTTAGCCCCTTGTGGGTAATAAATAAATAAATAAAATGATACATACACATCTTGCAGGGAAGAGGAAGAAGAACTGCAAAATCCTAAAACATCAAAATCATGATGCTTGACACGGAATTACACATTGAAAAACGCAGAAAAAGCGTGCGTTGTAAACACAGTGTAACAGCCAACAACCCCTCCAGCTCCAAAATCGCTAAAAAGTGAAAAGTTATCACCCGCAGCACAACCAACACAGTCACAATCTAACCTGTCACCGCCCCCAATTATTTTCAGATGAACTCATAAATTCACAGATTCAATATTTCCTGTTATCGATGGGGACAAATAAAGATGCCGTGACACTCATAGCTCGAAATAAAGTGATTGAAGAAGGGGGGAAAATTTATGACACCGACATTCTTAAAGTTCCAGAAGGGCTGCTGCTTTTGCGTATCATCAACATCATTGATCGACCTTGGTCGAGACAATGGAATTTACCATGCAACGCCAGACTTCACGGTCCATCATGGCATTACGGAGGTCCTGTTGCTGGATGCCTGTAACCCTGTAGATTACATCAGGGTAGGAGAGTGTGCGCCCTCTGGTATTACGAGTAGATGGCTTCCAGAGGAGAAGAGTAGAAATTGCCTCGTTTTCAGCTCTACAACAATGTCCAGCAAACTGGACTCTCCTACCTTTCACAAGCAATGGCACAGGTGGTAGTTTCCCATATATTTGCATTTTGGTTGGATGACGCTTCCACGAGATATTTTGAGCTCTCATTAGTAGGCGACTGTAGGTTCCGTCCAACGGCCTCTCAAGCTTCTTTGATAACGTCCAGGTTTCTGAGCCATATAGTAGAATTGGTTCGACTGTGGATTTGAAGATTTCAACTTTGAAGTCTCTACTTAGATTTGATGACCAGATCTTATGCATGTCATTACAGGCTGACCAGGCCATACCCTTTCTAGTTAGAACATCTTTTCCAGATGATGATATGTATGACCCAAGATATTTGTAATCAGAAACCATATTTAAGGGCGCATTGTTGAGAGTATGGATGATGCAATCACTGTTGGACAGGCACTTGTTTATATATTCAGTCTTCTGAATGATATTCTCGCATGAAGTAGAACCATCAACATAACGGCCGCCATTAAATTTTTGAAGGGGTTTCCCGAGAAACTCTAACTAGATCTGCAAGCCAGTTCATATGGCTGCCAAAGACGCCGGAAGGGTACAGCCGCTCTTTCTCTTTCTCACAACTCTTTTCGTTCGGCATGTTGATAATTAAAGTGGACTGTGTAAATAATCTTAGTCTGGTGTCACACTGGAAGCAAAGGTGCCACCTTAACTACCTTACGTCACTAGCCATGGGCTTGACGGCTCTCAGTGAAATCAGCATTTCCGAAACACGTAGTCTAGCCTCCATTTCTGACGATTTTGAGATCCACAGATCTCTCAATTGCCTTGGAGCGGAATGCGTGGTGGCACTGTTGATTAGGAAAAGACAGGATATTGACGTTTGGACGATCTTCCTGAGTCCAGAGGGTAATTTCGTAGTTCTGGATGTGAGCAATAACGAATGTGGTGCTATAATGCAAATTGCTATGTACGTTCTGACTAGAGCAGAGCAGGCATATTCTTCAGACAGCTGTAGGCTTTTTTTGGGGCGTCACAAACTGTGGTTCTAGTGTGTAGATTCGAACGCCAGTTTGCATGCACGCCTGGATAGGGTGGGACTAACCGATAGAGTTAGGGGATACAAAAGTCTCACATACTTGTTCAACAACTTTCAATAGGCTTCAGATACTGACTAGATTTCCCGAGTTCGCCAATGTGAACATGAGCAAATAGTATCGTGTTTTCCATACCGTTCATAGACAGGATATTCTGTAGGCCATTAGATAGTGGTCGGTTACACAGACCACACATTTCTGATCTATTGGTAATACCCCGGGTACTGGAAGCTCAGTGCGTCTGGTTTGTCAACCATTCTGAGACCGAATGGTAGCAAGGTAGTCCATCGGAAGTAATCTGGTGCAAGCGTCAACAACGTCGGTGGATATCCCTGGGAAGGATCATCAGAGTAGAGAAATAGATTTAGAAGAATCTAAGATAACGGATGAGCTGGCTTGCAAGTAAGAAGAGGGACTTTGGAGAGACATAGCAACTGACATGCTGATGACGATATTGGCTCTTGGTCAATTCCTCAATGCTAAGTTCGAAAGTTGCATTGTCATCGCTAGGGTGCGTGCGCTAAGATGTGAGGGGATGAAAGCCGTTCTAGAGGCCACCGTGAGAAAAGTGTAACATGGCAACACAGGCACAATCAGGTCTTTTACGGGTCAGGGCAGGTGCATGCTATACGAATCGAAGGCAATGTGAACGGAATTTTAGCGCCACTTCAGCAAAATATTCAGAGCGTGGTCTCTTGGGTATGGAGTTGGATTTCGCCTCCTTCCTCGACTGTATGCAGCGCCTTTTGACCTGGGAAGTTAACTGCTATGGTCTATGGTCAGTATTTGTATACACGACATTGTTCCAGACCATACTGGTCCCTTGTGTTTTATTGTCCATAATTGATGTGTCTATTCGACATGGAAGAAGCAGTTTATATTTTTTCAGGTCGTGTAACAATCCGCTCAAATGGTTCATAAATAAAGGTTGTATAAATATGAGGAAAGAAACACCCAATTTTCCAGAGGTATATTATTCAAGCTACAAATAATTCATCTCATAGAATAGCTATGATGTTCCCCAACTACTCCTGCTCTTGATCAGAGAATTACATATACTCATCCACTAAAGAACACAGTTAAGGTCAAGGAACTGAGAAGCAAGTATGTCGTATTAAATAGAATATTTGCTATAGCCCATCTTTATATATCAAGACAAAACTTGTACATGATAAAACATCCAATGAGTAAATATCAGAAGCCATAAAATCAACTTCCTATTATTTCAGCAGGGTATTTATTATCATTATTGTTATTATTTGATATGTCCTACTTTATGACGACGTATTTCGTCGTCTGCATTACTGGCCCGAACAGCTTAGCCCGCCGACTTTTATACTTTATTTGGCTCCTAGGCCATAACATAGACAGAACACCTCAGTGGGGACGAAAGCATAAAACGAGTGAAAAATGAAAGATGTATAAAAATAATACAATTAATGATGAAGAAATGGCTGCATTGCTCAATCAGTACCATTTAAAGTTCAATTATACAAATTAACAAATCTTGCTTAAATTCTCTTTTTTTTTCTTTTAGCATCACACATTTTGAAAGTCTATTTTTCTCAATTTTTTTTTTTTTTTAGAAAATTTCATTTAATTTACTCTTTTTAACTGTTCATTAAGGGTTTCAAATCTTCATACCCCACGACCAATTATAATTCGTCGAATTCAATTTCAACCCCTAAGAGGTTTATACTACATCCGAACAGTTCTCTCAGTTTCTCGTATCTCTCCTTATTAATGATTATCCCCTTGTGTTCTGTATATTCGTCTGGTGACAACCTTACACTTATCGATTTTAACTTCGTGATCTTCCGCTCCATTGCCGTATTTTTGGCGTATGTATACATATGACTTATATTTCTTTTTAACATCCGTTTGCTTCATCGACGGATCTGAGCTGTTCGAGCGAGTGTTACCACTTGGCTACTTTCTTGGTACACTAAAATAAACCTCAATGTCTAAGCATTCCACATCGTGTTGCGATGATGTTTCTGCTGGTATCTCGAACCTGTTCATTTTCTCCTCCATATCAATCTCCATCCTTTCCTGGCTCTCTGGTGGAGATTCACCCGCTCTTTCCTCTTCGTCCTGTTAACGACAGTAAATGATTCCTCCACTCTATATTTCTCTCTTTCCGGTACAACCACTTCGGTACTCTATTCTTCACATGTCTGCTCCTCCTCTTAGTTTTCTTTCTGGGGAAATTTTGCTTTCACGTTCCCCTTTTGACAACATATGAAACATGTTGGTGGACTTCCTTCCACTACTACTTTTAGTCTGACGCCTTCTTGGAAGATGATCTTCTCTGTCATCTCATACATTTCTTTAGGCTCACTTGTATGGCCATCTCAATACCATACCCCCAGCAATTAATCTTTTTGGTTCTCATAATCTTCTCATAATCTTCAAGATTTTCACTTCATCCTCCATTCTGTGCATGACTGCTGTCACCAGCCATGCTTCCTTAATCATGGGGTGTGGGGTACTCTGCCAATTCTTACTTTGGTGACGCGTTTGCCATAGTAAGTTCAATGAAGTACTTATCAGCACAGTGGAGTGGTTTATTGCGTCTGCATCGTTGCTAAAACTTAATACCACTGTACCGTACTTCCTTCCACGCGTATAAAATGTGTTAATCCTCTAAGGTTCTCGAGGCACTCCTCTATTCTCTCTATTGGGCAACCACTATCATTTTAGAGGAAGTGGATAGCGTTCTGAACACCACTGTCTTCTTCGCTACACTGTCGGTAAATTCTTCCGGTAGAATCAGCCTCAAACTGGCTCATTCCCTTTCTATAAATTTACTGCCCACTCTCCACTTTCTGGGCTGTATCTTAATTTCACGTACTTCATAGGCGTTGGTAGATACTGCTTCAACGTGGCTTATGAGTAACTTCCAGCTGGGTCACGTTCCATCTATCTTCTCTTTCCCCACTTTACCCATAGGTGGGAAGAAAAAAAATTAATAACGGGTGAAAACATTAACAGTAATTCAAATTTCAACATATTTAACAGATCCTTGGGAGAACTTCAACATGTATAACAAACAACAACTTACTTCCGAATCACAAGTGATTTAACCAAAAATACTACCAAAGCAAATAAAATAAATAGCTCGCCAACTGACATTACTTACCGAGTCTGTCCACTATTTATTAGTAGTTGACCAGTCCACTTCTCATCTGAGGGCTTCCGCCACAACACCTATTCCCTTTGAAGTATTCTTCTCTTCCTTCAACACAACATTATATTTTTTCATTTCTTTTCCACACAGTATTACATATATTTTTTTCCTCTTTCAGCACCACTTTATTATTATTATTTTCATTTCTTTTACTCCTAACCAGAACCATTTCTGGACCAAAGTTCTTTTTCCAAGGTCTGGGGTCTCTCACCACTAAGCCATATACCATCACCTAATCACCCAAACCTCTCTTGTTGCTTAACAACAACAGCAGCAGCAATAGTAGTAGTAGTAGTAGTAGTAGTAGTAGTAGGAGTAGTAGTAGTAGTAGGAGGAGGAGTACCAGCAGCAGCAGTTGTAGTGGCAGTAGTAGTAGTAGTAGTAGTGGATGTGGTAGTAGTAGTAGTAGTAGTAGTAGTAGTGTTAGTAGTATCATATGCCGCTTCATTTGGTTACGAACGTTTGCCAAACAACAAAAAAAGCAATTCATCCGTATACAGTAAGTTCCCCATCCATGTTAACTTTTCAAACACGACGCAAAATGCTTAGATAATGAGTTGTGTTGCGGATTTTGTTTTTGCCTTTTTAGATTCAAATATTTCATGATGTGCAATTAAAGTGGACATTTCCAGTATAATCATAGGATTTCTCTGTCATGAATTAATATGAATGATATTATTGAATTAGAAACATATATATTACTCGAAATCAAATTAATTACACTAGGATAATGATATTGTCGAGGTTATACGAGATTATAGTAAATTTCAGTTAAATAGGAAAACAATTTATGAAATTATTCGTTTAATACGGCAACATTCTGTGAATTAATTCATATTCGTTTCTTCATCATACATTAATCTTTTACATTACAGAAATAAAAATTATGATATTCCGTCTATATGATTGTACGTGGATTCGTATACGCATACATGTATATAATATGTATACATTCAAAAGGCGTCGAGCTGGCTGAACCGTTAGTACCCCAGGCAAAAGACTGGGCGGCATTCCTTCGGTCTCTATGTTATGAATTCATATTTCGATGAGATTAGCTTTACCATCCGTTCTGTTGGGGGTCGATAAAATAAGTGCCAGTTGAGCACTGGGTACGATTTGACGGACTTGCCGTTCACTATAACTGCTGGCCTTGTACAGAGAATTTGAACCCGTATATATATATATATATATATATATTATATATATATATATATATATATATATATATATATATATATATATATATATAGGTCTCGGGGTTAACCACGGTAAATAAGGTACTCAATACATAGCAGAGTAAATTAATTCATTTGATAGAAGGAGTTTCTACAGGACTAGAACTGTTTCATTCAAATGAAATCATCAGGAAGCTTCTGATGATTTCATTTGAATGAAACAGTTCTAGTCCTGTAGAAGCTCCTTCTATAAAATAATATATATATATATATTATATATATATATATATATATATATATATATATTGGAAGGTTTGGAGATGATGTACATGCATTTTATATTAGAAAAAATGAGGTACTCAGAAATTTAGATCGTTTTATATTTACAGATATACATCATATAACTTAGGTCATATATTAGCGCTTTCTCTCATTCTAGTGGGGTTTTCAAACCGAACAAGGTATGTATGTATATATATATATATATATATATATAATATATATATATATATATATATTATATATATATATATATATAATGTTAAAGAGGACAACAAATACTAACGCAATACGAACTTCTCAACTCATATATGGTATTATTAAAAAAATATTGTCTTACACCTGTTTGTGGGATGACCCGAAATATATGATACTCCTTCATCGGAGAAAAATAGAGAAAATGTGACGGGCATTAGATGAAGGAAACGATAAAATAAAAGACTGGAGAAAAGGAATGAAGAAAAAAAAAGAAACAAGAAGCATAAAAGTTCAAAGTTCAACTCTCCAAGTGTGCAGCTTTTAGTCCATAAGCCTTTAGGTGCAATCCAATGTGTATCCATTTACGGTTACAGCATTCATACTGTAAATGTTCAGGGATAAACGCGAACATATCCATGGTTCATAAGAGAATAAAAGAAAGACTGTGTCAAAAATACTGAATTCTGATTATATTTTTAAAAACGTGCGTGCATACACACATTCACACATGCCTACGCACACGTGCACAGACTCACGCATAGATTCAAACACACACACACGTAACCCGTTCCTGCAGTGAAAGTCGAATACTTCAGTACAGACCATAATTATGAAAGGCACCTCTACCTCGATACCCTATATTCGTAGGCACATAGATATGACAAAATAATACAGACCGTATGTTTGAAATAAAGGTTTAAAAAATAATCTCATCATGTTATCTTTTTATTGCATTCCGGTTTTTGGTTAGTAAACCCCGATAGGATTATAGGAATTTTTTCAGAAAAAATGTTTACTATTGCTAGAAATGCTATGCATTTGACTGTGTTAGATAGATGCATTTGATGATATACATATTCACGTGTTGATGAAACGTGTCAAAACAACTTAAAATCTTAAACGGAAAGCAACTGCTCATTATTTGACATCGCACAAAATAGTGTGACTTTAACTATAACAATATGTGTTAGCAGTTCGAATGTTCGATGGGGAAATATTAGGGATGTATAATATATTATTTTATCATGCTTCATTAGTGAAAAAAATTGTCCAAGGTGTACCATACTTCATTTGTAAACTGCAACTCCATTAACAATATACAATTGCACATTTCGGACAGTCCTTCTAAATATATTACCGAATGATTTGTATTTTCTGTCAGGCTACAAAAACACATTTAATTTCAATTGACCTCAAAAATGATTTACTTTCAACAAAAGAACTTTATGTAGAGAGCAAACAACGTCTAAACTGTCAGAAAATGCCGCTGAATTTTCTTCAAAGCAGTTGTGGAACGGATAGTCATAACAAGGATTTTACCACACATTCGCTTAACGGAACTGGAATAACAAAAAATATGCTACATGTGCAATTATGTACAATGTAGCCAACGATATTGCAAGCTATACATAAAATATGAACTTTAATATTTGCTAAAGTTAATGAATAAACGGTTATGTGTAATCCTCGACATATTGCCACATTGCCACATTTTATTAGTGTAAGCTGGAGTTTAATTCAATACTACACACTGTCAATTTTGATATTTTGCTTTCCCTTTTTAACAGCAAATTTTTAGATGTAATTATGACATGAATGAATTTAAATGTTAATACTTTAATTTTCATTTCAAATTTCAAGTTGTTTCAAATTTAAAATAACATCCTTTCATTTTTTTCTTGTACCTTGCAAGTGAAACAAACACCACATCGAAAGAACCTGTTTAAATATCTGAAAGTAAAGCATGTTTCCATGCTACTGAGATTATGAATTATACTAAGTGTCATTATTGATTCTATGCGTAGTGTGTATGTGGTTAGTACATATATACACTATTATTTTGAGTCAATTGTTATACATTCGCCTTCGTTTTATTTTATCCCTGACGCATGCATTCTTTGTAACACTGCATTCCTATCCACTAAATTGATGTAAATAAGGTTGATACAATAAGCATACATTCTATACAGGAACTTTGAAGTCAGCAAATTTTTATGTTAGTAAATGTGAAATATTTATATTTTCGGTTGCATCAGAAACGAAAAGGAAATGTTTACTGTAAAAGCATTTTCCACAGTATATTTTCGTCGGAACATTTATATAAGTAGATTAGGTTGACGAAATGTCATTGAGGAATAGTAGCAGATCACATTATTTTAGTTTTTGGAAATTATTACACATGCAAAACAGATTTGTTTCCCGATTCTGTTAGCAGAAATGCCATTATGTCACATATGACTAGCAGCCGAAGCAGATTACGTATAATATCTTTTAGTGACAAAGTATAAAGAAAAAACGATATCATTTGGTCTGATGTAAAATGACAGTTATGAGCTAGTGAACTTAAGTAGTTTTAAAACAAATATAATGGTTCCGGCATGTTCGTGAAGGGGAGGACGTCGTCGAGGAGAGATAACTGAAGAAGAGGTGGAAATGAGGAGGATGTAGGCATGTGAAGGAAAAGAGGAATGATGGGAAGAAAAGAGGAGAATAAAAAGCAGATGGACAAACATGGGTTGGACAAAGAGGTGAATCAAGAAGCGGAAGGGAAAAATCAGAAGAAGAAGAAGAGACATGGAAAGAAGGAGAAAAAACGGAAAAAATACCAAGGGAAGACGGAAATAGGAAAGAAGGAGGAATGAGAAAAGAAGGGGGAAGAAAGTGAATATGTTTTTCATGAAAATGATGATGATGGAGATGATCTTCGGAAAATTAATTTAGATTATATTAACAGTAATGATGATGTCCATTGCTAATGATTAGGATGAAAATGGTTCATATATAACTGAATAAAATTTGTTTCATACAATTTTCAGTCCACAAAAGCAACAGTGTGCTATCTCGAATGAAAAGCATATATTCATTGGTAGGTTCTAAACTCCCCAAATCAAATGTAGCTTATCGTAACTGTCCGCAACAATTATCAAATATCTGAGATGACTGTGTGACAATAAATTTGCTTCTCAATCAAATAATTTTCAATATGTGGCACGTTCGGCAAGTGTATTTCGAGCTTGGGTCAGCTAATGACTTAGAAGTGGATTTGGCAGAAGTAAAGAGAAAGACGTCCGTCACATAGATACACACACATATTATATATATATATATATATATATATATATATATATATATATATATATATATGTGTGTGTGTGTGTGTATATGTGTGTTTGTGTGTGTGTGTGTGTGTAATGTATGTATATATATATATATTATATATATTATATATATATATATATATATATGGTGTAAGTATTGAACAGGAAGGAACATGTTAGACAGCTCTTTAATAAACACTACACACGTTTCGATGCAACACAGATCCACATATACACACGATTTAAATTATCAACGTTTTACCTCTGCAATGGGAACCAGTTGTATCTCCTTATGTGATGTATAATAGCCTAGACTAAGGGTGAACGAGCTCAGTTTTGTACTGTAATACGTTCCTAACGGAGTACACTTCAAATTTATATATGTGTGTGTATGAATATATGTATGTATGAAACAATGTGCATGTTTTGTAAATATGTGATGCCCACCGCCACTTGACAAGTGGTACTGTTTTGTTTACGTCATCTTAACTTAAGGAGAGTAATATGGTAGCTAATATCCTTCTAAAAACAAGAACTGTGGTCGATTTGTGCGTCTCAGCCATTCCAGTTGTTACTCCAGCATGGGGGCGCTTTAACGACTAAAACAAGGAATGGAATAAGGATAAAGGACATATATCACCCACCATCAGCAACTGCATGAATGTTTATAAAATAGTAGTATATTTTTACTAATGCTATTCAGTAAAATGATCAACGGAACAACATAATCATGTTTATGGCTGCCAGCTCAGCAATATCACCGTCGGTCACTTCACTGACAAAGAAAGCATTGACATCTAAGAAGAAAAAAAACAAAATCGCCAACGATATAACCACTGCCACAACTGTCAATGTCACCGACTCCAACAAAACATCTATCGGCACTCACGTCTATCATCGCCAGATGTATAGCAGCATCCACCAACGCCAATACCACCACGATCAAATCTAGCCTCAATAACGTTTCCTTCAAATACGATTCATGCATGGAGAAAGAATATAGAACATTCGTGGCATTATATCTATGTCAAAACCACTCTCCTGTATATAAAAAAAGCCCATCCCTTTAGTTAATTCTCGTTCTGCAAATTCCATCAGAATAAATGTCAGAACATCGAGGAATTAGCAAAGAATTTGATCGTTTGGTGTGCAGCTATAAGACGCAGATGACCTATTCTGATGTTACTCGGAAAGGTAATTTGACACAAACATGTTGGAATATTCCAATGTATTTCGAGTCCAAGACATAATATAGTAAATAACATTATGGTAAATAAAGAAGAAACAGAAAATAAGGAAGCAAAGAAAAAATAAGAAAAAAGAAATTGCAGAGGTTATAATCACATAGCAATTCAAGCAAGAGGAAACCATGATTTTTCGATAATGCATATATATATATATATATATATTATATATATATATATATATATATATATATATATATATATCTAACCATATAACTTTATATATATGTTTATTCATATATATATATATATATATATATATATATCTAAATCCGATGCACCTATATGCGAGGAATATGTGTGAGTGTGCTTGTGTGTGTGTTTCTACATGAAGCGACTGAGGACATAGTAGCATCAAAATAAAAACTTGCTTATATATGTAAAGGTCAAGCAAGTTAACCCTTGAGGTAAGTTATTTCAAAATACCCAGTAGCATGACACATGATTTGTATAGAAGAAGTGGAGTATTTGTAAAATTGTTGGAATGATGTTCAACAGCGAAACAGAGTGATTGATAGAAGCAGATGTATGCGAAAGGAACCACAAAAATGTATCTTTAAGTGTGTGTGTGCTTCCATACATATACTTACATTACATATATGGATATATACATGCAAGAAAGCGTACATGCGCACACACAAACACATATAGGTATGCGTGTATATATATATATATATATATATATATATATATATATATAAACACACACACATGTATTCATATATATAAAGTGTGATGATGGTTGTAAATAATTCGTCAGACAAGCAGATAAAAATATAGATAGATGTATATGTGTGTGTATATATATATATATACATATATATATATATATATATAGATATATATATATATATATATATATAATATATATATATATATATATATATATGAGAAGAAAATGTATATATATATATATATATATATAGGTTCGTAAATGTAATTTCGTTTTTCCCGAAGAATTACACTTTTTTAAATAACTTTTGTCAATATTATAATTTTTTTTCTTTTCGCATTTGATAGTCATTACTTTTAGTTTACTTCACAAGACTTTTCCGCGTAAGTTTGTTTACACTTGATAGTTCATTATCCCTATATATTTTTCATATCGTCACTTAAGACTATCCTTTGACATTGGTGCAGTTATACATTCGCTTTTTCTAAATTCAAATGTATCACATTTTTTATTGGGTTGCCATATGAAATAACTGCTAGCACATATTCAAAACTTCTGTTTCACTCATGTGACTTACTATGATTTATTTTGTTGTGTCTAAACTCTATGTCAGATCTGATTCTAAATAATTTTCAGCGAAAGCCTCCTCGCAATTACAAATACGTAAACCCATGTTTTGATATGTGCATAAGTTACGCCGAAACGCCATTTTATATATTCCAGTGAATAGTATTTATGGTACGATAGGTTTAGATTTGAGGAATTAAGATATATATACATTACTGGAAGTGGTTACACTAACGGCATTCTCGGTATAAGTTCGTGAGTGACTGCTGTGGAGAACTAAGGTATTTATTGAAAACGATGACATATGATACTTACCTGAAAAGTAAATATTTGTATGATTGAGAATTTAGCTGATCAGTGTCTTCCTCAATAAAGACAATCGCTACAGCCATTATCAGATGTCTCCCGTTCAAAGTTCAGAGATGTTTGATAATGGATTTAGCAACTGAATAAATTTTTGAAGATACCTTACAGCAAGTATATGATATCAATCGTGTGAGTTGCATTTTGCTGAGAATTCCATTATTGTTCTTCGTTTTTGTAACTGGTTTCCTCAATTCTTTATGTAAATTTCTGTGATACACAACAACTATTGTTGTGCATCCATCATTCATCTGTAACACTGAATCGGAATGATGATAAATTCGTATGATTTAATATGCTCGGTATTAATATCGAAATTATTCGTAAATTTTTAAAGACGGCTTTCGAATTGAAATTGATTCTAGTCCAACTACAGTATAGATTTATTATCGGAGATGTTTGCTTTGAATATAGTTTTGCATGGAATGCATTGTTATTTTAACAGATATCCATTCGTTTACAAGGGTTCCATTTGTCCCTGATAAATAATAAAAGATAATAATGATACAATATCATTCAATCTAAGAAGGAAGCTAAATTATTGAAATGAAAACAATGTAAATGGGTTGAATCATATTAAACATAATACGAATGTGGGCTGAAAAGTTCACTGGTTCACAACGAAGGAGTGATGCTACAGCTGGGAAATCTTGCATGCATTAATTTCAACATCTTATTTTAAAAATTGCAACGTTTCCAACCAGTAAACTATAATATTACTTTCAAAGTACACTTAAATATAGCATGTAACGCCCTCTCTTGAAATTGGAAAATAAATGGCATTGTAGTGTTCTCAACTATCTGCAGAAAATGGTTAACCCCAGAGCATTCATGCTGACGGGTTCGCAACATTGGTGAATAATGGTCCAGCATTATCAACAGTACAAATATTGGCTGCTGCATTTAGTAGGGGCAGGGAGACACATGAAGATGATCCAAGGAGGAAATTATTTAAGATGCCTACAACATGGTAATAGTTTGCAGACAACCGATTATAAATGAAAACAGCTAATATTAGCATCAAATCCTGTGATGAGAGATTTGAAACGATTCTGCACAACTAATGTGGATTGACGCATGACTATGCTCGGTGGGTGCCACGTCTTCTCACATCTGATGAAAAGTACACCAGGGTGATCACATCACTGGAAACTTTGACATTGTTTGAAGCAGATTCAGTTGGTTTCCTTCAGACTTTTTAAAACCCCGCACGATTATTGGCATCACCACTTTGGCCCTAAGCATGAGATAGAAAACATGTAGTAAAACAACCCGTCTCATCTTCGCGAAAGCAGGCCAAGTTAATTTTATCTACAGTTAAGTTTATGACATCAGTATTATGAAATCGAAAAGGCATTGTATTTATTGGCTCTCTTCAAATGGGCCACACCATCGATAAAAAATAATCTGTCAACTTGTTAGTTGTTACAAAAGGCTGGCAAGAATAACTCTCCTGGAAAATTAGCCAGAGGTGCTGTATTTTGTCAGATCAATGGCCCAGCACACAAGTTCTTCGTTTCAATGACTACAGTGTGTGTGTGTGTGTGTGACTGGTTTTCAACTGGATGATTATTGTCACAATTCCCTGGGCGCCATTGACTGGGCTCTCTTTGTCTATCAACCTAGGAGCAGCATATAAAAAAACACATGGTTGGGAACAGATATCACGCTGATGATGATGCCATAATATCTGATGTCGACCAACAGAATGAAAGCTTCGTCACCAATGAGATCCAGACACTACAGCACCGACAGAACAATTGTGTGGATCATAAAGGGAAATATATTGAAAACAACCTCATTTTGTCATATTCCAAGAGAGTGTTAGTGGCCAGCTTATGAACTTTTCAGTCGAATGCCATCAAGCTATTATTCATCTGTAACGGATGTTGACATTTCTTCTGGACATGACTATTCAATTAAAATGCAAATTACTCTCAAATGCAGTTCATTAGTTTGTTGATTACTTTTATTATTTATTCTTCAAACCTTTTGTGAAGCTGATATCAAAATATCAGAATGCATTTCCCACGTTGGGACATTTCTTTCTCTTTCGTTATTTCTTTTCCTAGAAAAACAATTGCGAAATTTATATATTTGTTTGCCACGACTGTTTCCGATGTCTTTCTGATGAAGATGTAATAAAATATAAAATATTTTCGCAGGAGTGGCTATGTGGTAAGTAGCTTGCGTACCAGTCTCATGGTTCCGGGTTCATTCCAACTGCGTGGCACCTTGGGAAACTGTCCCCTACTATAGCCTCGGGCCGACCATTACCTTGTGAGTGGATTTGGTAGACGGAAAATGAAACGACCCGGTCCTCGGAGCCAATCCTTCTTCCGAAGGTACGGATCCATTTTACCGACTGTCGTATATATGTATATATATATATATGTGTGTGTGTATATGTTTGTGTTTCTGTGTTTGTCCCCCCACCATCGCTTGACAACCGATGCTGGTGTGTTTACATCCCCGTAACTTACAGGGTCGGCAAAAGAGACCGATAGAATAAGTACTAGGCTTCCAAAGAATAAATCTTGGGGTCGATTTGCTCGACTGAAGGCGGTGCTTCAGCATGGCCGCAGTCAAATGACTGAAGCATGTGAAGGAGTGAAGTGAAAGTCTGTTCATTTTTACAAAGGTATATTGCGCTTTTCATCTGTAATACACGTGAAAAAACAAATCATCGTTTAACTTCCGAAGCAGAAATTTTCCGGTTGAGTCCCACATAGTTGCATTTAAGCAATTGTCTTCTAACATAACCGGGGGGTGATTAGAGCCCTGTGAATAAATTTGGCAACAGGAAACTCAGAGAAAACCGTAATATACACTTGTGTGACTTCACGTCATTTCTTTTTGCATTGTGTTTTACTTTTCCAATGACAGCAAAAGTTGAAGATACGAAGAACGGAACACAGGTTATGTATTACAACCATACATCTATGCATCATACACAAATGTAAAGATGTCTAAAATGCAATGTCAAAGTTTGCTGTTTTCCCTGCCTATATACGCATACAACGAAACACAGACACATACATATGTATGCTCATTTGTTAATGTGCTTTTACGGTTGCCTCCATCTCTTGTTATATGTACAGTATATGTGTGCGTTTAGATATGTAATTGATTGCATTCCTTTCTCTATTTCTATCTCTCACTTTGCATACATACATAGTATCACAAAGAGGAAAAAAATATATATATATATATTGTTATATATAAGAGCTGTTGTCCACAAATCTTGAAATACAATCGAATATATTACACTTAATATAGAATATAAAACCTTATCAATTTTTAGTGATCATTGTTTCATTGACATTTCAAATTATCGCCAGCTGTCCTATTGGATCGAATAATCAAGTTCGTATATCTTATTCGTTATCGTATTTTGATTTTCATTATGGCCATGTCGACATTTTATGAGTAAATATTTATCTTTGATATAACCATCGCCTATATCAGATATATGTGGTCTGTCCGTCTGTCTGTCTGTCTGTGTGTATG